>NW_005187467.1:2514091-2568471 GCF_000239375.1 Pundamilia nyererei | reverse complement strand
TACATATACATATATATATATATATATATATAAAAAAATATCCCATTTATTGATTTAACATCACTCAGTACCTGCAAAGTGTCTGTCTGATGTTCCTCTGGCGCCAAACTTTGTCACCAACTTCCCATTTGATTGGAAGATGAAGACACAGCAGGCCTTATTATCAACCGTGATAATGTGTCCATTCTTGTCCACAGCCACACCTTTGGGGCCCATTAATCTTCCAGCACCAATCTTATTCTGTTACAAACAAAGTTTTGTTTTAAAATCTAGTTTCACTTTATAATCGTGCGGTTTAAAAACAAAAAAACCTTTCTTTTACTGACTGGAATGCCAACCTTGAACTTGCCATCCGAGGAGAAGATGCTAATCCATCTGTTGTCATAGTCAGCTACAATTATGTCCCCGTTCATGTCTACTGTGACTCCTGTGGGGCGCTGCAGCTGGCCTGGTGAACGACCTCTTACCCCAAACCTCATCTTAAACTGGCCGTCGTTAGAGAAAACCTATAAAAAAAGAAAAGAAATTATTAAACACTTCAAAAAATGAATTCTTTGAAGCTAAATAGGTTAGCCACTGACCTGTATGCACTGGTTGTTGCTATCTGCTACCACAATCCGACCATTACTGGAGGCCGAGATGCCTTGAAGATTGGTGAATTCTCCTTTATCTCTCCCTCTTGTTCCTGTCAAATCAACAAAACATCACCATGTTTTTAACACTAAGAAAATATTTAAACTTTTAAGGATAAGTCACCATTTTGTGCCATTAAAAGTAAATTAAAAGCACTAAAAGCATAAAAATATGCATGGATGGAAGATTGTAAGAACAGTCAACAGTACGATTAATATCCAAAATAACGCTTTTTCACTCACCAACTCTATATATCAGCTCGTCCTCTATTGGATTTTCCTTTTTCTTGGTGGTGCTATACATGCTGGAAGGCCTGCGCACGGCCTTCTGGCGAACATGACCTCCTCCTCCGCTTGGGGACTTCACTCGTCTCTTCACATCGTCTGGCGACTGCAGGACATCTGACGGTTTGACAGCACGCAAACGGAAAGGACTCCCCCTCACAGGCTGTTCATATAGCAGCAAAGAGAAGGTGAATTCTCCCTCAGAGCGGAGGGTGTATCCAACCTCGTAGGTGCCGTTTTTGTTGTCCACCACCTCAGCTTCAGTACACACCCCATCCGCAGAGATAATCTCTGCCCTAAGAACCGCGTTACCAGTCTTCACCAATTCTCCATCTTTGTCTTTAGTGGTGACTGTGATAGTGGTGTGTTGGCCAACTAGTGCGTGTCGCAGACCTTCACCGGTGGCAACGCTGGTATGGCCTACAGCCCCCGTTGTGATCAGGACTCCTAGATTCTGAATGGAGCGCCTCAATCCATCCGTCTCCACCTGGCATTCCAGATGTCCGTTTTCATGAGGATGCTCGGGAAAGCTGTGTCTTGCCAGAGCACTCACCCTCTCACCCATTTGTTTTTGGACCAGAAGGACTTCAGTGGCGCTCCCATGGCTCAGTGCATGCTCTGTGAAGTTACAGCTACTCTGAATGTTCTCTCTGCCCTGAAGCAAAGAGGTAAGCTGAGTTTGAAGCACCTAAGAAGATGGAGAAAGTCAGCAGAGCTATCATGATTTTTTTTTTTTTTTTTTAAATGCATCAAATTTAAAATGAATAAGATCGCTGACCTTCTGCTTGGTGCTGCAGATGTTTTCCACCTCAGTTATGAGAGCAGTCTTGCGTTGGTGTAGGGCCTTCTCCAGCTCATCAAAAGTATTACTGATTTCTGTCACAGAGTCATTTTTCCTTTCTGTAAGTTGCTTGGAGATCTCATTCACAAGGTCAATGGCAGCTGTCAGCTGAGGTAGTCTGCCAGAGCAAAAAGCAAACGCAGATTACAGCTCTTTATACTTTTACACATCCAATTTTACTAATGTCTTCCAAAAGCAATCGCATAATAGATTATGTGTTAAAGCAGTGACAAATCTTACCTGTTGCGAACAGTGTCCAGCTGACCTTTAAGGGCTGACTTATGCTGTTCGAGCACATCCCTTAGAGGCACCGTCACATGTTCCCTGTGTTCTCCTTCTGTACACTCCAGACACATGGCTGTTTCACATGACTCGCAGTAAAACTCCATCACCTGCAGATGGTGCAGTCGAGGCAAGTAAAGTCACATTTCTGAGGTCAAGGTTGCTCAGAAGTTCAAATGTATATATACAGAAGGCATTTCTTTTTAATCCAATAACAGTCGGCAGCCTGGTCATGAACATGCAGATGAGGTATGACAACTCTGACCTATTCATCATAACCTTTTTTTTTTTTTTAAAGCTTACCTTGCCCTCGTGATTAGGGCAAGAAAGGGGCTGACAGGTTGTAGCTGCGTTGGCTGACTCAAGAACATTGCCCGCCTCAGGCTGGCTGCACTCTGGGTCTCGTTGTAACACCTCCATTAGGTTTGTGATGAAGAAGTTGTTCTGCAGGGCTGCCACACCCTTCTCTGGCAAGATAGAAGTCTGTCTGCACACTGGGCAGGATAGTGTCAAAGACTGGGGAGGGATGTAGTTCTGTAGACATCTACAATCAGATAAGATGTTAAAGAAATCAGTTAATAAAGCTGCAGTCAAGCACCAATTTCAGGGTGAGACCTGATTAGAAGACTGGACAATGTGATTTGAGTGGTTACTAAGCACAACGATGTAAAAACAGTACTACTGTAGCAACACAGCTGTGGAAATCAGTATTTGCTATTACCAAAGCTGTGCCCTACAAAAAAAAAAAAAGGCTGTGTGCTTTTCTTGTGACCAAGCTTAGAGTAGCTGGTGACTTACGTCATGCAGAAACCATGATGATGACAGAATAGCTCGCTTAAGCGAGGAGCTGTGATACCAAATTTAGAAATTGCTAAAAAAGACATTAAAGTACACTAAAATCTAGCACGCTGCATCCTATAATAGCCAAACACTGACTCATCTTTTTATTTTGCTTCTAAATGTTTTATGTCTGCTTATCTCTTTACTGTCACTTTGATCTCCTGGTGTCGATCACCTTGTAAAGCTAAGTGATTCATAGCTTACTTCTCACAGAAGGTGTGCAGGCAGGGTAGCACCTTTGGGTTGTGATAATGGTCCAAACAGATGCTGCAGACCAGGAACTGCTTGTCTATCTGCCTCACCACAGGGCTGGTGCTGCCAGTCTCACGCTTCGCCATAATGACAGACATTCAAAGGGGACACTGGGAACACTTAACCTGTGCAAACAAGGTGAAAGAAAGAGAAGAAAGGTCAAGAAAGCCTCGAGGAAACAGTCAGGCAGGGTGAACAGGGTGTAGCTGCTTGAGCAAAGGAAGAAATGACTCATAGTCCCGCTAACACAATAAAACCTCATCTAAATCCTGTATCCGCGAGCAATTTATGGTCTCGCTTATCAAACTATGTCAGTAGTATGAGTTCCCTCACCAGAGGCTGTTTAACTTTATAAGTGAAACCCCCAATTGAGTTCACACAGTGGAAAGAAACATATACATGTGATTAAAACTGCAGGGTAGAACTCTTAGTGGAGACAATTATGCTGTCAGCAATAGTGTTAGAAGTTATACACAGTATAAGCCAATCAAAACATGATACTAATACTGATGTTTTACTCTTGGTGATATTTTTCGGTGTACTGTGTCACTTTTGTTATTTAATAGGACTCCTAGATGAGTAGATGCCTGCTGGCTTGCAGTTCAGATGGCAGAGTTGCTGTTACATGAAATTATACCACTGGGTCAAGCAGGGATTAACTTAGCATGCCAATGTTGTGCCGTACATCTGTCATAGTGTACATAAGCACGTAAAGGATTACATGGAGTCCAAAAACACAGACAAGCTGGTCAATAAACACCGCTTACAAAAGTGAGTGACTCATATGATAATAAAATTCCAGCGGGAGGATTGGTGTGTTTTGTCATTTGGTTTGGCTAACACTGTAAAGAGCCCTATTGTTTTCAGTTTTTTCCTCTATAGTTTCTGTCCTACAAAACACCTTCAGTCAGGTAACTGACACTCTAGGCTCCTTATAATTTTCTGTAATGCACCATCCGCTAATAACCACGTCTTGAATTAAAGCTCAAAAAATTCATTACAGATTAACTGAATTTATCCCCTGACAAAGACAGTTCCGTGACGACTGCTGAGATGTCAAATTACATGGGAAAAGAACTCAAAGGCAATTAATTTATTTGCTTTTGCTTTTTCTTTCAATTTTCTTTGTAACACTAGCAAGATATGTTCTTGTTATGTAGGATCATGAACAGTTAGGATACCCAATAGCTTCATTAATGCCCAAGAAAGCTTAAAACAGCTATCTGATACGTATATGAGAAGGTTAATTGCTATGGTGCTATTAATCAAAGTGAACCTTTTAGCCGGGGAAACCTGACAGTTGACCTTGAGCCGTCATTTTAAACCTGATTACAGTTCAAAATATGTAAATGAATGTAGCACACCATCACTGATGCAAGATGTCATATTCTGAGTAACTGACAATGTATAACATTTTTTAAAACGTAAAAACATCCTGCTCATTGCAGTTTAAAACAATGCACACAGACCGGACAAAAGAAGGATTCACTCTATTTGAGCTTACTATCAGTTTCCTTGTTGCGTCACTATAACATGTCTCACCAAACAACACTTTGTCTTTCAGCTGATGCCTTAAAAATATAACTAGGCCCCTTTTCTTTGAGAGCAACAAGAGGAAAGAGGAAGCTTTGAAATGCCACTCCCCAAATTCCTTCTAGTTCCTTCCCTTGACTCTTAGCAGGCTGAGTTCAGGAACCACCTGTCTCTCTGTCTGAGGGGAGATGGGGAAAAATTCACGGTGAGCTGGGCTCTCTGCCTCACATGAGCAAGCAGGCCTCGGCGGCAGCTGTCCCTTTTTGCAACACAGAGCAGCGAGCAATAACAATGGCATTTCAGCTCTGCTCACAGCTCAGCGCCCCACATCTCTTCCCCTCCCTCATTCTCCCTGTTTTTTTTATTATCCTGTCATTTTTCTTTCTCTCTCGGCCACATAAATGCACTCATGACATCAGTATGCCTGAGCCCAGCCACAGACAGATGGGAATTTTCTCAAGCACGCAGACTCTATTGTTGTTTCTTCCCAAGTGATTAGAAGGCCTACTGACTAAGGAGGTCTGCCAAGCCCATTCACAACAAGCCCTTCCCAAAAAACTCTATGCCTCCCCTTCCCTTGTCTCCCCTAAAAAGCCCTCCCCTCCCTGGGCTGTCCTCCCTTTACATAGA
The DNA here is from genome assembly GCF_000239375.1 of Pundamilia nyererei. Taxonomy (NCBI): domain Eukaryota; kingdom Metazoa; phylum Chordata; class Actinopteri; order Cichliformes; family Cichlidae; genus Pundamilia; species Pundamilia nyererei. Next base: position 2,563,176 of record NW_005187467.1, on the reverse strand, counting down.
CTCTGAATTGCAGCAGCTGAACGGTGACATCAGGAGGAAGTATGATGAGCCAAGACCTCTAGGCTCCTCCCTTCTCGACAGACTGGCCACTGTCTTTAGGATTGCAACAGTCTCCCCCACCTTCCCTTCTCCCTGCCTGTCTGTCTGTTCTTCAAGCAGCCCTCCTCGGCTCAGTTACTCCCACTCGCCTCACCACAGACAGATCTTTCATTAAAAACCTTCTTTCCCTGTGTGAATTTAGAGAATACCTAATGTACAACATAAATAGTAATATATTTAATTAAACACAGACTAAAGACTTCAATCTGCAGTTTACTCTAATGTTTGAGGAAGCATGTGATTAAACAGCAATCACAAGGCTTTGTCATGAAAAGTGCACAGTCAGCGCTTCATACAGATGAGGTCAATAGTCCCTTTCCTCTCTTTTTACTGCAGAAAATCACGGCGCGAATGTTTGCAAAGTCAGCCGTTTCACTGCAAAACGTCACTTGCCACTCTCACCCTGCATTACTGTTAAGTTCCTTAATCTCCTCCTGCAGGGTCAGGTCCTGTCTGCCATCTGGATTACTGTCTCACAGATTCAGATGACACCATCATGCCCAGTCACTTCAAATTCGCTTTGAAGAAAATGCTTCATGTCCACATAAAAGAATGAAGGCTAGTCACTAGCTGTCCGAAGATGATACAGCTGTATTCCATGCTTGAAGCAAGTGTGTATGCTCAAAACCTTTCTCTTGAAAACAGACACATGTAATATGAATGATTTAATTGGATTTTAGCAACAGGAGCTCGCCTTCAGAGAAAACATTGCCCTCAGCTTAACCTGCTTAGATTTCAATCGGTTGCGCAGGTAAGGGTTTCTCTCCTCTCACTGCTCCACCGATTGAAGTGCTACTTTTTATATCTGTAGATGCTTTTAAAAAAATAAAAATAAAAAAATCACTATGGTTATGCTGTCCTCTATAATGGAAACAACAACAAAAAAAATAATAATTACACATGCTTCCTAATCCAGGGCTTTTTGCTCCTCGATAAATTGGAATAAATAGGAAAGAGCAATTTCAACGTTTTTTTTGAGACGGAAAATTCCAGTGATAGAGGAAAATATAATGTTATTCTGAATACATGACTAATTCTTTGACCCACAGTTATGTGACCAACTATTATTACATTTAATGCAAAATGTCATCTCTTGGTTATAGTCAATGAGACAGAAGCAAGTTAAAGTCTTTAAAAATAATAACTCAAAATAAGCCCCTAAAGTTATTAAACTTTACTTGTCTAATTTCAGTTAATGGTTATAATTCAGCTTGCTTCCAGGATAAAACTATCAGTGTCAGCATGTCAACATGGGATTTTCAAGTACAGAGCGGCCCTGTGGTGGAGTGATTAGCACCGTTACCTCCCAACAGCAGAAAATTCTTGTTTCAAACATGCCCGAGGCCTTTCTCTGTTGAGTCTGCATGTTCCACGTGTGCTTACAAGCATTTCCTCAAGGTACTCCATTTCCGACAATCCAAATATATACTCGTTAAGTTAAATCATGACTCCAAATGAATAGTGAGCTATTGCCTTTTGGTAGACTGGTGACGTACTCAGGGTGTACCCCTGCCTCTCACCTGGTTACAGCTGGATGTGCTCCAGCCTTCGTGCAACACTGAATAAGACTTTTGATTAAAGAAATGAATGGATCATAAAGTCGGTCATTCATTACAAACAGGCTGAAATTTATTCATTTAACTGTTGTTAACTTAGAAAAAGTATTTGGTGGAGAAGTTTCATTCAAATATCGCTGGACTATGCAGACTAAGAGAGACACAGTTAAACAAAAAAACTATTTTATACAGGAGATGATAAGCCAATGAATTTGGCCCAATAAAACGGAACTGTCACATGACCAAATGCTTGGACTGGGTATGCTAACCATACTGTACCTTGGTACAGCCCCTCACCTCTCCAACCGATCAATCGATTATTCTGATTGGCTGCCCGTCCCAAACAGAAGGTTTAGACAGCGGATGGGTGGGGCTATTGTACTCAGTCTCAGCTGCGTGTCTGAGATGACCGCATAGAAATATCTGGCACCACTAACATCATAATGAGCCAAGTAGAAGAAAACCTTTCTGAACTTCTGAGCATTTAGAGCAGCCTGGAGCTTTTGGGCGATTTCTATTTCTTATACATAAATAATATTTGAAGTTTTGGCCATATTTATAATGACCATGCACCATTTTAACAGTATATGTAGGACAGAGAATATAAGAGCAAATAAGAGCATAGATCCCATTAATGATACTTTCATGATAAATAAAATGAAAGACTGATGTTCAAATCAAATTTTTACTTCAATCAACATAATGAGAAATCAGAAACTGGCCCTTTAAGAAGGCTGTAATTTACAGATTGTTAATACCATTCCTTAACAGTGACTATTCAGGATTCCAGGATGTTTGTGCTTCAGTGGCCATATAAAGTATTTGCCTCTTCCCTTCCTCTTTCCTTATTTGAGTAACAGACAAGTATCTTTTTCTCCAATGGTATCCAATATTTCAAATCTATTTTAAGCATTACTATCTTAGCCAGCTCAGTATTATTGAACTACAATTGCATACAGCATCTCTTGGAAAACGGACTTTGTATCCGTGTTACCATCTTGTGATATCACTTTTAAGAGACACAGCAGAGAGGAGTCTTCAGCAGTTGTTTATGTACTAGACCAGCATACACTGGTGAAAGCCTCACTGACCTGAAGAGAGAAGTGTTGGCCCTCAGTGATGTGCTCTCCAGATTGTGTTTAAATATAGACTGTAGTTTATGTTTTCTGCTACATCTGTTGTGTCCTTCCTCATGTGCCAACACACAGTAATTGTTCACAGGCTGAGCAGAATTACCCGAAATGTAATTTTGAATAAACCCAACACGCTGTTGAAAGATTTTTCTGGGTTATGAGGAACAAGGTAGACTGTTACAAAGGAATATCTGTACGCTTGACTCAGATATAAAGAGAGAAAAGACAAGTAAGAGTAGAAGTGAGAAAAGCATATGCTCCAGAGACACAGCATAAATTACATAATCACAAAGCATCTGAACTATTGTCTACATCACAGCGAATGTCTCATTGTTTGTAACTTTGTTCAGAAGACATTTGTGATCATTGTCTCAATTTGTAGCACTTTCAGGTGAACACAGGTCAAGAATAACTATTCACACAGTTATATCTGCACTAGGAATAACAATGTGGAGCAGTTACACTCTTTACAATGCCAAAGTTAATGTGGAACTAAGAATGAGACATTCAGGCAGCTGGATCTAAGCACAGGGTCTGTTTTATATGTTTTTAGGGACAGAAAAGATGCCGGCTCCGTGATGACTCATCAATCATTATTCACACAAACTTCTTAAGACTAATACACCCACCACCACCACCACCCCACCCCTCTTACACTCCATCAGATGAAGAAATCTGTCTCGATGCATCAATCTCTGACAGAACAGTCACAGCATGGAACGCTGGGCTTTACATAAAAGAAAAACAGTGTCTGTATATTATATGTAAGGCTATTGAGAATGATACACTCAGCATAAGAGCGGGGACACATTTGCATGCCTAATAATGGCCTAGCATAGACACTTACTGATTGCAATTAGACACTGAACTACTAAAAACCAACACTGTGGCAGTTTTTCATCATTTTGTTTTGTGTTTAGATTGATAAGATCTGACAACAGCAGATTTTTGTCTCGCCTTGTGAGCCCACACTCCTAAACATTGTCAGAAGACAATGCGGCACGCAGGGCAGCCTGTCTGCAGGCACAACACGCACTGCAGATTTAACAAAAGGTAGATCGGCACACAAGCGGTGCCTGCAATGCTTATTCACCTGCAGTAAGAGGACTGAGATGTCTCATACTATGACTCAGTAGTTCAAATACGGTCTCATACACGCTGTACTTTGCAGATACACAGACACTGTGAAGCATTAGTGGGGTTACTCTTTGTTAAGAAAATGTAGTTCGTGTTCAGGATATTTAAGAAACTGAATGTGGTTTCGGCTTGGCAGTTTGCCGAGCAGCACAAATGTTGGTTTGATAAAATGAACAGTACCAGTGCTCAGCTGCTATGTTATTATAATAGGTAAAGAAAAAAAACTGTGACTTTATTGTGCTATATTTACTTTTATTGACTTTGCTTAGGCTGCTGCCCCCGCGACCCGGCCCCGGACAAAGCGGATGAAGATGGATGGATGGATGGGACTTAACCATTTTGTGCTGTCACATGTTTTACAGCGTGAATGCCTCAGTCTGTAATCTATAAATTTCGTTCATCTCTGAACTTTGCACTGTTGTTCAATAAAAGAAACAACAGCACTTTAGTTCAGTAGCTGAAGGTTTACAGATGTCCACTGGTAAAGGTGTTTTCCAGAAAATATTGATTTTTTTTTTAGTTGAAATAAACCACTCTGCTGCTTCAGAAAGTCTCATCTAATATTTATTATCTATAGCGAGTAATCTTGATGTGACTGCATCCCTCTTGATGATGTCTTATGAAAGGCTGACGATGCCTCATAAACCACTAAACAGAAATAAAAATAATAAAAGTGCTATTCAAAGGAGGACCGACTCAAACGTAAGCACAGAATTAGAGGATCCAATCACAAGCATTTTACCTTCTTTTGTTTTGTATGTAGTCTACCTCATCGTGGTTGTTGTATTGGTAGTTTGGTGGATGTGCCTTGTACTGGTTGATGGTCATCTGTAGCCTGTGTACTATCAGCATGCACCGGCTGTGATAAGTCATTATATTCTAATTTTAGATTGCCGTTTCAGGAACTGACCAGGGACACCAGCTGGCAATTAGACTCAAGTCAAAACTCTGTCTCATCTACAGTCATTCTTCTGTTGATCAGTGAGCAATAATCTGATCCAATAAATGAATTAATAACACAAAATATGCACAATCATTTTCATGGAGATTAAACCTTCAAATATTTTGTCCTAAACTCCAAAATAAGTGCTTTCTAATTGGCTAGAGCTATAAACCATAATTATAATTATTATAGTTATTACCTACAGTAATCTATTTATTCTGAATTGGGGTTTCAACAAACCTCATGATGACAACTAGGAAAGATTAGAAAGGGCGAACGATCCAACTTGTGTATTATATTAAATCAGGTTAATCATACACTGATTAGCAATTAACAGTGGAGCCAGATAAACTGATATTGCATTATATTAGATTAGATCGTTTCCATTTGATGTTGTTACACAAATTAGGAAAAATAAACCCAGGAGAACTGACTCACTGCCATGGGTCTCATTTAAATACTGATATAATAATATGGAAAGCAGGTCAATAAATCATTGAATATGAAACATCAAAAAAAAAAATCTAATTATCCTGCAATCTATCTTTTTATAATATATTTATCAAGTTCCCTATCCTCTCACTTGTGTTGGTGCACTGGGGGCTGATTTTGTTAGCAGGTAAGGGCTATAGCCTATAGCATATATGCTACATGTCTGCGTTTGATCGAATTAGTATTCAAAAGCTGTTGCTGTTTCTGGTCACTTCTAAGCTACAGTTTAATCTCTGTTGCTCAATATTTGCAGAGTAGTACTGTATACCCCACACAACGCCCTTGTTGGTCCCCTGGTTCTCTTGCACATGTTCCCTGTCCTGTATACCTTAAGAGCACAGATATAATTTGACTCTCTAAGCTCTGCTAACAATCTGCCCTCTGGCGCAGCATCCCGCACCGTCTGCACCCTCCCTGTGACCCAGTGCAAGCAGCCAACAGAGCAAAACCAGGCAAACATCTCTATCACCTGCACTCATTTTAAAAATTTAACTTTTGAGATACTTTTAGCCTAAAATGAGAAATATAAAACGAGCCTTTCAGAACAAAGACAATCAATACCAAAACCACTGGACCATCTGCTCACAGTCTAGGCCCGAAGACTAAAAAAAAAATGTCTTCAAAAATGATGCATTGCCTGCTGCTGTTGCTGCAGTACAGTGCAACACAAGGAGCCACAGAGTGGCACAAGAAAACAACATGTCGATTCACATGTGGCTCACAAAACTTCTCAGCAGCACACTCCATACATATTCAGATGAGAAAAACCAACGGAAGATCACTAATCCTCTAACAAACGAGCATGTATGCTTGGTTAAAAGAGCCCAGCCCTCAGACTGCAGCAGAGATGCCCACCTGCTACTGAGCCGGCAGCCAGCTAGGAGCTAAAATGGAGAAGTGTGTGGGCTGAAAGAGGAAGCAATGAAAAAAAAATGCTTTAAAAAAAATCAGAGCAATGGAGAATTTCTGTGCAACAGTTTGTCTTAAACGGTGCTGGAATTAATTGCGTTGACTTTAAGTTGGTTGATTGTTGCAATTTTAAAAAAGCACAAAAGAGGGGGACATCATGTTTTTTTGTTTGTTTTATTTAAAGTACACCCCCCTCTGATATGATTTATCCGTGCACAGATGCTGCTGGGATGAAGTAATCAATTATTCATCTGCTTATAGCCCAGTCATTGTATCTCTGAGGACTCCGGATAACGGAACAAGCAGGATGAGAAAGCAGAAATTCGACACCATAAAAAAGAAGTGAATGGTTACATTGTACTCACGTAAATTCCCAACAGGAGTGTCAGCATTGCAGGCCGTAAAGAGAGCTTCCCATTGTCAGTGTCCCAAACCTCTCCAATACAGAATCCACAGACAGGGCGACAGAAAGGAAAGGGCAGGGTCTGTCTGGGAGAAGAAGGGGACAGTAAGGAAGAGGACAAGGGAAAGGAGGAGATTAGGGGAGTGGTTTATGCGCAGGATTGGTCAGAGGGCTAATGGGAGGAGTTAAAGAACCCAATTGCATATGGAGGAGGCAGGGGATATGCAAAAGACGTGGAAAATCTGGAGAACTGACTGAGGGATAAATCTGACTACTGCAAAGGGGTTTGGCTTCCTTGGGTACCACCCATTTCCTTTAAAAGCACAACGTTTATTTCTTTACCCTTTGAATTTTGGGGATGTAAACACAAAAACGATCAGAGTAAAACGAAAAAGCACAAAACTGACGGCAATATAGTGATTTAATTATATTACATTTCCCTAAACCTTCCTTCCAGAGACTTTTGTAAAAATCGCTAAACATGTAAAATGCTAATTATTATAAAGAGTATGTTGCTCGAAAGCTGACGAGGTTTTTTGTTTTGTTTTTGTTTGTTTTTTAGAGAATGGAAGGGGATAGGTGTGTTCATTTAATAATAGGAGTCCTGCTAGTTTTAGTAATACAGCACTCTAGAGGCCAGGTGGTGGTATAGTATGGAATATGTAATGGGATATGCTGTGTGTTTTCACTTAGAAGAGGCTTTTGAGAACAAAGAAAGACTCTGGCTTTTTGCTAGTGAATTCAACAGCTTTCACTTTGGGGGGATTATTTGAAATGAGAGTATGTGTTCATGCAGGTTGAGAATTTTGAATACAAAATGAGCTCACTGTATAATAAAATGCTGGAGGCCGTCAGTGTTAGGTGGCTGTTGTGTTGCAGGCTATAAGGAGTTTGTTGGGGGGTGGGGCTTGGGGGCTTGGGGCAAACAATTGTCTCTTGGTTTTATTCTGCAAGGTGGAGTTGCCATGGAGACTGCTTCCAGTTGAGTCAAGATGGCTGCAGCAGTCTGGCAGCAGCAGTGACTATAACAGATATACATAATGTAGGTCAGACTGACAACACTGACAGTGCTTTTCTCAACATGGTTTAAAATAGATAATTCAACAAAAAATAACACAACCCTAAAGTAATCTATTACAAACATTTAAATAAATAATCAGTTATTTTCATTGAACTGATCTGTATTTTTATTTGTTTATGACTGACTTAGTAAGAGAAATCTAGGTCAATATTATGCCGTCAAATGATAAACAGCATGACTTCCCCTTTGAAGGGATGATGTAACAATGAAAACAACAATAACAAGGCAGCCACCCATCACACAGCCATTACTGCACTAGAACTTTAAAGCAGGTTCAATGCATAATAAATAGAGATCTATCCGTGCATCCGCTCTTCACATCAGACGCTGTTTTTATGACCTTTTCACTGTTCAGCATAAGAAGTTTAAATAAGGATTGTTTTTCATGAAAATGATGATGAAAATCATTTACAGTCAATGGCCGACTGAAGTCTAGAATCCATGAACATCACCAAATGCTGCATTTTCTCCCTTGAGAAGCCTTTAATGCAGCTGCTTTCAGTTGATGCTTGTTTGTGGGTCTGTCTGTTTTCAGTTTGTTATTTAACAACTGAAAAGCTCTGTTGTGTTGAGATCAGATGACTGACTTGCCTGATGAAGAATCTCTCATGCCTTTGCCTTGAGAAACTCTGGGGTCTTGCAAAATGATTTGGGTCGTTAGCCATTTGCCCTGGGAAACACATTCTGTTCAGTTGTGGAGCATGTGGCTGAAAATGAGAATATAGCCATGTACACTTCAAAACTCATCCTGCTGCTTGTATCAGCAGGCACATCATCATTAAACACTAGTGACCCAATTTGGCAACCATACACGCCAATGCTATAACATTACATTTACTGTTTACTTGACAAATAATGTGGAATTTTTTGGATCATGAGCGGTTTCTTTATTTCTCTACACACTTTCCTTACTGTTCTGGTTCATGGTGATTCTGTCCAGAGATTTTTGTTCTTCAGAAATCTGCAGGCACTTTTGTTTTCTAAAGAAATCCAGTTTGGTCTTTTGTTCTTGTTGTAAATTCCCTGTTTTTGTATCTTTGAAGGCATCTAATGACAGACTTTGACAATAGTACGCCTACCTCAATGAGAGTTTTTTGACTAGCTTAGATGTTGGGAAAGGCTTTATTAGAAAAGGGAAAAATCTAGCTGACTACCATGTGCTTTCAGTCCTTTTGGTGAAAATGAGGGACTATGTTTGTTTAAAAAAATGCTTAAATTCAAAAGCGGTTCAAGCTCACGCTTTAAATCAAGCTCTTTGATTTAAAATCTACAACTAGTGCTGTGAGAGGCGAAATTACAAAAAATGTTGCCATTGTCTAAACACAAATGGACTTAATGTGATCAAAGGTTAGCTGTCCATTTCAGATTGTTATTATATACCCAAACACAAGCTTATAAGGGCTTGAGCAGATAAGCATTTTGAATTGCTATTGATTATTTGTTTGTAAACATAAATGGAGTATAAATATAGTTGCCTGGTTTGAGTCTTGTACTGAAACATTTATCACTGACCCTTTACCATATCCATGCATGCTAGCCTTATAAATATTTTATCATAGAGAATTATAAAAAACAAAAACATTTGAAATACACCAGTCTGTGTATATAGAAGAGGCTGTTTTTATTACTTCATTATTTCAAGTCAGACAGCCTGACAGAGTACCAAAAACCTAATTAACGCAACTCTGGCATCAACTGCAGAGCACTGGTTGCCGGTAGTTGAATAAACAAGGTCTAATGTTATGGTACAAGCTGTGGCCTCTTTGACCCAATGCCTCTGCTCCCACAAAATGAAAGTACTGAGGGTCTTCCATAAGTGAAATGTACCACCATTGTCAGCCACCAGGTACTGGGCCTTCACCTGTGGTAATGTCTTAAGTTAATTTGGGATCAACGCCCTTCATTTGGACTTTTCATAGTTCAGCTCTGCTCAAATACAGGCTGCCTTTGTAACACTGACCCATTTAAGATCAAACAATGGCTGAATTGAGTAAGACCCTCAAAGCAACCACACTCTTCTGCATTTTTGACATGCTTCTGTGATAATGTGGGAAAAAAAGAATTACAAGAATGTTTCACAAAAAGAGTTGAAAACAGAGCAATACAAATATACGCAGTTAAAAACAAAAACAAAAAAAGGAAATACTGTATTTAAGCATGCATTACAAGCACGCGTAGTTTAAAAACAAAAACATTAACCAGGATTTAAATACAGCCTCTGAGCCATTTTATTCTCTCTCTCTCTCTCAATGACTAGAAAACAGTCATTGGTGTGTCTCCCTCTCTCTCTCTTTCTGTCTCTCTACACCTTCTCAGTACCTTCTGCAGGTTTTGCATGTCAATCCTTCCAAAGTTCACACACTGTAGGCATTAAACCATTTATCCCATTTTTGAGAACAGTTTAGTCAAAATAGTCTTATTGGATATGGATATAAATGCAAATACAATGAATGTGCCCATCTTTCTACATCAACCAGAAAACCTCCACTTTAAGCCAACTATATTTTGCCATCTAGTGGTACAACATACAAAATGCCTTCTCCTAAACAAAGAAACCTTCCTCACTTGCTTAAAGCTTTCTTGAATATATTCACAATTTAGGAAAAACTACCAAAATAGAACAATCTTAACACTTTGTTCTCATCATGAATTAATTGCAATTAACATTAAATTAGATAAATTATCTTTTATACATGTAAAAATATATCCCAAAGGCTAAACACCAGAGCCTGTGGGCTTATTTACAGTGTCCTTGCTGCTCTGTAGTTTGCTCATATCGCCGAGGCGTTTTAAAAAACTAAAAAATAGTCCAGTGGTCTCAGTTTTGAACACCACAGGCTTGCTGCTTGCTGGAACAGTGTCACTAGTTATCTGTACATCGTTGTCTGTGGGCCGCATGACAGGAGCTGAGGAAACAGGTGGCTTGATTGTGTTTTCTGCTGATGTGTCATTTGTGTCTTCAGCACCTGATTGTTTTAAGTTGTGAGAAATGTCAGTATAATCAAACACTGGTTTGGAGGGAGGGTGTCCGGCGCCCTCTCGCTCTGGCATCGTCCCTTTTTCTTTAGCCACATGATTTGGAGTTCTGACGGGCAGTTCAGTCCACCGATTACTTTCCCCTGCCTCGGTTTTTGGGACTTTAGTAGGCAGCGTATGGCGGCGTCCAAGGTTACGTTTAGGGGAAGGTTGAGGTTTGAGCAAAACTTGAAGCAAATCCTCATTGCTGGGGTCATCGGGATACCTATCCGCTTCCTCATCAAATGTGAGCTGACGGCGTATGGGCGCATTTGGAGGAGGAGACTTCTGATTTTCCAGAGAGTAGTCCCCAGATGAGACGCTGCCACGGCTGTTCTGAAAACGCAAAACTTTTTTAGATGCTTCACGCAGCTGTTGGGCCTCCTCCTCATTATTATCTTGCAGATCTTCCTCATTATCATCAAAAGATCTAACTGTGGTCATAAGTCTAACAGTCCTTTTGAAAGGGTTCCTAAGTCCTCTAGAGTCCTCTTCTTTGGAAGTTTTCATCTCTTCTTCATTAGAATTTTCACTCTCTGCCATTGTGTCCTCGATGTCTGACTGGGCTTTGTGCGAGTTGCGTAAGTTCGCAGTGAGTTCAACTGCTGAACTCCACTCTTTTCTGCCCATGTCCTTAGCTCTAACTGAGGCTTGAATCTTTTGATTTACTGGGGGAAGGGTTTCCTGAGAAGTAATTTCTGAAAGGCTCCCGTTATTGGGACTACCATTAGTTGGGCTTCCACGAGTCGATGAGGGCTTTTCTGCTCTTCTCCTAGAACCACGTTTGATGACAAAGTTTTGTAGCACAGATTCTAATGCAACACTATCCATTTCCTTATCTCTACTGGAGCAGGTAGCTGTGGATCTCCGCTTGGCTGCAATTTCCAGTCTGTCTCTGTGTCTCCGTTTCACCTCTGCAGTCTCTCTAGCTTTGTTTTCCTGCAGGAAAAAAAAAATCCCAGTTCAAACCCTTTAATTTTTCTTTTATCTCAGTATAGGAATATGCCAGCACATATAGCGCGTATATTACCTGCATAGCTCGCAAAAATCTTTCACAAAAGGAGTTGAAAATGGGGCAACACTCTTCCAGTTTAAAATTCTTGGCATCCTCACAGAAGTACTGTGCCACTCTGTCACTTACAGACTGCAACTCCTCAAGATCAGTTTCTACTTCTTTCAAGCAAACCTCCGCTTCCTAATTGGAGCCAAAACCAAAACATTAGAGCATATACTCTCTATTAAAATTCACACAAACTGGACCAAGTAACGAATCACCCACCATTAGAAAATCCTCCATCTGTGCCTTTAGGTCTTCCTGCTTTAAAGTGTTTGCATTGGCATCTTGCACTTTCTTTATTTGCTTTCGATACTCCCCTTCAATGTCACCTTGATGTATTCTAAAAGAATTTTTGAAAGCATTTCTTCTCTTATTCTGATGATACAGCAATACAAGAAGAAAAAAGCCATACAAGACACTCCTATATGGCTTTTAAAAAGGTATTGCTTACCTTGCTGCAGCTTCAATGTGTTTGAGCTGTTCTGGAAATTTAAGCAGTGCTGTGTCCACCTTCTGAGCTTGCTGTGATGAATTAGAAAGTTTGTTGAAAATCTAATTATGCAACTTCATCTTAAGGTGAGAAACACAGACTTCTCAAACAAGTAAAAGCCACTTGCCATCACAACATAGTGCATAAGATTCATTCCAGGTTTGTTTGCTTTGGTATCCACTAGTTTCAACAGAGAAGACATTTTGAAGCCAACTGCATTGCCCGCGTATCCGCCCTATGATCAGATAAACATATTTAGATCAAACAAATATAAATACAAAGAAAAGTCATCCAAGACTCCACAAACACAATCATTATATACTCACAGCATTCATGTAATTTCCAGTCTTAAGGACCAGGCGAATGACAGCATGAAGATTATCGCAATCTAGCAACTCTAAAAGAAAACATATATTGTTAACTCCAACTCCAAATGGGCGTACAACTCTGCTTTAATGGGTCTCATGTTTCAAACTCAAGGAATGCAGACATTACCCCTTCCAGCAGTGGTCAAAGTACAGATGAATTCTTTTACTTCATCCATAAGGGGAAAAAATTCCTCCTTCAGCACCAAGCAGCTCAAACGCTCTTCATAGCTAAAAGACAAAACGTTTCCATCATTATCACCACTGACATTTAACATGTGATTTTCATTGAATTACACTCAGGTGGCTTACCTGGGGATCTTGACCAACAGTAACATAAATTGATCTGCTTCAGGGAGAGCAGACATGTCACCTTTGAAATTAACCAGCTGCTTTACCTGCATTTGTGAAATCAGAAAATCTGATTATGTATTTACAAAGTAAATAAACAAAGGTTTAGAATCACATGACGCAATAGACATGTTTAAAAAAAACAAAAACAAAAAGCAACTACAGTACCTCCCCTTCATCCGGAAGCATCTTGCATAATTCCTGCAGTTTTCCAGTACCAAAGCCCAGGCCATTTCCTGATTTGATATCCTCAATCATGTCCTTTATAGACCTGTAATAGAGGTCAAGCGAATCAGTTATCTTTAATTATGTTTTTACTGTTGCTTTGAAATATCTCATTAGTTCTGAGTGTCTGCTTTCATATCACACTTTTCTATGCTTGGTAAAAAAAAAACTTGGAAAAAAAAAAAGCTGCTGACACATACAAGCCTCTACCTGCTCTAATCACTTTATTTCAACCCTCAGAAAAATACATGCTGTGCAGGACATGAAAATGATGGAATGGAAATGTGCTCAGATTGCAGAAAAACATATTTTGTAACAGCATGAGAAAGAAAAAAGTAGTTAGATTAATGTATCCATATGTTGTTCTCTTGTTTTGCTGGTGACACAGTAGTTTGATCACAAACATTTTACGGATGTTAACAGTAACAGGATTGTTTTCATTCCTTTTAAGATCTGTTGTTTATGACAACTAGCTTTAGGCAATAGATTTACAATACCTCGCAAAAGTGTATCTGTAAGTTACATCAGGGAGATAACCTGTTAGAGCTGTAGAACAGTCTAGTATAGATCAGACCTGCCAGGACATGTCGGCTTTCAGAGATTTTGTGAGTATGATGCAGTCTTATTGCATACAAATATGCCTGCCTCACCTTGTCCTCAGTACAGTGTAACATGGAAAGATTATTGTGCAAAATACTCACACCTCCACAGTGCTACCACTGACTCACCGCTTGAATTGCTTTAGGAAAATTCCAATGTTCATGCTCCTCTTGGAGCTGAGGACAGAAATCTGGGGGGCGAAAAAAAGGAGAACAGAGACCGGATTAAAATCTGCTTGTCAGCTGCTAAAACGGTTTCATTGTTGACTTGAGCTCTGTATTTCGTATCACAGACGTCTCAACTTTCCAAAGAGACAGTCGAATCCAAAGGTTAAGAATTCTTTGAGTTGATTGTATTGAACATTCCAGGCAAAGATGCAGTTTTTGCACCTTTTCACCATTTCTCTTACAAAATTCTAGGTGAAAGGTCAAAGTAAAAAGTTAAAATGTGTTGTTAGTCAAACCATGATTGATCTACACTTCATTAAGTAAATGTGCCTAGTGGTGTTTATTAAGGACGGTAGCTTAAATACAGAGCATGGACAACAGAGTGATGTCAGTGAGAACACAATTAGACCTTCCTTCAGCAAACAAATGAAAATAATAATAATACTCCACCCTTGTACTGAGTGATTTTACATCATTACATAATGTTACTGACAGAAACATTATACTATTGTTGTCATTTATTGTATTTATATATTGCAAAGTTGGGCCTATAAAATGTAAATTGTAAAATAAGCAAATGTAAATTGCAATTTTAAGTTTCACATAAAGAGTAATAAAGTTCCTATAGTATCACTATATTCCCAGTTCATAAAATCACCACTTCGGTCACTCTGGTTTTAAATGTTAGGAGAGGAAAACATTGCAGGGACGTCTGTTTTTTCTTATATGTAAGCTTGGGGGTGGGGGGGTTAATTCAGGTCAAAAGAACTTGCTTCCATACCTCAGCAATAAACAGGAAAGAATATAAAACCTTTCAATCTATTGTACAAACCTTGGGGGTCAAAGTTCCACTACATGAACGGGTGATAGTGACACATTTATAGCCTGGCTAGCTGCACTCACCATTTCCCCTGCTGTGGCAGAACTTGGCAGGCCCCTCAGACTCTGACGGTTCAGAGCTTTGATTTGCTGCTGGGCCTGCTTGTGGCTGAACAGCTCCTCCATATGATCAGTGTCCAGCTCATATTCCCCATCAGTCTTATCTGCTGTCCAGATGTTGTGCTTTCCTATAACTGTGTGTTTGGGTAGGGTCTCCCAGTTGAAGTTGCGCATCTTGGAGCGCCGGCGCTCCAACCTTGAAATTGGACCCAGGCCATGTAGGGATGGAGGTGGAGGAGGTGGTGGCGGAGGAAGCGGAGGTGGTGGGGGTGGAGGTGGGGGTGCAGGAGGACCTCCTGGCTGCATCTTTTAATAAGAACCTCTCAGCAGGTTTTGAATGCATCCACACTCATATTCATGCATAAAAGCTGAATTTCAGCATATATTGGAATGCAGTGAATGTAGAAGCGATTCTGGTCGTTTTTACAGGAATGCGGTGCAAGAGTCAGTCCTGGAGTGACTTGTTCAAAGTGTTGTCAGTTAGGATGATGCATTCCGACTGAAAGAAACAAAGCAGGGTGGGGACACATAAGCTACAGATCTTCATACACTCTACAACAGTGAGCAGCTTTGTTTAGCACAGAGTACAGAATTTACTTTCTTTACTGTACATAAGATTAATTATGGGAGTGATGCCGCCGATTATTTTCATAAAAAGTTTCCTCAAACTTGTGCAAACACTATAATAATTCATGATCCACTTTGGAAACGCATAGAGGCTACTTTAAATCTGCCATAACAGTCACTTTAGGAGATCTAAACGCTCCTGGTGTTTTATCCAGTACAGAGCTATGCTTGTCCACCGTGATCGGTAAACTACTAAAACCAATGTTTGTTCAAACACTTAGCATTATTTTTAGTTAAAGACCGGAGAGAAAGAAATTAAAAGTCAACTCACCTTTGTGTTGGACTCAGCACAAGTCCCATTACTCCGCTTCCCTTTTTGTTTCTTTTCTTATGGCCCTCTTGCTGAAATTTCAAAAGTAAAGAGTGACATCAGCCTGGATAGAGTGTCGAAACTACCTGCGTGTAAATGACACGCCCAGGTGAACTCACTTAAAATCCATGACAGCCCACACCTTCCCAGGCACTCTGGGATTGGCTTATTTCTTTCTCTCTCTCTCTCTCTCTCTTTCTTTTCCCTTTGGAGTTTGGGGAGGCGCTGCGTTTCTATCCATCTGTCAATGAGTTGCGTGAGTAAGCGGTCAACTAGAATGACAAATATTCTGACTCAGAGAGAAAACCCATTGAACATATTTAAAATGTAATAAATACATTATCAACTTAATTAAAAATAAATTAAATGTTATATACTTTAGTAAATATTCCTGTGGAATTCCGTGAGACCGTCATTGATTTGAATTCATTATATATATTAATTTTCAACTAATATTCAGGCTTTAACTCTATATTATGGGAGTTCTCTCACAAAGGTAAGCAGTATAATAAGTCCAGCTCTGATTGGCTGCGTGTCGTTTGACTTCCGCAAACATAACTTGCCGCTTTGATGGAGTCGCACCCCCCCCCCCCCCCCCCCCACTCCATTTTTTTTAGCATAATTTCACATTTTAATGCACAAGAAAAACTTAAATTCTCACATTTGTCTGTACATATTTTGACCGAGACCAGCACCAACATTTCTTCTTGGTAAACTGCTTGAACCTTGCTCCGTAGATGCTCGTTATCAGATAACGATAACGGATTGCTCACCAGTCACAAGCCCAGAATGTGTATTTGTGTAATAGAGTACATTTAACACCACTAATACAAATTAAGTCGACTGTTTTTTCTACGTGGTGTATATTTACCAAAATCCCACAGGATTTCGCCCTCGAATACATGCCTCAGTTTGAGCTCTGATGACCATATAAGGAAATCCGTACAACGCAATCGGACCCCTGAGCTGGGGACTCGGTACTTAAAAACTTCAGTTCCATTAATAAAACAGGACTGCAAGGTTTGGAGGCCTATCTCCCCCCACCACCACTTCCCCTGCCAGTGGCGGACTCCCTCAGACATCGGTGCGTTGGTGGTTCTTTGTGTCTGGGGGTGGGCGTCCAGGTACACACCGGCTCACTCCTTGGCGGCCGTTTATCGGGGCCTGGAGCCTGGGGCTCGCTCGGGCCACTTCGGAGGTGGGGTGCCCCCCGGCCTCTCGGCCTGGGGCTCGGTCACTCAGGCACAGCTGGCTGCCGGCGGAGCTCACGGGCGCGTCACTGCAACTCCCCCTGGCTTCTGCTCCGCGGCTGCTGAGTGAGCCCTCATCTGGGACTCTCCTCAGCTCTTTCTGGGACAGTGGCGCGGCTGCCCCTCTGTTGG
This sequence comes from Pundamilia nyererei, assembly GCF_000239375.1. Classification (NCBI taxonomy): domain Eukaryota; kingdom Metazoa; phylum Chordata; class Actinopteri; order Cichliformes; family Cichlidae; genus Pundamilia; species Pundamilia nyererei. The sequence goes on along the minus strand of NW_005187467.1, from coordinate 2,545,895 downwards.
TCTTCCTTGGTCTCTTGTGTTCTGGGGGCCTCTGGATGTCTGGAGTTTTGATCTCCTCCATACCTGCTTCATGCCCTGGAGGACGGGGCTGTGGCCCCCCCACACCCTCTAGCAGATCATTACATGAAGGAACCTTTTTAAAAAACCCCAAAAAATCAAGCGCGTCCATGCTCACAGGCGTACACACGGGTGATCACACCCACAAACTACACCCTTTTTGGCTCCTACCTCAAAGCACACTGTGTTCTGTTGATCTTATGTGCTGCACAATAATGTTTAATATTTAGTATTTACTGTCATATTCCCATATATCATTGTGATGTTGTTTATTCTATTACTCTTGTTCTCTTCTGCTTGTTTTCTTTTTTCTTTCTCAGCAGGTGATCCAGGTGATCGATATATGCATTTTTTCTCTCTTTGTTTTTTCTTTTCTGCCCGTTCTGTTGGTTTTTGTTTTTTGCCCTTCTCCCCCGTCCCTCTTCTCAGCTGTTTCTCTTTCCCTCTTTCTTTTTCCCCTTCTTTCCCCCAGTCAAGTCTGTCCCGTATTCAGCAAGTGAAAATAAAATACACAATAAAAGGTGAATCAAATGGACCATTATGGCAAGGCTGGGATGGTCAATTTGGTAAAGTAAATCCGTTGGGCATCTTTTTTTGCCTTTAGACAATAATTCTGATGGCAAAAGAGCCAAACAGGACAGGCAAAAAATAAATAAATAATAAAATAAATAAATAAAACAGGACTGCAAGTCATATTATGATAGAAAATTGACATAAACATTTTTCAAGATCGATACTTCAAATCATCCCGCAAATTGTCTGCAATGCGTTAAACAGTGTTAGTATGCAAGCCATGGGATTTTCTCAGATACTGAGGAAAACTTGCATGTTGTTTGCCTTTTCCAATGGAAAATGACCTTTGGGATAAAATAAGATTTTAAGCAGGAAGTGAAAGCTATACTGAGGGAAGTCTGAAGGGACTGACAGTAAAGAATATATTTAAGACTTAATTACAAGACCAAATGTGTGACCACAACAAACTATCATATTATATAACTTATAAAGGTAAGATTAGATAAGAGTGTGTTATAATCTAATCTCTTAACCTTAATCTCTTATTCTGATTTTATCTGAGAGCACTGTGACCATTAAAAATCTATTTGTATTAATGGCAGAGAAGCTTGAAAAAGCAATCATGTCTGTGATTCTAATATTGACAGATTGATGGCTTTATTCACTGCATACACCACCTCAAAGAAAACATTCAGTTTCTTTAGGCTACTTCTGGTCGCCCTGTCTCATTCTTTTAAGCCAACATCAAAAACCTTAAGCGAACTTTCAGGAAAAAAAAAAGAAGTGTATTTTAAGGAATAAGAAATAAGGTAATCCACTGAAAGCATGTTGTAGATATATTTTATCATGTACATAATTAAAATTACATACTGAATATTGTGAGTTTTCTTTACATACATACTGTGAACTGTAACCATACGAAACTGACAGCCCCTGTGCCGAAAGCACATCTAAGTGAAACAAAACATCCAGCAGACTTTATTGGATTTGCAGAAGATAAAGACAATCAGCTGACTAAAACAATCTAAGTAACATACAAATTATGTTACAAACAGGTAAATAAATAACGCAAACTATAACAAATGAACTCATACATTCTGTTTTTGATGACGCTGACACTTGTACTGTAACCTAAAGTGCACCTTGATCCACTATTCCCATTCAGTATTTCAAAAGGAAGTTTTGCAGTTGCACAATGCCAGCTCCTACAGTCACTGCAACACTGGCTGCGTGCCATGTTTTGATACGGATTTCTTTATGATTGTTGAGATCTGATTAGATTAGGAATTGATGGGGATTTGCTGTTAAACACAAATGTCATGTTTGTTCAGGCTTGTTTCCATGTGTAAACTCCAGAGTAAAAAAGACAGATAGTTGCAATGGTGCTGGACTTGATCTAACACTGTATCCAAAATTTAGGTGTAAAATAATTATGACTGTATATTAGGTTAGAGAAAAATCATGTTTGCTAAATATATATATTTACTGTATATATATATTCCCCCTCTACAGAAACTGTAAACTGACCATTCAGGCAGGGATTTTAACAGTGACAGTAGAAACATAGTGGGGCAATTTTAAAAATGAATCTATATTCTGATGTGTTTGACTCAAAAGTGTTAAAATTGATCTCATGATCACATGTGCATAAGGAAAATAAATATAATTTCTGAACATTGTAGCAGTACCCTGCTGACTTGCTATTTTTTTTAAGAATTCCTCCTATTTGATGTACACTGAAATATTAAAAGGGAACCTTACACAACAATACAAATACATCAAAATAATGCATGTGCAAACTGCAAAGGAGAATCTCGACAATAGTTGACTATCCTGTACATATATAAGAGATGGAAATGATTGTGCTAACTAAAGAGTAAGAAAATAACATGGGGTAATTTTGTGATTTAACATAAAACAACATAAGAACAACTTAAAAAGTTGTCCATCTATGTAATAAATCATACTGAAAAACATTACAAAAGAGCTATATCTGGCTGCTACTTATTCTACAATATACTCCTTTATCCATTTAAATTCGCCATCTAACCACAATGCCAGCATGAAACTGTACATGTCAAAATGCTGAACCCTGGATGCATATTACTGCTCCTCCAGCCACGATGGCTTATCTGATCCTGGGGGCTTTAACTTTACATTGAACTGTATAAGAGTTTGTTCTAACTGCTGCTGGTTGCCAGCAAAATAAGCGGAGATGGCATTATGGAAGAGAAGCAGCTGCTTGTGCATCACCTTCACCTAGAGGAAAAGAGAGGAGAGAAAATGACATTACAAACATGGTTTCAGGTGTTTACATGAAAGCACAGCCTGCAGACATTTATTTGGATCACTAACTGCTCGGAATACATTCCTAAAAATAACTTGCACATTCCTCTGAAGCCTATTCTCAGGAGTCAAGCAGGCCGTTTTAAAGATCTCAGAAAATACTATCTTAAGTTTAACTTGAATTTTTTTGCTATTTTACATTTATCTGGCAAGAATTTCCATGTTTTTTTTAACAGTTCTTGTCATGAGTGACATTTCATTTTCCTAAAGCCAGATTTATTAACCAGGGATCAGAGTGCCAGGACCTTCACCACAACTACTGTCTGATCCACAAAACACCGAACTCCTACAGCCCCTTTCTGCAAGTGATGGCCCCACAGGAGGGATTGCTGATGTACTGCTTTTGGGCTGTGCCCATCCAGGCCCTGTGGTTTTAAGTATCTTGGAGTCTTGTTCATGAGTGAGGAAAGAGTAGTGCAGGAGATTGACGCTGTATTAGTCTGTTGTGGTAAAGAGAGATCTAAGTGTGAAAGCAAAGCTATCGATGTGCATTTCCACCCTTACCTAGAGACCCAACCTCGGAGTATTGACTGAAAGAAGGAGACTGTGAATACAAGTAGCAGAAATTAGCTTCTTCTGGAGAGTTGCTGGGTTCTAAAATATGGGTCACTAATTTGAGCCACTATTTATAGTAGCTGATTCGAAGCATCCTCAACATTTTACCTGCATCTTTGTTCAAAACTGTCTTTCAGTCTATCGGCCCCCGTGTGCTCTATATAACTAGTGCTCCACTGCTCTTCGGCCAAGTCCCTGCTTATTTTAAGAAACATGCCATTCAATCTCTTAAAAAATAAAAATAAAAAATTGACTCTTCTCATCCTCAAAGTTATACACCAATCTAAAAATGACTGTTTATTGGTAGCAGTTTAGAAAAGGTTGAGACCAAGTAGCATACATCTCTTTTAGACAAATGCAGCATTCTTGGTACATTTAAATCTGGCTTTCATAGAGCTCATTCCACCAAAACAGCTCTCTTTAGTCTCCAGTGACATTTCTATGCAAAGCGATGCAGGAGAATGTTGTTTTGCTGATGCTGGACCTGACCTCTGCCTTTGATACTGCTGACCATGACATGATTCTCCACTTCTCTTGCCTACTGTGTGTCACGAGGTTCTGTTATGGGGCTCTTATTTTGTCTATCTGTTCCATCTTCAGCATATTTTGAGCACTTTTAAATGACATTTATTGTCACTGCTACACAGATGACTTTCAGTTAAATATCTCTTCTAAGCCCAAGATGTTTCTACTGTGACTTAGACATCTTGCATAAATGATTAGACTGTATTAAAGGTTGGATGGATGGCAATTTTCTCCAGCTTACTGAAGAGGAAACAGAAGTCCTTGTTTGTGCCCCTGTCAGATCTGTGCTTAAGGTAATGGAGATTCTAGGTCCCCTTGTCACATCTGATAAATCTTCCATCAGGAACCTTGAGGCCATTTTTGACTCAGCTTTGTCCCTGGAAGCTGACTTGGTTCGCTCTTGCTTTTACCAGTTGAGAAAAATTTCCCAGGTGAGTTTCAGGCTCTAAACTGGAAATTCATACTCATGCCTTTATTTCATCACTTTTAGATTTTTGCAATTCGGTGTTTACTTGTTTCAACAAATCTTCCCGGAGATGTCTGCAGCTTGCTCAGCATGCAGCTACGACACTGCTGACTGAGTCTTCCAAGTACTCAAATGTCACACTGATACTAATTCAGTTGTACTGGCTCGCCATTAACCTTCAGAGTGCGCTTTAAGATTCTAGCGCTGACTTTTAGAGCTCTGCATGATCAAGCATCAGTGTACATGAGTCAAATTTTACATTCATACATCACCAGCAGGTCTCTGAGGTCATGTGATCAGGGTCTATTGGTTTTGCTTCACAAAAGACTGAGAACTAAAGGCGACTGAGGTTTTTCAGCAGTGTTCCCCAGACACTGGGAACTCTCTCCCACTGAGCTTAAGATCTGTGGACTCTGTGGTCTCTTTTAAAAAGCAGCTAAAAACTCATTTTTAAAACTTACTTTATGTTTTTGTGATGAAGCACTTTGTGATATTTATCTTTAAAGGTGCTATATATTCAATTTTACTTTGCTTTACTTTCACTCCTCCAAGTAAGGAGCCAGTTAAGGACGTTTGGGTATCCAACTAGGACATCTCATAGTTGAGATGCTTTAGTCATTCCTGTCAAGAGGAGGCCCCTGGGCAGATGCAGGCACACACTAGAGAGATTAAGTCTCTCGGCAAGGGCAGCTCTTTTTTCTGCTAATGTAAGTTCTAATTGAGGTTTTACCTTGAAAGTAGCAGAAATGCAAAAGATTCCTTCTTTTTGCTGTATAATGATAGCAGTTATATTCAACACTGTGCTCACTCAACACAGTAACATGGGTATCCTTCAAGCAACTTAGAAGAGGCATTGGCAAGACACAGTACCGTACCAAATATTTTAAATATGATTGGGGTTTTTCTTGTGTTTTTTTTCCACGTTCAGAATGACCATCTCAAAACTATTACGACCAGCTGTTTTTAAGGAGGCATATCATACTGCTAAAGGCAGTTGTTTGTGCCCTTAATGTTTGCAAGTGCCTAGCCTGTTTCAAAACCACATCATCCATGAATGAACCCTGACTTTGGGTGTGGTTTAATCTAGGCTTTGCTTCATGTGAAACCACAATGATGTCAACAACACTGATGTCATGTGGTTACCAATGCTGCATGATTGGAGGTAAAAATCACTGGAGCCAAAACCAGTCCCTGTACCCTTCCTAAGTATTCAACCCTCAAAAATGTAAATGTCATCACCTGCAAGCAAAACTGCAGAGCCTGAGTGTGTAATTTCACAAGGAATAAAAATGGTATGAAAAAAGGGATGGGACAGCATTTTAAACACTATAAAAAAGATTAATGAATTAAATTTGTGTGCAATAAAGGAGAGGTTGTACTGCCCTGATTTAAATCTAAATATTATTGCAACCTTTGGGTTGCCTGGTCCTGTGTGTCTGTTTGTTGTTTCCTCATACTTTTCTTTTTAAGTTTAACCTAAAGGTACCCTTAGGTATAGTCTGCAGAAATTCAGAAAGTATGCATAAGACCTCAAGAAATCTGCCAGAGAGCCCTCATGCGCTTGATTTGACAGTAGGGCAGCCTTAAGCCCTCAAAGGCTTTAGCACAAATGTGCCACAAAGTTGGTAAGTCTCTGAGTGTGGACACTGGGATTATCTCCTAGAAGCAAGGCTTGCTATTCAGCAGCGATCTTGAAATGCTTCAAGCACTTCTTTAGATAATGACTTAAAAAAAATACCCAAATTAATTGAAATGGTCTGGGACATAAAACCTGTATGTGCAGTGTAACGAGGAAATCTGAGGGGGAAAAAAAAAGTGCCAACTTTGCCCAAAAAAGTGAAGAAGTTATACTTGTATCACTATCTTTCACTACTAGAGCTAAAAAGAATAATAATTCAGAGGACTGCACTCTTTAAACATGCAGGGATTTCAAGAATAAAACTAGACTGTAATCTGAACCTTGTTTTCTTCCAGGAATTTAAGCTTGATGGTGACATCACTACGCAGCCTTTCATATTTGTCTCTGTGGATCTGGTACTCATGCTGAGCCATCTCAATGCGAACCACGCCAGCTGCATCCCTTGGTCCCAAACTCAGTTCCTCCAGATCAGAGCGATAGGCATCAAACTCAAGTCTGAACACAAACACAAGACTGTGAGTTATTTTCCAGGCAACCATCAAGTTTAACCACTTAATGGTTGTACATCTTATTAGTTCAATACCTTGCATTTTCGTATTGCTTAATCGTCATCAAAGTATCTTCCATTGTTTTGTTGACCAGTGTGTTGACACTGGATACGAAGAAATTGATGGCACCAAGCAGAGCCTCGCCATTCTTACACAACAGCTTTTGTGTTTCTGCATTATACCCAAACTCATCCTGCAGAGAAATACAGAGGTTTTACCTGCCAATGTCATGACATGTTATATGGGGAGATTCTGCAATACTATACCTGCAACTCTGGGGACTTCTGGCTGAGGTCAGTGAAGGCATCTCCTAGAGCCTGCTGCGTCTGCACAATTCTTTGAAAGTGATCGGTGAGAGCGGTGGCCAGTCTTAGGATGTTTTCATACTTGCTCTTCGTGTCTCTTAACACGTCAATCTGAGCCTCAAGTTCCAGGTCTACTGTCCGTGAGCCTCGGCCAAACTTTTCTGAGAACATCTGCTTTGTACACTGTGCAATGAATATGAACAGAGATCAGCACACGGTGTCAACGCAACCTGATGTAGTCTTTGGAACACAGACATATCCAAGCATATCTATTCCATTTTAAAAACACAGCATGCACACCTAGTGCAGAATACCTTGTACGTGTTTATGCTCCATTTCTTCACACTGTCCAGTTTCTCCACTGCTACACCACGAGAAACTTCTTCAGTTGAATTTGTGTTATGGTTCGACGACCCTAAAAAGAACATAAAAGCTAGAAATAAACACACAGTGTACACAGTACTGGAGCTTCTTCTATGAGAAGTTTTTAAGGCAGTGGTTTACGGAAAATAAGTGAGGACAGTGTGGACAGGGTGATGAGCATGGTGATACCTGGATGCTGCTCTGTGTGGTGGGCAAGTCGACTTGCTGCAGATTGACTTTTAGGCAAGTTAACACCCCTGGATTTCATGCGAATGTCTGAAATGAACATGCCGGTGATATAGAGTAAGAATGAGAGGAAGACATGTAAAAATGACTGTAGTGAAACATGCCAGAGCAGCTTGGGAGTGAGATATGCCGCAGAACAGCAGAGCATGAAGACCGAAGCCCCTTTCTGACATGGGATTTGTACAATTGCTGGCTTCATTAATCTGTTGAAGTAATTTAGTCATTCAGACATAGGTAGCTTCTGTGTGAATCTTCAAGCATTCCCACAATATTTGTAGAAATAACCATGGTAACTGGACTGGATATTATGTTACACAATGCTCTTATATCCAGATCAATCCTGTGTCAGTGGTACTTAAGTCATGAAATGTGACATACTGCATTCACACAACATGTGTAAATGTGTGCACTTTCTTTGATTTGTAAATGATCATGGAGAAAGTGCGCTGCTATACGCTGTGCATTCAGACATGAAGCCACCCACGGAAAAGGAGTGAAAGTCCAAAAGGAGCTTAAAAACTGTTATGCTCTGCAGTGGAGGACACATAAAGAGCAGGGTTAGAGGGGTTTTGAAGTAAATAATAATCCACCAGGCAGGCTTCACATGCACAATAAAAGCATTAAAAAAAGAAGATGAAAATGGAATTCATGGGATGAGATGCAAGTACCAAATACTGGCAAAATGGTCAAAGTGCATTTCAAAGTACAGAACAGAACAGATTTTTTTTTAGACATCAACACAACATTGAATGTGACAGCCCTGTAATATCTGGTTAGTTCATTCCTATTTTTGAAAGGTGCCAAAACATTACTTCTTGCTGAAGCTGTTCAGTGGCAGAGTTCGGTAGGTACAAGCAAGGTTACATACAAGTCCGCTCATCAAGCCTCAAAACCTCTTACAAGGGGGCAAATAAGACCAACATATCAAGGTTAAATAAGAAAGAAAGGGGTTATTAGAATACACAGCCACCTGGTCCTGGTGCAGGGGCTTGTCTTCTGTCCAGATACTCAGGGTTGAAGTAAACTGCGGGTCCTAAGGAATATGGATGTTTGTGACATAAACCAGGAGACTGCAGGGCAGCAGCTCTCTTGTGACACACAAAGAAAAGCTCCTGCTATTGTTTCTTAAAAGATGCACTAAGTATCAACCTCTTTCAGTAACTGAAAGACAGTACAAGCACTGATCTCTGACACAGCCTTTATCTAACAACAGCCAGAACATCGTGAAACAAAATATCTTTAAGGGTATTTGTGTCTGTCAGCCCCTGGAAAAGGAGTTGCCGGGTCAACTGTACTTATTAACAATCCTGTTCAACTGATGTGTGCGTTTTAGCATGAAAATTACTTACTGAACAGCAACTTGTACTTAATGCACCTTTAAATTTGTAATATCCCTGCAGATATTACTTAGAAGAATAAACAACAAAGCAATACCTGCAGAGAATGGAAGCATGGTTTGCTAAAAGTACCTTTGATACTGCTGGTTGGGATGATGCCCCCTGCAGGTCCTCCATAACCTCCAGAGACAATACTGGTTTCATTCAGGTTGGGTCCAGACACCATCACCTGCTGCAGATCCTGAGTTAAAACAGATAAACACAATTTATTAGCTTTTTCAAAGTATCTGCATGGATGTTAAGGTGCACAAAAATGCTGAGCACACTTGATCATTTTATGAAACAATGTAATTTTATTTATCTTGGTCAGACCCACAAAGCTGTAATCTTAAACATAAACATAAATGTATGTCATCCATAACTTTTAGTTAAAATGAACAGAATCGATTTTTTGTAAAGCTGACGTGCAGACAGATAACATACAAAACATTTGATTATGAGCTAAAAAGAATAATATTACTTGTAGTAGTCATACATTTCATTATAGAGGCCTCAGTATTGCTTATTCTAATGCTACTAATGTCATTGCTGGTATAGCTTTCTTAATCCCAATGGGCTTTACAAATGGTGCACCAACCTTTTAATTTTACTGACAGTTTGTCATGCAAACGCTCATTTATGTCACAGTTTCCTCCTATAGGTGCTCTGAACGATTCAACGTTATCGGGTTGGAGGTACACATCTACTGTCCCTAGCTACAGGCCTTTACATGGTAGGGTAACATTTGGCCTAACCAGCCATGAACTGTACAATCACGCAAAATTTAGGGAAACTAGATACTGTTATAAGCAAAATAGCATTATTCATTTCCACAGTGAGTGAGGTGAGATGAAGCATCACTGACCTGCTCCAGACTGTCATCCTCTGGGAGAGTGCCTGTGTCTCCATTGCTGTTAATGGGGATCTCCATGGTTGCAGCCTTGCTCATGATACTGTCTGCCATAATGAAATCTCTGCAAGAAAGACAATAGCACATAAAGCTGGGGGAGAAAAACAGAACAATGCTAGCCTACATCGACACAGAATAACAGCTGGCTTACACTGATGCTAACGTGATTGACCAATAGCAACGGTGCTGATGTGGCTTGCTAGTGGGCTACTACCTGACAGCTAGCTTCAAATCCTCACCACTGTAGCTGAGACTGGAGCCAACTTTCAGTCGCCAGAAAGACTAAACAAGTCGCGCGGGCAGTAGCCTTGAAATATAACATAAATTAAACGGAGGCACCGCTGTTTTTACTTAGTATCCCATACTACATCCATGATTACTCATCCTGAATCGTTCACATGATCATCTACCTGCTTCCATAGAATTCAGACAGAAAATCCCTGCATCCAGCCAGGTCGCAGCTTTAATAGTACGACTTCGGAATAAAGGTTTTCGTGATTTTTATTTTTGTTGTGCGTCACATTAGGTTCCATTTAAAAGCACTGTGCTTCAAGTGAAATGCACAATGTATGTTTTTTAAATGTACTTTATGTGTCAAAAAGCAGGCTGAGAGGGATACTGTAATTTGATGCTCTTATTTTGAAGAATAATAACGTATCATCGTCGTCAAGCCTCCCCCATCTTCCACGTCGTACGGTGCTGACGTAGCGTTTTCCTCTGACCTGCAGTACCTGATTTCTCCTGAAGATGTCAGTAGCACTTCACGGCCCAGTAGAGAGAAACTAGAACATGGCAAATCTAGAGTAACTCAATCAGTAGTATGGCTCTGGTCCCTCAAATGTTGTGAGTATTAATCATTAAAGCCTAGGTTGTTACATCTTAATCGTTCCATTGATTGCAATATCTCCTGAAATCAAACTGTATAAATACAGTCGTTTGTTTTGAGTTGTGAAAGGCTTTGAGATAGACCTCACCCTAGCAAACTGGCCGCACTTCCAATTATTTGCCTCATTTATTTCAATCAGGGACGCAAGCAAAGTGCACATGGCCTCCAAATGTAGAAGTTTTTCTGTAATTATTCCGGCTCGAAGCAGAGCACCAACCCTTCACACACGCCCACAATGTATTCCTAATGGTTAATTTTCCTCCATGCACTGATTACCTACAAGTGACATATTTTCCAGACTTCTAAAAATCTCCTCCTTCGTTTTCAGTATTCTACACAGCATGAATTTGACAAGCGCATTTCTAGGATCAAAGCAGGCAAAATGGCAAATCATGTAGGTTATGCATGTTTCCCCCCCCCCTAATCAACAATCCACTTGTCAGCAGTGATTTGACTGGCATGGGTATGTGCTCCGCCTTTGATTCTCCTTCCAAATTAATATTATTTTAGCACCATCTTGGACTACTGCGTGCTGCTCTCGAGGTCAAGATGGTCAAACGGTATAGGTGAGCCTTTTATCCCTGCCCCAGATACACAAAACTGCAGTTGAAATTCTGCCTACATAAACTTTTGTATTTCAAAAACTGACAATCTGTCAAGCATGACCATGCCACATTGCAGTCAGCCATGTGTGAAAAGTTAAGACAGTTTTTGATGTGGTCCCATTAATCATGCATTCAGCAAAACTGCCCTGCATGCAGTCCTGAAACCGGAAGTCACTTTTCTGATGTGCATCATAAATACACATTGAGCAGAGTTATCACAAACTTTAAATAGTGGCTTTGAACGAAGGGATGTGCTCCAGGTTGCAGTAGTGCAATAATAAACTGAACATAATGATCAAACTAACTAAACCTCAACTCCAAACAAAGCATATCAGTGTTTCTGCCTATTGCATCTGTATAGTCACAGTTGGGAAAAGAAGGTGAGCTCAGACCAGTGTGTCTTCCACAAATGGAAAAATGAATGTGTCATAGTCATAGGAGGAGTTTCAGTTCTTGTGATAATGCTCAGTTTTGGTTCCAGCTTTCATTTGTTATTGTTATGGCTTTTTTGTGTTTGCAGAGCCCTCAGTGTTTCCTACTCTTGTCTCATTGTGTCTCATCTCTCTGTTAGTGCTTTTGTCTTCCTGCGTTCTCCTCTTTAACAACATGGGTATGTTCGACTTACCTCCTACCTGCTTTTCCTTAACCTAGACCTGATGGAAAACATCAGTGAGGTCTAGGAGGAATGTGGAAGAGAATTCATGAAGACTTAGGAAAAATAAGGGTGTTATGCAGAGAATCCAACTGTTGTTACACTATACTCATTAATGATGTGATAGCTGATGTCTGTCATATTAATTAAAGACTACAAAATCCGACTTCACACCAGTATGTTCTTACACAGTTGTTTCATGCAGGTGATATAAATGAAAAGCACACAAAAAAGAAAGAAATTTATTTCCTTTCCATTCGTAAAGGATGGGCCAGTGTGTCCTTTTCTCAAAGGGGGTAATATAGGAGGCATCAAAGCACCTTTCCTTAGCATTTAAAGACCTTCATTTATTATGGCTGACAGACAATTACTTCTGGCTGGGTCCTACTGAGTTAGGAACCCTCCTAAACCAAATGTATTATTCTTTTGCAGCTCTTGTTAAGTGTTAGTCCTCATGCCTCATGTTTTACTGTAAGGGTTATCATGTATTTTGCCCTAGTTTTATTTCCTGTCCTTGTCTTTCCTGTGATTGGTGGCCCCACCCTCATTGTTTTCAACTATTGTTGATTGTCTTACCTGTGCCTTATTCCCAGTATTGTCTCACTGCAATATCACTTGTCTTTGTCCAATCATTTGCAAGCCAGTTATCGGTGTTCTATATTTGGATCCTTTTCACAACTCTCATAGTCCCTCTCTATAGTATACTTAGCTATTCTAAGTATAATAAGAATACTATGTTTATAGTTTTAGATACTTTGTAAAAGAAAAATTACAAATGTTTTTTGTCTTCCTTTCACACTAGAGGGGCGTGCTACCAAATGAGATTAGTGGGTTAGCAAGCCATGTCAAGCTGAAAGCCACAGGGATCTGTGTCATGAAAGTGCCTCTCTTTTTACCTGGCTGAATCACCATGGTAACTTACTCTGACCATATAACCTGGTCAGGAGAAGGTTATGTTCAGAATTTTGTTTTAAGATTGGCTGGAAGCACCAGATTTTCGTTGATCCTTTCATTTAAAGCGTGTTTTAAGTGAAATTCGTTGTCAAATCATTAAAGCCGCTGAATGATGCACAAACTGTGTGTGGCATTGTCATGGGTCGTTTTCATGTATTAATTTGGTGAAGCAGAAAATGTACAAATGTTTTTATACTTATTATAATCTGCTGCTTAGTCTGTGTTACATTGCTGGAATTGTACATAAGGCACATCCTCTTCTGTTGATCCAAATCCAGCTGGAGCCGATCCCAGCTGCCATAGGGAGAGTGGCAGGTACACCCTGGACAGGTGTACCCTGCCTGGTCAACCAAAAAATTAATTTCCCTTTGATCTGCTGACTAACTAAAGTAATATCCTTTATTAGGCTACGGGACATTAACCTTTAACGTCTGAATTTCTCCAGTTTAAAATTTCAGAGCTCTGATGTGCAGCCACACCTTAGAAGTAAACAGGAGCCCACTCAGCAATAAAACGATTACCTGTAATTAAAATGTTTATTTTACCGCTCTGTGCACTAACAGATTAAGGATTTTCTGTAGCATTAATCTCTTGTCATTTTTACAACAGTGTTGCATTTTAATGTTATCTTTTTTTTTAATCTTCTTTATAGATTTTTAATCACTGTTTTATCATCATAATCATCCAAGGATGTCTTTGATTGGGGTAGGCAGCACTCAGACAGATCATTTTGCGCAGAAGTAGAGCCATCTTGACCCGTGAAACCACCCTTTTTATATGAGCGTGCTGATGCAGAGAGCCCAGCTTAATGGAGACAGTTGATAACCACCATCACGATACCCGTTATCTCCAACTGGAGCTTTAGGTTTGGTCGAGGAGCATAGCTGTGTCAAATGTGTTTATTCCTGGCATACGCCTCAGGACAACATGTCTTCATATCTTCTGTTGAGAACGTTACTTTATCTGGTGAAGCCACTGAAAGATGGAAAGCAAAGATTAATTGACAGCAGCTTAACAGATCTACAGTACATACTGTTGACATGGTGACCCAATACAGCTGCATGTTTTGAGTCATAAAACTACAAATATACACGTGTCTTGTAGGTCAGTACCTATAAGAGATGAATGTATTATTTTTAACGAAAGGTACACTGCTAAACATTTTCATGGTTAGCCAGCTACTATTTTTTTTTCTTTTTTTTCCTTTTTTCTTTTAGTTTGAGTGAATAATTGAATGGGTATGTTTTGGCTTCCCATTTGAAAAGAGTGACTGACTCAACATCCTTTAGCATAGGTACCTTTGACCTGCACATTATTCATGGGCCACAAACAGTGTGCGGTTGCTGAAACTTGACTTTTAAAATGAGTTGTTTTGTTTTTTGAGTGGAAGTAAAAGAGATTAGGTGCAGCAGTTAGTCATTTTGAGATGTAATTAAGGCAAATTAAAGCAGAGTTTAATCACAAATTCTCTCACGTTTCAGCATTTTAATGTTATAAACTCCACAGATGTAGCTTCGTGAGAGTTTTACATTTTAACAAGGCAGCAGTGGGGGGTTTATACCAGTTGTCAGACTTCCATCTATACTCAAACCCTTCCTTGGATAGAAATTTCAGAACACCGAATTCTCACAGACGTGAATGTAAATTTAGTGTCGCCTATAAATTTAGAACAAGGCCAAATTAAATTTTAAAGGTCTCAGGCGGGGTTCCCACTGAGACGGTAGAGCATGTCACAAAGGCAGCTTATGTATGTGAGGAGAGCGTGAGACCTAAACCACAGTGCACCCCTCCCCCTGTCATTTTAGAGAATAGTTCATCTTGTTTTTAATGATCATTAAGCATGCTTCCAGATGTTGGTAGGGAAATTCATCCTCACACAGTCTCCTGTGCTCTACAGCAGAAAACAAGAGTAGAGTGATACAGGAGATCCAAGAAAACAACGGAAAGTAGTGCTGCCTGCATCTTTAATTCATGGGAATTACAAGCATTGCTCAATTCTTACATTATAGAACATATGGAAGTGATTTTTATAGTGTATTTAATGTGCCATTTCAAACAGTCTATCAACCTCTTTCCCAACTGGCGATTCAGTCAATGCTCTCTCAGAGACAGAGCAATTCATCATCGTAATGGGTCCTTGGATGCTGTAAATGTCAGTTATAGATTGTCTGAGAAGGCAACACATAATCAAGAACAATAAATATTTATATGCTTTCACTTTACTGAATATTGCGCTCAGAGTAATTATAAATTTATGCTTTGAAAAGGTTTCGGTTACAAAGAAAAACAGATATGGTTCCGTGTGAATATGTTTTAGAGCGATACGTCCAATTTCTAAAGACGAGAAACATTATTTTGACTGACAGATGTTTTTACATGAATTATTACTGAAAGACTCTTTGTTCCTCCTGCCTCCTGTTTTTGAAGGCTTTCATGTAAGAATAAACACAGAGCTGTCAAGAGCATTTTTGAAAATATTATTCATTTCCCAAACAACTGAAGAAAGTCATATTTTAGCACATGACTAGAAAAACAAAAACAAGCTTAATTGAATTATTTACTTTGACATCTAGAAGATTTTAAAAGTAGGATTTTAAAAGGCTATATTCAGTCTTTAAAGGCATAGTTTTTCTTCTCTATAACCATTCTCTGGCAATTTGCTACTTGACGTGAGTGTGAGGCGTGAGAGCGATGGTCCCTGTAAAATACAGGGTTAGCTATTGCTCTGATGTTTTTAATTATATTCACCTGCATAATCAGAGGACAACCAGTCAGAGGCCGCAAATAAACCGAGAGGGCAATTTAAGAATCGTAAATCCCACAAGGGCTTGTTGGCATTTTCACTGAAGTGTTAAAGTAGTTATTTGTTTTCCCGAATGCTACCTTTGGTTAGTATACAGAAGCTGTGGTTAGAAAATGCACGAAAGGCCATGTTTGGTTTCTTTATACTGTTTACTTACTTTGTCATGCAATTTTCTGTTGCAGGCTTCCAATTTTGACTCATTTTTCTTTCTGTAGCTTCATGTTTTTTCTCCAAATAAGAATATATCTTACTCTTATATACATTCACAAGAAACTTTAATATATACATCATCCTAGTACCAGGTGGGACCCCTTCAGAATTGCCTAAATTCTTCATGGCTAAGATCCAACAAGATGCTGGAGATATTGGTACATATTTTTATGCGGTTGCAAATTTGTGGGCTGCACATCCGTGATACAAATCTTTTGTTCAACTTTATCTCCAAGGTGCTCTATTGGACTGGAGACCAATGAAGTATAAAGAACTCCTACTGGAAGTAGCCATGAGTGCACTGTGCTCATAAAGGGATCGACATGGTCGGCAAGAATATTCAGGTAAGCTGTGACAATCAAATACTGTTCAGTTGGGCCCAAAGTGTGACAGAAAAATATCCTCTTCACCGCTGCAGTAGTATTACCAGCCTAAAACCTTGAAACAAGGCAGGCTCAATCCATGATTTCTTTTTTTATGCCAAATTCTGACCCTACCATCTGAAAGTTGCAGCAGAAATCAAGACTCATCAGTCTAGGCAACATTTTTCCAATCTTTTATTGACAAATTTTTTGGTCAGTCTGTGTGAATTGTAGCCTCAGTTTCCTGACACTCACTGGATATTTTCTCATTTTTGGACCATTCTCTAGAGATATTTGTGTGGGAAAATCCAAATAGATGAACAGTTTCTGACTCACACTAGCCCGTTTGACAATAACAACAATGCCATGTTCAGAATCATTTAAATCACCTTTCTTCCCCATTCTGATGCTCAGTGCGAACTTCATCAGGCCGTCTTGACCATTTCCTAATTGTGCTGAGCTGCTACCATGAGATTGACAGAATAGATGATTGCTTTTATGAGCAGTTAAACAGGTGTACCTAATAAACTGCCTTTAGTCCTGCTAAGGCTGACTCCCGTGGTCACACTAGCCTTTTTTTGCTTTTTGCTGACAGACATAAAGAAACTAATCAATGAAATTTTCCTTATACATATTGAATAAAATATATATTATGTAAACATCACATAAAGAAGCCCGCTGTGTATCTAACATGTTTTTTTCTCCTTTTGCTTATCGCTCGGGACATGATTCCTCTGGCATGCAGTAAGTGGAACAACACCTGCATGTGTCTTGCGTATTAAATCACAGCAGCAGGCGAGATACGGTAAAACAGACATGCAGCCAAGTGACATTTGTGAGTTAACAACAGTTTTACCCTCTGTCACCTTGAGTTTAAACCCCAGAGTCCCCTGAAACTGGTATAATTTCCAAAGCTACACACTAAATATTACTGTAACTCTGTCACTCATTAAGGTATAAGCTGCTTCACAGATGTGGCCACAGTGGTTAATGGCTCAACTCAGCACCTTATGCAAGGTTTATACACTTTTCATGAGGCGGAGTACATTTTGAGTGTCGCGCAGACTTCAAAGTGATATGTAAATGTGGTGAGACTTGTGTCTGAAATATTTTGTGTATCTTCTGAAGAGAAGACATTTCAAAAGGAGATAAGTAGAAATCACAACTGGGCACTATAAGAGATAATAAAAAAATACTGAGTTGATTGTGGGCCCCCCACTGATTCCTAAAACCCACAGGAGCAAAAACAAACATGTGAAAGCTCCACGTATGTCTTTCCATTCTTTCATGTTGAGCTGTATCCGAGCATGCTAACCACCCGATTATGTGTATTTTATATTTTTTACCCACACAACACTATTTGAAAGGGCAAAAACCATGTCACAAATAAGGAATTCACCATGCAGCAGGAGTACATTTGTGGAAAAGTTTTTTTTTGTTTTTCTGTTTGGTTGTTTTGTTTTTTCCAAATAATAATTAAATCTGACTGACAGTGTAAATTAGACAGTTGTGGTTTAAACAAAGTGTTTCTAGCATGTGTTTTGAATCACATTGGATGCATTGAGGAGCTTTGTTTATTCAGGCATTTAAAACTCTGTAAAGATGCATTAGATGACAAAGATAAGGTGCTAACCTTTGGAACCAAGCGCATTATTTGTAAGAGAAGACTGATCCTATTTTACTTTCCTGAGCTATAAGGGCTGAATCACATCTCACCACCTACTCTCTGAATACTAAACAATGCTCTTTGAAGTTTCAGAACAAATTTGCAAAGCAGAGCATCACTTTCTCATCAGCACAATCCATGAGAAGATAACTGTGGCGTTTAGCAACTTTAGAAAGTTCAACTCTTATTTTGCAAATTAATACAGGATCAAAGTATGTATACGACTCTGTTATTGCACAGTTTCACATTTTGGCATGGGTTTTCTTTCAGACTGACAAAGGGCTACTTAAAGATTTTTGGAAAATATAAAATAATTTCAGGGCAGCAGCAAGAAGGTCCTGAGTTCAATTCCACCATCAGGCCGGGGTCTTTCTGTGTGGAGTTTGCATGTTGTACCTGTGTTTGCGTGGGTTCCCTCCGGGCACTCTGGCTTCCTCCCACCATCCAAAGACATGCAGTTTGTTAATCCAAATTACCCATAGGTGTGAATGTGAGCACGAATGGTTGTCTGTCTCTGTGTGTTAGCCCTGCGACAGACTGGCGACCTGTCCAGAGAAGGTCCTGGGTTCGAATCTGCAGCCTGGCTAATTTGCACTGGGTTCTCTCTGGGTATTGTGGTTTCCTCCCACAGTTAAAAATCATGCAGTTATTAGTTAGGTTAGGTTAATTGGTGATTCCCATGAATGTGAATGCAAATGGTTGTTTGTCTCTATGTGATGAGCTGTCCAGGGTGTACCCTGCCTCTTAAATCTATAACTTCAGGGTTATGCCCCCCCGCAACTCGGATAAAGATAGAAGGATAGTAGTTGTTGTAAATCCATTTACTTTTTATGTTAACCAGACTCTAGACTTTGTTGAACAGTATGTAATATGAAGATAAAGATAAAATTATTTCAAAAGCATTTTTTCTGACATTGCTTCTAACATGACAGAGAGAAAAGATACCCCTTCTTCTTTCAAAATCAATTAAATGGCTGTGAGTTTTGACCTTTAAACGTTTGTGCTATTACGTAAAACAAAAAAACCCCAAAAACGTATAAATGATTAGAATGTGTGAAAAGAAAAAGAAATGTTCAGATAATCAAATACTTTATGCCAGGTAATTGATCATTTTCTGTTAATTGAATCAGATTATGGTTTACAGTAACAACATCAATGTTAGGCAAATAGGGGGATTGCTTTTTCACACAGGACCGGGTAGCTTTGGACAGCTTTTGTTCCCCAATAAATGAAGTCATATTTACTCGGTTTATCTAATATGATTTTTTTATAATAAAGTTATGGGGCCTGGCCACTGGAGCGACAATGTGCTCGGCCTCACCAGCACTAAGTGGTATCATTGATCTAAAACTCTTCATTGAATTTGTGTTGCTGGCAACTTGTGAAAGATTTTTATTAGAATTCTCTGGTACATATTATGGCTTGCTGAGTTGACAGCTTGTTCAATGAAGTTTGTGCTTCAGTTTCGGTGAGTGGAATTCTGGGATTTTATTAGTCTGTTACTCAGCACTAATTGGCAGGCGTGTGTGTTTAGGCTAGCAACTTGTTAACCAAGCCAGGTAGTGATACCTGATAACTGATAACACATATGACCTCCCACCACGGAGACAGAAAGAAATTTAACACTGAAACTATTGGTTAATAATTATTGTTTATTAATGTGCATTAGCTCTTGAATGTCTGCATGAGCTTTGTAGTACTATGCAGCAACCATACTGCACCACACATAAATTCTGTATGAGATAAAAGTGTATTTATGGCGCGGGTTATTTATTTTTCTTTTGGTAACACTAAAATAGATTTTTTTTTAATGTAGGGGACTCAAAGGAACAAGCAGTCAATTTCTCAGGATATCAGTTACATTCTTGTCTGAACTTAAAGTTTCGGTTTCCTATGAGTAGTAAAAAGTTTTGAAATTATGAGCCATAACTTTTATGAGATGCTGAGTGTGGTACTCCAACATCCAAGCAGACTGTGTATAGTGAACAAATTATAATGATGAGAGAAAATCTCCTTAACGTCAATATTTTTGAAGTGAATTGCAGTGTAAAATACATAATCATTCAAACACAGACAGTATCTATTTAGATGTGGAATCAAAGTGAAAGCAGATGTTACTGGAGGGTAAAATACTTTCCACTTAAAGTAGGCCACTCTTGTTCATAGCGCTCTCAGTAGCTGGGCTTATTCCAGAAACCAGGCAGGAGACGTGAAGTTCAAACTACAAGGCTCCCACTGCTTTCACCACGTTGTCTTGGGTAGAGCCTTTACAACAAAAGTCCATTTCCCAGGGTAGAGATGAAGAATGGCAACCCAAGAATCCAGATACAAATGTGTATTTATGTGAGTAGTCAAAAAAATTGCCATTTTGTAAACATATATGGCTGCTACAACTGAAAAGGAGAGAGGAACACTCATCAAGAAGGCCATTTAGCATAATAAAAGAGTAATTACCTCAGCCAGAGCTAAAGCAGTGTGAAAATAACATCTCATACACATTGCAGTATACATCAAAAGTGAGTACACCGCTATGCAATACATCACTTACATTTGAAGTTATTAAAAACTGTATTATCCCAGCATACACCACCATTCTGGCACTGTGTTTCAGCTGATTCTTCCATCTTTAAAAGAGATTTCTTAGTAGTTCTTTTCCTTATGAAAACATGATGTACAAAATGCAGCTCGGCATATCCCAGGTCCAAAACAGAGAACCTTCCGGTGTTCATACATCATTTTATTACCACATTTACACAATTAGGATAATTAAAAACTCATAGCATATTTGTTCTTGATTGTCAAGTCAGAAATAATGCACTTATTGGGAGGCTTCCAATAAGTGTGTTGTACTTTTTTTTCCACTTCTGCTGTTATACATGTGCACCATTTGTTCTGTGTAGCTACATTTACGACACTGCACACTAACACAGGTGTTTTTGCTTACTCTGTCTAATTAGGTTTATGAGAGTTATGTGAATTTGGTTCTTTTCAGCTGCTTTTTTTGCATCAAAGCACAAGGTTATATTTCAATCTTCCCCCATTAACTGCACTACAGTTAAACACTGTATACCTTTAAATCTCCAAGCTGCTCACAAGTAAATTAAGTACACAAAGCACATGGTACATAATTGTATAATGGGAAGTGGAAAATTGGAAAGGCTCTTTCACGCCTGTGCGAGACACCCACATGTAAACAACTAGCAAAAAAGAGATCAATGCTCCTGACCTAACCTCAAAGTGAGTTTGCTGAGGCTCGTTTTTTATTTTGTGCCAGATAATTGTGCCAGTGCACTGATAATTAGATGACTTCACTCGAAATCATTCTAATTATTATTCAGTATTATTTTTCCTTTTGTTGTACTGTGTCATATGTCACAGCATTTACTAATTCAATAGCTTTTTTAAAAGGATTGGTGGTGTTCAAACTTGATTGTTATATCGCTGAATAATACCAAGCGAAACACTGGGACAACACACAGCTCTTTAATTTTTTATAAAAAAGCACAACATCAAGAATCATGCAAAATTTCCCATGGTAGCTTCTATTTAAACAAGCAGCAAATTTAAAACAAATTATTCACAATATGTTGTTATGTGGCTTTAATTGTCATCATAACCCTCTTTTGGATTAGTTTTTCCAAACTAGGAAAGTTCTTGATCTTCTGATGACATTAAAGTTTGCTAATTAAAACAGAAGCAAATAAATTAACTAGAAGCAGTTAGTCACAAATAAAAGGTGAAAAAATTCATTGCATACACATCGGAACCAATTCGTCAAAAGGTACATCAGTAAATGCATTGCTCTTAGATGTAAGCCTTAGCAAGCACTATGTGGCCTTCGAAACAAATAATTAGATAGCTAAATAAAGCAAGTTGTTTTACATTTTCTCAGAGGGGATTTAAGAGAGTAATTCCAAGGTGTCCCTGTGCATTCTTTATTTGTAGTGTTGTAAAGAAACCGCACAAACAATCTGAATGGAATCAGATTGGTTGAGGGAGAACAGTAGTCTTCAGCAGTTATCCGCCGTGTATTGAATTGGAAATGGTTGATAACGACAATAGTTCTTGATTAGAGTAAAAATCAACAAAGTTCCCGGGTCCGAGAGAATGAAGAAACATTGCCAAACTGCTATCAAACTACTACCTCGAATAACTATGCCAATATGTGAAAGTTAAAATGTGGTGTCCGTTGGTGTGCACTGAATACAAATGATTATGACAAAATGGGAAATTTAAGCGCTTTAGCTAAGGAAACCACTCTAATCACCAACTCCCCTGGGAGCGTGCACAGCAACAAGAAACTTAGTGGTAACATATTCATTCAGATTTGGCAATCTTACTTCTCTTCATTGAGCTGAGCTGAGCCTTGGGTGAAAAAAAACACTTGCCAGCTAAGCACTGCCATATGTTATTGGCTGATTATGTGTATCATAATAAATCCTCAAAGCATTCAATAGAACATATGAGCATTCGATATAAACGCAATTTATAAATACATCATAAGTCATTATTCCCCCTTCAGCTGCAGCTTCAATATTATTCCCCACCTTATTGCCACTGCAAATTGTCATATACAAAGAAGATAACGTGTACACTGTCTGATAAGGTTAACTAAGTCACTGCACTGTTCAAATCTCTATGAAGGCTAAGCTCATGTTTTGTGGGACTAAAGAAAACACAAATATTGCATTATATTATTGTGTTACATGCCATCAGCATAGACAAACATAGTTATCAAAAGCCAACCCAAAAAGCAGTTGGTCTTAATAAAGATGCGGAAATCTGTTTATCAGTCTGCTACTTACTTACTTTTAAATCCAAATTGCCTGGAAGGCCTTCCTGGCCCTCGTACATTTTGATGTCAGAAGGTTAATTAGTAGCAGGGATTAAATATTTCTCCATGTTCTTATTCAGGTGGTTTACTGGAAAAGTGTTTGCAACTTTAAAAAGTTAGTAAGCTTATTGTCAGAAAGGCAGTTTACGTTAAAATGTCCTCTTGTTTTCTGTGTCTGTGGAAGGTCAGTAGCGGGATCACTAACAAATGGGTTAATCAGTCTAAAAAAAAAGAGTAATCTTGTGGGAAAACACTATACTAAAAGTAGAGATGAAAATCTTGGGGGGTTTTCAAGATTTCAAAAAGTTCTTTTCAGACAGCTCTGTGAAAAAGCAGAGTCAAACATTTAACATCTCTACAGCTGGAAACCAAGCAAGTCTGGAGAGTCTGTTGATAAAAGCATGATGAAAGCTACATTTGGAACAGATTTTAAAAACAGATTTCCACTCAAACTATTTGAGTTTTGTGTTTTCAGATTTAGAGCCACAAATTAATATAGTGTACATATTTGGTGTAATCTGATATGCATGTATCCTACATGTCCAGGATCATAACAGGATCTCCATATTCTTTATAATTAGTAAGCTTCATGCATGATTACCAAGTTTTCAGCTGACATATGTTTTTGTTGTCAGAACTTTGTTAAACTGGATGTATCAAATATTTTCCAAAGTAAAGCATGCACTATTTTATATATGGTTTAATTTAAGGTTTAATAAGAAGACAGAGGAAAATAACTCGGCCTTATTCTGGTCTTTTTATTTATACCTGTCCGCACATATTTTCATAGTCACTGATTTATGTCCCCAAGATGGATCTGTTGGAAGGTAAAGATGTCTGTTAAAACAGGTGTTGAGTGCTGAGTTCTTCAGTTACAACCGTTGGACATCAGTGTTGGTTTATCTGACCAAATCTGTCTAAAAAACATGTTTATGTGCCTCTACGAAACTACTTTCCCCTTGGATGCATATATATATAATCTCCCTGACCACCTGTATACTTTGCAGGAGATACAGATTGTCGGACCATTGTACGGGGAAACTTCATATTAAACATTCTTCTCTGAAACTGCCTGCAAGTGAGGAGCACTACAAGTGTGTATTTGATTCACTAACAAGAATGGAGCTGGGATCTGTTTGCATTTAGTAAATCTGGCTATCCAAAGGTTTGTCCAGTACTGAGCCAGACTCGTATACAGATGTGAAACTAAAGAAAACATTTCCAACTCTAACTGACAAGTTTAGGTCTGCGCGCCAAGTTCCCAAGCAAAAACAAGGACAACAAAACAATTTGTTATAAAATATTTTAGACTACATTAAATGATTCACAGTGCTGTGCAAAACTCTTGAGCTGCCCCTCGTGTCTTCATATTTCCCTTCTCAGGAGCCAGACAGATTGGAACATTTTAAAGTGGTCTTGAGCAACAGTGCTGCAGGCTTTCTGAGGATCTTTCGAAGTTTCTCAATGGACATTTTCATTGATTTTCGGCCATTTTCAGAGGAATGCTTTTTGGTTTCTTAAGCCATTTAACACTGACCTATGAATCATTCAAGCATTAAAAATACACCTGGAAAGGAATGGACCAGTGTTGTGTCTACTCATGACAAACAGCTTAACAAAGAACCAAGTTTAAATTCTATCTTTAGTAGCGATGAGAACTGCTGCTACAGTAACACATCTTTGGACCTTTGCAAACACCCTAACACATGTTAACATTAAGCTAGCCAAGAACCCAGAGTGATTTTAAAGGTGAGTAAATGCCAACCTCAGCCCAGCAGCCAGACCCTGATCTTCAAAAGGTAAAAAAGCATGATGAGCAGGCAGGCTGCAGCCTTGCATGACTGCAAACACTGTTCATGTCTCTAAGGTAGAATTGCTGTGGCGATTGCTTTAAAGTCACTTTGTGCTGGTTTTCATCTTTGCTCTGTGCCGTCAGCTTTGTTTTCCTTCCTAAATACTAAGAGAAAGCTCATATGGGTGTCCGTATTTACATAAGGATTTGTCTTGATGTGTGGGATTGTAGTCGACAAGATTCTATAGTTAACTGGTAATTATGAGAAAATCCTTTTCCGTTAATTTTATGGAGAAACATGAAAATAATACAATGAGTAGTAAAACAAATTACTTTTTCCTGGGAGTAGTTAAGTAGCGTTCCCGGGAGTAGTTAAGTGTTATGCTTAATACATTGCTTCTTTTGAATAATGACCCCAACACTGAAATGAATATTTCATTTACCGGTTTACAAGAAAACACAAAGTGCACTTCAAAGGTCAGGAGTCAGTTAAATCAATTCAAACATTAATAAAATTCTAACTGTTGGAACATACATAAATTTGAAATTTTGACTAAATGTAAGCTAATGTGGAATAGCAGAAATTACGCTCACTCTATCACTTTTGACATTAACATTCAGATAGATTTTTTAAGAGATATAGGACTTCATGTACTGAGCTTAGGCATTGTAAACCTCTTACACACTAAGGTAATTCTATGCTACTGTCGAGAGTGTAAAAATACAAAGAACTCGGAAAAGATACATTTGTTTGAGTGAATCGTTTCAAGGTTGTTATCCTAAGAAATTACAGCATCTACAGAATCAGTAATTGGAAATACTTTGTCATCAGTATGGCAGCACGCTGCTATGAGTCATTACTCTACAACCGCAGTACTCTCTATTTTCATTGGTGCCATCATATTTTGGCCCCTCGCCCTGAGAGACTGCAGCATCCTTTGCTCAAAATGGCATAATTACAGCTGTTGCCATAATAAACTAAGATTGGTTGTCAGCCCCGATATCCCTACATGAAAGTCGTGAAAACTGTTATGTCATCATATTTTTTCAGCAGTAATTACAGCATTAATCAGGCACGATACCGTGTCATTTTCAAGCCTCTTTTTAGCAAAACAAAGAAATCTTAAATTGACATAAACAAGATTTCAATGAATAATCGGGAAATGTGCGCCAGCTGTAAATTGATGCCAGAATAATGTTAATTGTGACACTGTCAAATAAATTAGGGGACTGGGGGTTTTTTTGTTTTTTTTTCTCCCCGGGCTTGTTCTGCAAAGCTCTTAATTTTGTTGTCATCCAGTGCCATCATTGTTTTGGGGTTGTAACAAATGCTTCAAAGGAATAGATGGGACATTTCAGTGTTACTTCAAAGCACTGAATCCAGTTAAAGGCATAAAAGCCAGAGCTGCTGTAACCATGTATTTTACATATAATGCACTACAAACAAGCCAAAAACAGCGAAGAATATTTGCACATTTGTCAAACAATAATCGCCTCATGCATAATTTATTCAATTCCTATTCTGCTTCCTCCACAAACCGCCGTACGCAATAAGTGCAACAAATCGCAGAGGCAGAATAGAATTAAGCTATGGGATGCATTGGAGTAAATGCTTCTGCAGCAGGCCTCCTGAACAGCGCCTGATGAAAATGAATTAACAATGAAAGACGAATTTAAATGGAGTAATTTAATCACGGCGAGTTTAAGACAAAAGTTAGAGAGGGTTGAAACAAATCAAAACAAAGTAAAGTCTGAAACACAAGCAGATGGACTAGTAATGGGAAGCAGGTTGGGCTGGTTGCTAAGTGACAAGGGCTAAGAAGAGGGTCCATAGTTTTGGCCGTGGTTTTGCAGGAAAAACACTTCTCCTCCCTCGTCTGAGCCACCCTCTTTCCCCATAGTGCTGTGGTTATGACGCTGGCGGGGCAGGACAGAAGGCAGGCCTGGCCAAATAAGAAACAGACCCCTTTCACCCCAGTATTGCCTATTTCTCCCTGTGGCTTTTTTGTTTTCAAAGAAAAAAAGAACGCTCTCCAAAAATAGATTTGGGGCTCGCGTGCCAATGGGTTTTGAAACCTTTTTTTCCACTCCCTCTAGTCACGCAAGTAGCCTGGCAAGACCT
Source organism: Pundamilia nyererei (assembly GCF_000239375.1). NCBI lineage: Eukaryota > Metazoa > Chordata > Actinopteri > Cichliformes > Cichlidae > Pundamilia > Pundamilia nyererei. The sequence continues at coordinate 2,519,160 of NW_005187467.1, read as the reverse complement.
TGAAGAGTGAGCAGGGGGAAAAACAGAATTTGAAATAGACAAGAGGATCATATGGGAGGGGGAGAAAAAAGTCTTTTTGGTGTGTTTGGAGAACAGATCATGGTAAGCTGAGGATGGAGCATCCCTGGAGCCTGGACTTTTGCTGAGTGAACAAGGAGCAGAGACTTCCGTGCAAGATCCAGGTATGAGGGGTTTATGGGTAATCCAAGCATGAGCAGAGAGACGTCTCTCTGCTCTGGCCTCATTTTAACTGGAAGGAAGCCTCGGCTCCTTCATGGACGAGTTTGATCCTTACCAAAGGGCCTACACACAAAGCACTTCACACTCAAATGCAAAGGTCCCCATTCCTTATAAGCCCATATCCTTTACTGCGATTCACTTCACAACTGCCTGTTCTCTGCAGATGGTATTCATCTTTTTATCTGCCACATCATATACTATGTCATCAAGATGAGATCACTGGCTAGTTCGCGTTATATTTGAAAGGCTGCCTGTTCTTTGAGCTTCATTATAGAAAATGCTTTTGAACATGAGACAGCGAGAAGGGCCCACAGCAAAAGCTCTTCTGCAGGAGCCATGCTAAAACCATTATGTCCTCCAGTCGTTATAGTAATTATGCTTTCAAGGCAACATTAGCCCTTTGCTGCTAAAGAGCATGGAGGTTCTTTGGAACATCTGAGTAAGGGTTAAATTTGGCAATAGAAAAAGGTAGGCAAGCTAAAAGAGCTCTGGTCCCCCCCAAAATCTGTCATACTGTGGTCCCCATTCTGTGCTTCACTGCCTTTTTCATTGAGCAGCTTCACAGAGGGATTTTTTCTAGCATTCCTCAACACTTAATACCCATCTCTATGTAAGGTAAAGTCTGTATTGAGATCCACTTTTACTTTGCTCTCACTTTAAACGTATCAAGAAAATATGAATGTTTTGTGTAATCCTTTTTTTTCACATCAAAGCAGAAAGTAACTTTCCCATCTACATACATGAGTTTTAATGTCAGAATTTCCAGAATTTCATCATTGTTTTAATTATTTCTTGATGTTTGCCACTTTGCAGAGGACAATGATGCAAAATGAACTGTTTTGTAAGACCTAAATGATTACAGGTGGGTATTTTTTAGATTATTTAAAAATGTGACATTTTGCATTTGTCTTACTCGCCTGCTAATATCTGTTCTGAAAGAAAACATACTGAAAGTGAATAAGTCTTTGTAAGTAAGAAAGTTTTTTTTCCAGTATTTCTTTAGAGCCACATCATCCATTTTAAAGTGGTGGAAAGAAACCCAGTGAAATCCAGCGTGACAATGAAATGGCACGCTTTTCAGTTAATCATGAAATATAATCATGTTGAGCTCACAGATGTCAGGAAAAATTCAGGTTCTTTGAGTTGAAAAGGATTGACGCAAATAGTGTCACATTTCATGTACTAAGTATTTACTAACAGTAAAGTAACCAGCACCAGCTGATGATTTACACCAGAGGAGGTAGACATAACTGCAACTAAAAAGCCACTGCCAATCAAATATTCTGAACGTTTTCTGAGGTTTTACATAATAAATAGTATGCAATAAGTTCTTCCATCTAAAAGAAGAAAAAACCTTTCCAGACAGGCATAAGCTGTTTTTTTTTTCAGAGACATAGACTTTGAAACTTGAATGAGAAAGATAAAAATAAACGAGACTATCAGATGTTTACCCATGGGACACCATCAGAAAAGATAATCACGTCCATATGCGACTTGTGCTCTTTTGTTTTTTTACAGTGTTACTTACACAGTACAACTGAAACAAGAAGCTCAAAATCGTTTACATATTTATAACTGTAATTAATGACTACAATTCTAATAAAGCAGTAATATTTTCTTCTTTTATTATGTTGCAAGAGGAGGAAATATCCCATCTATTCAGTGTAACAAAAGGAAAAAAATCCACAGCGCATGAAATTAGTCATTTAGCATGGTCTTTGATCAAAGTGAAGAAGTGACCAATATGAATAATAACACGCTGGCACTCCAGCAACTTTCAAAGGTTGGCTGTTTTCTCTATGAAGAAGCACTGTTGAGCATCGACATTATGAACACAAGCAGCTTACCGCAAACACTGAAGGAAAATATAAATCAGATTTTAGAGAGAATTTATGGTAATTGTGAACCTGGTTGTTACTCTGATGTTTTTGTCCCTTGTTGACAATCAGTCATAACAACCTTCATTGCACAGAGTTGGCAAATTTGAGTGGAAAGGATGATGTTAAATGGGCAAAAGATTTTTGAAAAAATGTACTAATAATTGTCAGATCACAAGTATCACACAGCAAATATTTCTCAGGAGCTCAACAGATGCACATCTGGGTCGTCCTGCAGACAGATGTACGTTTTTGCACTGGTATTAGGTTGTGGTTTACTTTATCATGCACCTGAGGAGATCTATTATGTTTTTTGTCATTTCCTGATTATCACATGTCTACTGTTGCAAACGTGGGTGCTCAACATGGCCAAAGTTTCAAACAGTGAGGCTAGCGTATGTCCAAGTAGTCCCCGTGAGCTCTCAACCATTTCATATACGTTTTTGTTACTCCTGGATCTGTATGACCCAAAAGGGAGCTGATACCATTGATATAGTCGTATTAGCTCTGCAGATGTGGCTGTGAACAGACACCCCACCTTTTGTTAGTGAGCGGTAGCCATCAGAGAAAAGTTCTCTTCAGGAGAGAGGAGTTAAAACAACTTGCTTCAGACTGGATGACCTGAGGAGCTGCACCAAAGCCCAGTATAATGTAAATAAAGAAAACAGGATTATGGCATGCGTTAGTCATCATAGTTTTTCTTTGTGTTTTGTGGGGTTTTTTGTTCTGTTTTAATAGACAGTGATCCCAGATGTTGCTAATTTGTCTATGTACTTGACTAAAGCTTGCCTGATCCCAGGCAGGGGAAATACATACAGTTGGGTCAATGTTGGCATGAATAATCATAACAGACAAAAATATGGGAATATCGTCTGGGTTGACACTCTACGTTTTATAAAACTTAGATAAATAAAAGGACACTAAAAGAGCTACCATATTCAGTATCATACAAGCATGACAGCACTGACATCCCTGTAAGAGATGAAGTCAGTGAAGGAAAAAAGGCAGGCTGGCACTGAAGATTGCATGTTAACAGAGCAGTCTCCTGTATATTCACTTTGTGTTGACGGGAAAATGATAGATTTCATTTGGTTTATGCAGAGCCTTTAATTTAAGCTTTGAGTAATGACTCGCCTTTTGCCCTCTCACTCATATCATCTGAGTTCTGTTTTGTATACACTGGCCGCTGATCCAAGGTGCTCGGTTTGGGGCACAGACTTCATCTCATAATCCGAGTCCACTATGACACTCGTGCTGGGCGTGTCACCAGTGTGCTGCTCGTACACACACGAATTCACCTCTGTGGATGCATTTGTAATTTCTCAGGTTTGGGTTTCAGCTCAATAACCAGTCAAGAGGCAGGCCTTGGTGCGGGCAAACAGCATTAGTCCAGTTTCAGCTCTGTTTCATCAGACAGCAGGAGTGTTGTCCAGCCTCAGGCAGTGTAACAGTTATGCAATGAGTTCCCATGACAGGTGTATATATTAAAAAAATAACATTAGCATTGCTGACATGCAGTCGTTCTGAATTTAAAGTTTGAAGTAAGAAAAGTTTAGACGACCAATCTGTTTTGATGATTTTAGTTTTTCTGACTGAATATTAATGTTAGAGCTGTATGAAGAGGTTTTATTTGCGATATGAAAACATTCAAGTAATACTAAACCATGATTACAGACATGTAATATATTTTTTCACATTTGTTTTACCTCACCCTGCTGTTTTTATGTGTATTATATATTCTTGGGAATCGAAAAGTAGAGCAGTTAACTCAAATAGAACAACAGTATGAAATTTCTAAGGTAAAACAAGGTCAACAAAGACAGAAATGGAAAAGAAAATAGCTGTCATACACCTAAGATTAAATCTTCGAGATTTGACCTGAGTTTGGTACATTCATCACATCCACATCAACATGATGAATGACTTTTGAGACCCAAACATGTAGGAGATATCTTGACAAAACAGAGCACAATTTTTTCATGAAGGCTGTCAGTGGAAATGAAAGTGTCTGTAAAGCCAATATTTCAAATAAGCTGTTATGGTATTGCAATTGAGTTACATCATATATGCCTATCAAGTTTAAAATTACACATAATGGCCAACATTAAATCAAATATTGTTAAAATCTTTTTTTTTCTTTCATGTTAATTCTTTTCCCCTTTAATGTACCGCCTCTGGGACAGGGGCCTGTTTCACAGCTTTGATAAGGTATGAGACTGAGGTTACAGGGTAGTGCTGGTGATTTCGGATATGTCCACAAAACATCAGCATACATCCGTGAAAACCCTCAGGGTAAGACTGCCGCCTTCATATAAATCATTATTGGGAGTTTTTTGCACTGTGTCCCAAATCCAGTTCAAAATACATGTGTATGCAGACTGCAGACTTTAATGATTACATGATTTAGTATCTTTTTCTAACCTGAAAAAAACATGTGACTGAGGCAACAATGTGATCACAAGTACTTTATTCAGGCACTTTTTACTGGAAACATTTCTCTGGACAAGCCTAGAATGATATGTATGAACATCAAGAGGAATTTCTTCTCAGTGATACCACGGTATGCACAGTTCGGACGAACACAAAGTCGAGGAGCACTTAACACTGATGAATACAAAACAATACAAACAACAAGGTACTGTAATTTTTATTTAACAGGTAGTGTTCATCTATATTTGGCCAATAGTTTTCAACTAAATAAAATTGACTAATCCTCGCAGTTTTTGATATCTGCCTAATAGATAAATAAAGATACGTTACAATGTTAGATAATCTTACAGTCTAAAAATGGAGATTAGGCAATGTCATTATCTGGTTACTAATGTAAACAGATACATTTTATTTTCTTGCTCAAAGCACAATTATATTCATGGACACTCCATGTCATAGGTAGCTGTGTAAAAGCATTGAGACATTCTGTGGTGGTGTTTAAACATTCAGAAATGTGTGTCT
>NW_005187467.1:2471338-2514062 GCF_000239375.1 Pundamilia nyererei | reverse complement strand
TATACCAACTGTAACACTTACTGGCACCAGTTTTAATTTACATACATGTTGTGTATACTGCTGCTGAAAGGAGTTGGGAAAAATGGTCCAAGTAACACAAAGTGAGTTTGTCAATACATTTACACCAAAGGGAAAAGAAAAAATCTGGACAGAACTAAAGATGACAAAAAATAAAACTGTGTTAGGAAAATTTCAGTGTTAGGATAGCACTAATTTTTACATTTCGAGTGTTTGTTCTTAACATTTATCTGAGGAACGTTAGTTATGTAGATAAACAAACAGCTTACATTCTCTGGAAAGATCAGGCTGCAGATAAGGCAAACTATTTTACATTTACCAAGTAGCTGCTCAGTGTTCCCTTATTCGTTTTTCGTGTCACAATGCAAAGAAAAGATAAGCAGTAAGGCTTGTTGTGAGAAATTAAAGCCATGTGCCTGAAAAACAGGATCATTGGATGTCAAGTCCTATTTTGCAGAATGTGATCAGGTGCGTGTTAAGGACTAAGACAAATTTTCAGCATTTCACATTCATTGTTACCTTGGATGGAAGATCAAACACTGAATTGTAAGAAAGTCACATAATACTCTATTCTGACTGATGTTTCATTTGTTCAAGCGAGGTTGTTTCTTCTTCTATAAATATTTACAATTATCTCCTACAAAAATCCTATTTCATGAAGAATTAATGGTGAGCTTCACTTAAAACCACAAAGTTAAGAATTACAAGATACGCCACAAACGTACAGTACAAATAAGTATACAGTACATCAGCAAATATACAAATATAAAAATGTATTCTGAGGTTTTTGCACCCCCTTTGACACGTTAATGCCAGATTTTGTCAGAAACCACACATATATAAAAATATAGACAATGCTTTTGTACAAAATATTGACATCGTTTATGAATCTCCATTAAAATGTGCAAATTAACACTGATCAACAAAAGCATATGTTTATTTAATGCACAAATGCAGGCACACATGCACACACACACGCACACACACACACAAGGCATAGTCCTTTTTTGGCCTGCTAGTGATGTATTTTTTTCATGAAAAAGCACCACATCTTCAGCTATTTGGACTTTTCGATATAACATTGTGTACTTCTCTTGAGAAAACAGAAGAGAGAATAGCATTGCCTCATTTCAGGTTGCAGCCTCTGTGGTCATACAGTAGAACAAGATTAGAACAGCAGTGATTCAGCTCAGTTCACCCTTTAAAATTTAAATCCTCAGCTCTGCCTCTTCACTGTGTTCCAAATTATGTTCAGTTGTGCTGATCACGGAGGCAGAGGGGCCCTGTGAGACACTGAAGGGTGTAATTGCAGGCGAACGTGCTGCCAGTGGTGAGAGAGACGGGGAGAAACTTGGAGACATCGCGATTGACGAGATGGATCCCTCAGCGCTGATGGGCGATCTTCGTAAGGAAGCCAGATTTGGGAATGTCCTACCTACGGCAGGCTTTGGATGCACAGTTTTGGCCCCAGGGTGGGCCACAGAGGTTATGAGAGGTGGAGGGTCAATTCTTGACTCTGCTTTTGCTTTGTGATGAAATGACCTGCGAGGATGAGGAGGCGCAGTTTCATCTTTTAAACGTGCTATTTCAGTAAAGACATTAGCTAAAGGTTGAAACTGGGGACACCAGTTTAGCAGGTAGTCCCAGTTATAGCTGCCCCTCAGCTCCTCATCACTGGCCACAATGGCTGTGAGGGAGCCATCTGCGGAGGGCTTTCCGTCCTCAGGGAAAGTGTAGTCTTTAGGGCGGGAGATGCTGAGTCCTCGTCCCACGCCTACATACCCGCACCCTTCGTCCCTGTAGATTGGCACCTGGCCAGCTAACAAAGTACTATTGACGCTGCCCGCTTTCTTTCCTTTGAACCAATCAATAGAAGGCTCACAAGACACATCTGATAGCTGATCAGCATCCTGCTGGATTCCGGAGTCTGGACCTCGGGCAGAGATGTGCTCCTGCATTGACGAGGAGATGCTTGACACTCTGGGATATTCATTAATCATCCTGATCTCATCATCCTCTGCTGCCTCTGCCTCGGCAGAGCCTCGACCACTGGAGTGAGAAGGATCTAGGGATCCGCCACGGGTGTACGGACCCCCACTAGTTCCTCTTTGATCAGTTGCATATCCAGGAAGCGCCTGATGGTAAATCATTTCATTGGCTGCTAGTTTTGTTTCCTCAAACTTGTGCAGCAGGGTCCCTGACATTGGTGTTCGTTCGTGTGTCTTTTTCTCCTTCTTCCGACGTCTTAACTTAACAAAAAATAGTGCCACAGCAATTGTTATCAGTATGACTATGATCCCAAGTGAAACTGCAATGACACTGACGAGCAACATGTTCACGTCTCTGGTGAGACCAAAAGATGTATGGGTAACATCTATGGTAACTTTGGCCACTGATATGCGAGACGTCTCCAAAGGGCTGTGAGCGCTCACATCCAGTGTCATCAGACGTAGCTCTCTTTTAGAGCGACTCATGTGTCTACTGTAGCTATCCGTTTTTAAAGAAACCTCTCCAGTTGATTTATTGACTTCAAAATAAGGCGAGTGGTCTGCTAAGGAGTAGAGTACAACACCATCCACACCCCCGTCCTCATCTCTGGCTTGCACTTTGCCAATGACCTGACCCTTCTTTGCTCCCTCAGGCACTTCAAATAAGAACTCTGAAGAGGTGAAAACAGGATCATATTCATCCTCCCCCGTAACATAAACCTTCACTGTTACAGTAGCAGAATAGTTGCCTGCATCCACAGCCATGACCACAAACTGGAATGAGTTTATCTTCTCAAAGTCAAAAGAAGAGCGGGTCCGTATTTCACCTGAAGTATGATTGATGAAGAAGCCCTCTTTTCCTTCTTTAAAGGAGTCTAACATGTAGTACCTTAGCTGTCCAAAAACCCCTCTGTCATGGTCAATTGCATGCAGCATGGTAACTAAGGCGTTCTGGGGTTGGTTTTCCCTGATGCTTGCAGTTACTAGATTGAGGGGAAAGAAAGGCTGGTTATCATTGATGTCCTTCACTTCTATACTGACAGGGACCAAAGCAAAGTGTCCTTGGCCATCAGTGGCCTGGACAACAATCAAATGGGACAACTGTGTCTCGCTGTTCAGAGGTCTCTGCAGCCTCAAAGCTCCAGTCCACTGGTCTACATGGAAAAGATCTGTCTCATCTCCTGAGCTTATAGAGTACTGGACCTCACTATTTGGAGCAGAATCTGGATCTGTGGCAGATAAATGCAAGATCTCAGTCCCTGCTGCCGTACCCTCACTCAGAATCACACTGTACTCTGTTCGGCTGAATACTGGAGGGTTGTCATTGGCATCTGTAACACTGATAATGATAGGAACGCTGGAGCTACGCTGAGGGATTCCACGATCTGACACCACAACCGTCAGGTTATAACTTGGTACCGCTTCAAAGTCCAGCTTCTCTACCAGGATTAGACTCCCAACTGTCTGGAAGCCCCGCCCCTCCAAGAAGCGCACGCTGCTCTCAATCTGGAAGGCATTACCCGAGTTGCCACTGGCAATAGCAAAATCAAAACCACAGTTATCCCGTAACAGGTCTCCATCCACAGCTTCTAATGTCAGAACAGTTGATCCAGGAAGGCCGTCTTCAGACACAGTGGCTCTGTACTCTGACTGATGGAAGATGGGGGCGTTGTCGTTTATGTCAGACACTTGAACATGCACAGTGGCAATGGCTGAAAGGGATGGAGTACCCTGGTCTCGTGCCTCAATCACCACCAGAATGGAGGGATTCTCGAAGTCAAACTCAGTCTTTTGTTTAGTAAATAGAGTACCTGCGAAGAAACAGAGAGTACCATCATAAGAAGGCCAACGTAATTTTAGGTCTTTCTTTCACAACCCATCATATTACATATCAGTGCTGGTTAGCTCTTACACAGTAATGAATGACTTAACTAAAAGAGTAAATTACAATTACATTTTGTAAACACTGTGGCAGATTTGGGTACACACTGTTTGAGGGAACATTATTTCAGGCAAATGGAAATGTTTTGAGGACAGGAGAAAGTATAGTTAGTGTAAAGAAAAAAAGTCCTCTTTTATGACGCACTTATTTTTAGATGCTATCTCAAGCAAAACATCTGAGGCAAATAACATTCGATTTGGTTTTCAATTACTTATAATGAAGAAAATGATTAAATATTTTGCAATACTCGTTGCGAATATGTCCAAACCCCAAATGAGCATCCAAGGAGCGCTTTAGGGAATGGCATTTTTTTTAATGAAGTATAATTAAGGGGCTCTTAAACTCTGGTTAGAGTGTAGTTATAAACAACCATAAATGCAGTGCAGACAGTAATCATACCATTGACTGGGTCAATGTAGAAGACACCTTTCGTTGATGACATGACTCTGTAAGTAATTTTCCCATTGTCCCCAGAGTCACGGTCAGTGGCTGTTACGGTGACGACTGCGCTGCCTGCAGGGAGGTGCTCTGATACAGCCACCTGATAAGAAACACATTAAATGTAAATATATTTATCTCCATTACAGATTATTGAAAACTTTAACAAATATTCCGATAATCTAAAATGTAGTGAAATATGCAGTACCTGATACAAATCCTGGGTAAAGGTGGGGGAATTATCATTCACATCATCCACCAGCACAGTGAGGTTGGCCTTGCTTTGATGTTTAGAGTCAGATGTGCGAACGGTCAGAGTGTACCACGTCCTTTCCTCGTAGTCTAGTGGTCCAGTCAGCGACACTCCTCCTCCATAACAATGAATTCCAAACATGCCTTGGCTGCTTGCATCTAGGTGTAACGTGTAGGAGAGGGCTGGCCCCGAGTCCACATCATTCCCCGTTACCTGGGTGATTATTGTGCCAATGAGAGTATCTGTACGTGTGAAGACAAAGAGCAGATATTTAGGTGCAGCTAAAATGAAACACAGAGTGTCTTGGTTTAAAGAAAAAAAAACGTTATGAAGAAATATCCGGTTCTGGAAAGCCTTGAACTAATAGACAGGAAATGAACGGAGGAGGAACTTGGCCATAGCTTGTTTCATCAAAGGGTCAGACTTTTCTCACTGAGCCCTGCTGAGCGAGCTGCCAGGGAGTGTGATGTGAGGCTTTATGATAAGATCACTGGGCTAACTTCCACTGTGAAGCTGACTTACCCTCAGGCACTCGAATCTTCTGAGGCAGGGGAATCATGGGACTGTTGTCATTGAGGTCAATGATGATCACAGTGAGGGTGGCAGAGCCAGCGAGCCGTGGGGTTCCCCGGTCTGTTGCCGTAACAACAAGCCTGGAGCGACAAAATTAATGTCAGCTTTTTAACTTTTAAACTTTCTGAACCCTGTTACACAATTCTTGGTCCCCAAAGCCCACATCGAACAGCCTGTTTTTGTCTGGATGTTTTTCTTTCTTTCTGTGTGTGTGTGTGTGTGTTTTCCAATACACAAAAGTGCCTGAAAGTCATTTTAAATATTAATAAAACAATATGTTTAAAAATATTATCTGCAAGGGATACATGATTTTCTCATAACACTGAAAGGCTGTGAACATGCAAAATCTACTTTTCTCTTTCTATAACAGAAAGGATTTTCTGAGTGGGACTTCAAAATTTGAGTCAAGTTTGCAGTAGCAATATAAAATCCAAATGAAAGTCAGGTGAAACAGTGCAACTCGTTTTTAAATCCTTGGATTTTTCAAAGCAAAATATGAACATAAAATGAGCAAAACTATAAAAACAAGGAAAAGTTGACAAGAATAAGTGTACATTCTAACTGTAACAGAGTCTAAATATGCATGTGGATTAGCTGACAGGAAACTCATGCCAACATGTGGTTACAAACAAACAGAATAAAAGCAAGACTCACTTCGTTTGGGTCCAGATTTCCCTGTCCATTATGGCTGCAGTGGTAACGCTTCCAGTCAGTGGGTCTATCTTAAACAAGCCACTCATGGATGATGACCTGATAGAGTAAGTCACCTGACCATTTTGACCCTGGTCCCGGTCGTCTGCGGCCACCTGAGTGAATTAACACCCCATTTTGGAAACGTAAATATAAAAACATTTGCAGCAGCTGTTTTAGTGTAACTCAAACTAGTGAGCAATATTGGACTTGGAAGTCAATAGTTAATAAAAATGGGCTATATGGTTCTGGCTTCATGGCACAAGCGATTATACAGTAAATTCTTCTGGGACACTGAGATCACATGAAATTGAAAAGTCAATCCTTTGCAGCACTGAAACTATCCAGTTTTCTGATGCTTGAGAGTTTTTATTCTACAGCTTCACATTTAAACAGCAGCCAAGCATAATAAACATTTGGGGGAAAAGCTACTGCACCTGGATAATGGGAAAATCGTAGCCTTGCGCCTCCCTAATGTAGGCTACATAGTTCTGGAGTTGGAAGCGTGGCAAGTTGTCATTTACATCCTGAAGGATTAAGTTGACAGCCATGTAGGAGCTAGAGGATGCTGTCTCAGCTTTCACCACAAGGCGGAGTTTTGGGGTCTCCTCAAAGTCCAGTCCTTCAGATTTCTGGACCCATATTTCACCTAAATCACAAAAGTATCAATGACTCACTTTCTACATTTCAAAAATATAGCCTTGTAATGTTTACTGCCATCTTACCAACTGTCGTACTGCCAACACTTACCAGTAATTGTGTTTATTCCAAAAGACTGCAATTTATTGCCACTGAATATACTGTAGGTGATCCCATTTTTAGAGCCATCTGGGTACTGGGCCTGAGCTTGTGTTACTACTGTGCCTAGAAGATGCAAAACACACTATGTTGATACATTTCATTTATACTTCTTATTTCAAATGTATATTTACACTCTTTGAATTACAATGTTAAAGATTTTAAATCACTTCAACCTTTAGCAGCGTTCTCTTGCAGGCTGACATCTCTTGCTGTGCGAGAGAAGCGAATCCCACTGTAGCTCTGCTCCTTTATGTAAATGATAACCACTCCCAGGGAAGATTGTGCTGGGTTCCCTTGGTCCATGGCCTGAACTATCAAAGTCCGTTGGCTTTGGGTCATGGTCTGCAGCTTCTCTGTGGCCTGGATTTCTCCTGTCAGTGAGTTAATGGTGAACCCTCTGACAGAGTTGGCGAAACGATAAAAAACAGAGCCATTAGCTCCAAAGTCTTTGTCCTCTGCTCTCATAGTGGCCAAAACTCGACGATTAGAGACACTACTGGCGGAGACATTCACAATAAGTGGGTCCTGAATGAAGAACGGAGCATTGTCGTTCACATCCTGAATATAGATCGTCACCTGAGCAGTGGAGTTACGTGGGTTTGCGGGGGAAGAATCGGTGGCACACACCTCAAAAGTGTAAGAAGCTGTTCTCTCTCTATCGAGGGGGGATGCTGTGATAATGCGACCTGTGTTTTGGTCTATCATGAACATGCTCTGGGAGCCATGGCTCAGAAAGTACAGCACTTGGCTATTAGGGCCATGGTCCAAATCAATGGCTTTCACCTCCAGGACGAGTGACCCAATGGGAACATCTTCCAAAATTTCTGCTGTGTAGCTGCTGCTCTGAAACTGGGGGCTGTGATCATTGATGTCCAGGACTATCACTTCTACAGTGGCAGTGCTGCTAAGTGCAGGGTGGCCCTGGTCCTGAGCTATCACCGTTAAACTGTACCCAGGCCTCTTCTCCCGATCAAGGGGCCGTGAGGTGGACAGGACACCTGACTGGCCATCCAAGCGGAAGTCTCCGGATGAATCTCCAGCTGCAAGTAGAGCGATAGCAAATGGCTTGTAAACATTTGAAACTATGTACCGATCATTTAAAACATTAAATCAAAAGAAGTTCTCACCTGTAATTTTGTAGTTTATCCTGCCGTTGTCTCCCGCATCCTGATCAGTGGCTCGAAGGGTGAACAGAGGTAGTGCTTCCAGGTTTTCAGGCACCTCTATGCTGTAGTAAAGACGTCCAAAGACAGGGGCGTTGTCATTAACGTCAGTCACCTTGATCCTCACAGTTGCTTTAGCATAGTTCGGTGGAAGGCCTCCATCTTTTGCAGACACTGCCAGAACATAAAAAAGCACACTATAATTTTTTGTAGTAATTCATGATTTAAATATTATTTTTATTATGTATCAGATCAGGCATTTTTTGTAAGGCTGTAGAACAATCAGATGACAGTACCTGTGACAGTGTAGTATTCCTGAAGCTCCCTGTCCAGAGACTTAGTAATCATAATCACACCTGATACTGGGTTGATGCTGAAACCCTCCTGTGAGATACCGTCATATGTCACCTGGCCATTGCTTCCTACAGAGAAACAAATATAGTCACAGCATTCTATTAAAAATGGCCTGTAAAAATAAATTAAAAATCAAAGAATGTCAGTGAAGGTCAGAGAGTTCCATCCTATAACTTGTAGATAATAATGAAAAAAATGCATTTTCAACATGTTTCAAATTCTCTTCTAATAGCTTGTATACTTATTTGTTTGTTTGTCATGAGGCTTGCTGTATAAGCATTTGGCAGCAAGAGCCCTCCCTCAGGCGTCTGTGTGCCAGATCGCGTGCTACGAGAAAGCAGCCTGGCAACCTCACCTGTTTACTTCACTAATTGCTTTTGAGGAGAAAGTTTATAATCCTTCTACTTTATGTGCTTCTGACTAACTCTGGGAGAATGCATGCTAACCCCCCCTCATGTAGTCCTTATGCAAATAAAAAGAACTGTTAATGTCTCTAATGTGAACACAAAGTCAGCACATGATGGCTAAGAAGAATTAAAAGCAGCACAAATATAATATGACAGATCAAATCCCTGCACATTATGAATCAGACCTTGGTCCAGATCAGTGGCAGACACTGTCAGCACACTGGTTCCTGGAGGTTGGTTCTCCGAGATCTCTACTTCATACTGGCTCTGCTCAAACCAGGGCGCCTCATCATTAACATCGATCACATGCACACACAGCAGCTGGATGGACGAGTGTTGGGGTATCCCGTGATCCTCAGCGATTACTGTGAGGTTAAAGATGTCCTGCTCCTCGCGGTCCAGAGGTTTGAAAATAGACAGAGAGCCTGTAGGGAGATGAATGAAGGGTGAAATATGAGGAGAGATTTCCTCTACGTGGGTACTTTATTATAGCCTGGTTAAAAGAGACAGTTAGACAATTACGGTATGAAAGCATGTCATCAAAGGCAATAAAAAACACTGCTTGCCATGATTGTGTTTGTAGTCAAGTTATTTAAAAATCAAGTGTGAAAACTTGCCGTGTGAGGGCCAAATCAGTGCTAATCTCCTCCACACACACACAGCTCTGCCTACCTGACTGCTACCACCACCACTGCTGTAACAGCCCAAACGGTCTGGCCACAGTTTACGAGATTTTCCACTGGAGAATGCCACAGCCATCGAGAAAGAAGCAGTAAACACACACTCTAGACACGCAACAGCCAGGCCTGCCGTGCTCCGTAGGAATTAGAGGCACCCCAGCCTTTTCATTATCCTGCCCTAAGAGGGTAGAACTTGCAATGATTTAATTTCAATTTCATGCTTTAAAATCAAATGCAACTGTTAAAGAAAGAGAGGGCCAAGACTGTTTTCCTTTTAACTTTTTTTGTGTGTGTTTGTTTTTCACTTTGTGCCTTTCTAGGATTGAGATAACTTGCCTCTAAGCTTTTAATCTGGTATAAGTTACAGGCTGGAATTTTTCACCTAAATTTGATTCCTCTGTGATCCTACTATATGCCTGGTCACCGATAACACATGGGAAGGGGAAAAAATGGAGGGATCTGGGGAGAGTTTTTATTTTGGATGTTTTGTAAGCATGTGTGGGGGTTGGTGGCGCCAACGCTGTGGACTGTAGTGCATGTGCGAGCGGAGGTTGCTCAGACAACAAACACATCTCTCTTATTTGATATGGCAAAGCCATTTATCAAAATTTGATGGGTTAATCCCTGAATGGTGTTGTCTTTTGCAGAGAAGCAGTCCCCCATATCACCAGTAAACTCTCCCTACTTCTCTTGAAAGGAAAATTAATGACCTCCATTCTGACACTGAGTGATGAGAATGTGTCTCACACTGTGACTTTACAGATTTATAACAATCGCCTGATAGTTCTTTCTATTGTGGTTAGCTGTGACGCCAAGGTAATGAAAACAGATTGTGCAGAGTTGTCGTAGACCTTTGGTCACTGACCCCAAAACGGGAGCAAACCAGGTGCACAAAGGATTAACTTGTCACTATTCTAACAAATAACTAGTGTGCATGAAAAGCACTTCAAGATGAGTGCACATACTGGGCTGAAGCAGAAGTGACATGCATGACAGACGCTGAATGTTTCCATCCCCAAACTGCTCCAGGAGGCATCCTGGTTGGCGACTTGAAGGCGAGGGCGGAGCAAATGTTGACACGTGTCTCAAACACCACAACAAAGCCCACAGGACCAAATGGCCCAAGGTCAGCGCTGACTAAGTGACATACTCTAATGCAAGCACACAAACACATATGTGCATGCCTACGCACACACATACACACGTGCGTACACATAAACACGCGTAACTGATCCCTCCTCTAATGGTTCCCAGAAGCCTGAGCAGGAGGTTCTTTGGTCTTTCATGGGAATAGATCCACAATAACAGATGATGGGTTGTTGTGTGTGCGCGCGTATGCACGTGTACTTGCACATTCTTGTGTGTGTGTATGTGTGCGTTTAATATTTGGCAAGCTGGCCTGTCTGGCCTCCAACTGAGAGAAATAAGTCATGAAAGGTGAAGCAAGAATTGGGCTGACCTTAGAAGTAAGCAGATTATTAAAACAGTTTGTGTGTGTTTATAGAAAGTAAGGTTAGGTGAATTTTGTGTGGAGTCGTGTAGAGTAGTGAGTATATATGCAATGCAAAGTGAAATTTAGAAGGAGATTCTGATGCAGATTTGCTTGTTTGGTTCAACTGAAAATATTTCATCTTCAGCAAAAGATTTGCATGACACAGTAGTGCTTTAGTTCTAGTTCTACAGCCTAGCAGGGCAGAGAATACAAAGAGAGACCTGAGAAACTGAAGCCAAAAGTTTTAGTATAATGATAAGTAGAAAAAAGAAGCAGAAAGATGAGGAAATCAAGTAAACAGCATAAGAGATTTGAAATCTTACTCATTATGATCTTCAAACTGTTTGTATTTGCACTTAAATTAAATATTTTTTAAGTAGACTATTCTTCTAATCATAACAACTCATAGTTGTGATCAGTAGCTATCCCAGATAACACTGGGTGGAAAGCAAAGTTCACAGTCATCGCCAGAGCTAACTTATGAAGATATAAAAAAAATCAGCTTTCCCTTTCGGGGTATTTTTGAAAAAGATAATGGCGAGACAGCAGTGGCACCTTAGGGCAGGAGCCCTGTGATCCTGACATATCACTGGTCACTGAGCGCAAAAAAGTAGCAAGAAAATGTTCTGTTCATTTATTTTTCTACACCTTAACTTCAGTTGCACACCCATCAACAAAGTGATTAATGTCAAATATACGACAGTACAGCCCTAATAAGTAGTGAATACAGCGTGTATGTCAAGACCTTTCCTGTTTTTGTGCAATTGCAAGGTGAAATCAAAATGAATTTGCATGTATACAATGACCTTTGGGTGTTAAAAGCCCTTTCTGTTGAGGATTGTGACAAGAAAACTGATCTAAAGGATGTAAATTAGCTATGCATGAAAAACAGCATAGCTAATTTGAATGAAGCACACAGAGAATAAAGCCTGGCTTCGGGCTGCACTTACCTGTACTAGGGTTGAGACTGAATGTCCCTGCAGTGTTGCCTGATTGAATTCTGTAGGTCACTCTACCATTCTCCCCTTGGTCTGCATCTCTGGCCATGACATACAGCACTACAAAGCCCACTGGCTGATCCTCCATCACACTGACAGCTGTTGGCGATATGAACACTGGTGGATTGTCATTCTCATCGGTCACATACAGCCTTGCCGTGACAGAACCCCAGCGCCTCTGGCTGACATCAGGAGCAGAATCTGTTGCTTTTACAACCAGGATGAGGTTTGGAGTGACCTCATAGTCCAGCTTCTGGCCCAAGGAGAGAACCCCAGTTGATGGGTCGAGGGTTAATAGACCTGGGGTATTTGGCCACTGTTGTAGTATGGAATACACCAGTTTGCTGTTGGACCCGCTGCCATCCTTATCTGTGGCCTGGAAAGTATAGACAGAGGAGCCAGGATCCATGCTCTCAGAGATGACAATTGTGATGGGGTCCTCTGGGAACTGAGGAGTGTGGTCATTACTGTCCTCTATGTCGATGTCCAGGTGGACAAGAGTGCTGCTTGGAGGGGCCTCGGAGAAGTCATCCACTTCAATTTGCAGATTGTAGCGCGAGTCTCGTTCATAGTCAAGAGGACGAGCCAAGTAAACGTCCCCAGTCAGACGATCCACAACGAATGTGCCATCTCGGTCCGTACCCCCCACCACTGTGTAGGTCACCTTGTCGTCCTCTAAGGTTCCTCTATCATGGAGGCGGACCGAGCCAATAACAGACCCGGGCTTGGCCTCCTCCACCGAGTTGAAAGTTATGGAGAGTGAATTCTTCTTGGTAGCAGGTCTGTTAATGCTGATAACCTGCAGTAAAGCAACACATTGCATTTATATTTAACGGCGCAGCAACATGGCAGCAGATCTAATGCTTCACTGAAATGCCCAGTGGCAACTTACGTTTGCAATTTTCAATACAGAACAAAAATATTTTATGGATTTTAGGCAAAGTGGAAACAGACGTTGTCCTCTCCACACTGAATGTGTTCACGGGGAATAAATGAAACCACTTACAAAAGGTTTTTATAGACTTCAATAACATGACTGCTAAGATTAATCTGACATCTGTTTGGATGCCAAGAAATATAATAGATGATAAAAGTGCTGCAATCAGAAAAGGAAGTGTTATAAGGGCTTGAATTTAGTACTGAGGAATACTGCGGTACTGCATATAGTTTTACACTTCTTTTCCGAGTGTCTTCAAAGACTACAACCTTATTATTTCTCTTCTGAAACATTGTTTAAATAAAACATGTTTTTTCCCTTTGATACATGCATGTAGTGTGAAAATTAAAGCAGCTGTGAAAGGTAAATGAGCACGGAGTGGCTTTATTGATGAAATTTTAATCGAAATTACTGACCGTGTTTTGTAACCTGATTGGCCAGTCTGGATACTCAGCAGTGTATCCAACAGCACAATTCCCACACTAAGTAGGCACTCAAAAAATATGCTGTGCTTGCTGACAAGCTGTAAATTGGTTCCACATTAGATGGAAAAGAAGTGTTCCAAAAATAAATTGGAATAGGCCTATCCTATCATCGACGGAATTAAATAATCATTCAGAAAAGATGATTAAAGGAAATTACACAAATACGTCACAAGGCAAGAACAACACTGCACTGTTTAATCCAATTAACTAACAATTATGACTTCCATTTTTTGTTATTGGAAAAGAGGAAAAATTGCGCTGGCGCTGACTGGAGCTGTTTATATAGGAGCTCAATTTTCCTGGAACCTATAAATCTTCCTTCCAGAGTTCTTCCATTGTGTTTTTTTCTGTTCTATATTAAATATTAACACGAATTACCTTTAATGCTGTGTTTTATGTTGAGTGTATAGCCTTGCTGCTCCTTGCAAAAAGGGCTACTGTATTAAAAAAGTGTTGAAGTCATTGAGTATGACCTTGATCATAGATGTCTACAGCTGGCCCTCATCACGAGCCAGCTGGGAGTATTTGAATCAGATCCACTTTTCCATTTCAGATAGAAATTTCCCTTTTGAAAATTCACAGGGGAAGAAAAGGGGAGGGGATGGGAGGGGACCTTGTCAGAAGTGAGGCTGATATGTCTGCAACTAGTGCGAGGGGCCCAGGGATGCAGATCGTCGCTGCCCCGAGTCTATTCTTTGATATCAAATAGGTGAATATAGTGGGTGTTTGTGCTCGCAGTGGTTCCAAAACACAGTCTGACCTGAATGGTGAGGGAGCAGGAGGTGCTGCGAGGGGGCAGTCCTCTGTCGGTGGCTGTCACCGTCAGAGTGTACTCAGCCCGTTCCGAGTGGCTGAGAGGGGATGACGAACGCAACTCGCCAGTGTTTGTGTTCAAAGAGAAGCGCTCAGCTCTGGGACCTAGAAGAAACAGAGCAAAACTTGAGATGAGAAGTGCATAGGAAGCCTGAACACACAAACACAAACATTAAATTGAATCCGCTTTCAACAGTATACAAAAAAAGAAGAAAAGCATGAAAAAATTAATAAAGACTGGAGGAAGATATATTACTTTAAACGTCTCTATAAAGTACCTGACAAAGAATAGAATATTGTGCCATTCTCCCCTTCATCAGGGTCTTTGGCTTGCAGTGTACCCAGTACAACCCCAGAAGGCTGACCTTCCATCACCTAAGGGTTAAACCAGATTTTCAGCACTCTATGATAGCAATTTATTTTCTGCCAAACAACATTTGTGCTCTTTCGACATTACCTGAATTATGATGTTTTTCCCTGACTGACTGTGGATGAAAACAGGGTCGTTGTCATTTTCGTCCAGTACAGTGATGAAAGCGGTGCCTGTGGCGCTACGAGGGGGTGAACCTCCGTCTTGTGCCACCACCAAGAGCTGGTAAGTAGACTGCTGCTCTCTGTCCAGAGTCATCCTTGTGCTGATCTCACCTGGGGACACAAGTAGATAAATGAGAGAGATTTTATGCACAGGCACAAGTCCACTGGAATAATGATGAGTCTTAAGAGCCAGCCGGCTTTGATCAGTGACACATAAGTAATAGACATGAACAGTGTGCAGATCTGTTCGTACACAGTCGGATACACGTTCATACACACAAACAGAAGATTTCTGAAAGGTTGGAAGATGCTCTAGAGACTCACAACTCTGCTGGAAGCTGATCACAAATCAGAGCCCGAGTCTCCACCTACAGACTAGCAGGCTCAGCAGGCCAATTAGAACTCAGCAGGATGCTTAGTGCTGCTGTCACCGTGATCTAACTAATTTATGACAGTGGCAGAGGGGCAACCTCAGTCTCTCATCTTTTAGAGATGTCTCTCTGACTTGACTAAATTGTGTTTTTCCACATGCTTTTCATTCATGAAAAATTTATTTTTTTGGTTATTTGAGCTTAGTTTGACTATAACACAATTTTACAGACAGATAAAATGGACATAATTAAGCTGATCAATTAAAATTTTCCAGTCAAGCATGTGCCAAGATCTTCAAAGGCTGATCCTCTGCAAAGTCTTGGAGATCAATTAAACAAATAATATCAGCTTCCTTTCATGTTATCTCCTCTGTCACTGGTGAACTAATGTTTTTGCATGCCTGTTCTGTTCTTTAGGCAAATCAAATTTTTATGCCTTCATTACCTTTTTTGTATAAATATGCATATTTCTATGGTTGCTTATTAAAATTAAACTAATCAAGCCACATTTTAACACTTAAGTCTAACTGACTAATCTCAGTGGATAAAATTTTCAGTTAACCTGTGTGGGTGTTAATCTGAAAGTGACGGTCAGGATGCAGAAAGCGGTAAGCGAGGCGTCCGTTGGGGCCGCTGTCGCGATCTGTGGCCAACACGTGACCAAAGCCTGTTCCCGGAGGCAGGTTCTCTCTCACAGCCATGAAGACCCTTTCCTGCGTGAGCCGAGGAGAGTTATCATTCTCATCAGTCACCGATATCCGCACTGTGGCACTGCCTGTCTTCTTTAACTGTCCATGGCCTGTACTGGCTAACACTGTCAGGAGGTACATGTCCTTGACTTCCCTGTCCAGGGCACTCTTCACGAACAGCCAGCCGCTGTCTGCAGCAATGCCAAAACCTGCAGCATCTCCATCTGGACGTAAATGATATGCCAGGGGAGCAACGTGGCCAGAGGTTGGTGTTTCTCTGTTCAAAGCTCTGACTTGCAGAAAGCGTGTGCTTATTGGAGTTCCTTCTTTTAATTCAACGCGGTACGTGAGGGTGTCAAACACAGGACCCTGGTCGTTCTCTGCCTGGACATGAACCACAAGCATGAAGGTGGCACTTAGCTGGGGTACTCCACTATCCTTGGCGATAACCTGGAGGTCATAACGGGGGGTATTCTCATAAGAGAGGCTCCCTACCAATCGAATCTCTCCACTGCTGCGCTCTACGCTAAAAATCCTCTGGAGTCCATTTGAAGAAGAAAGGTCAAAGGTGAGTTGTCCATTGACTGCTGAGTCTCTGTCCTCAGCTTGGACACGATAAACTACTGTGCCCATTTCTGTATGCTCTGGCAGCAGCAGGGACTCTGAGGATGAGGGCAGGAAAACAGGTGGGTTGTCGTTGACATCTGCAATGGTAATGTGGACACGGGTCTGGCCAAAGGCAGGAGGGTTGCCGCTGCGGGCCTGCACCTCCAAATCAAGAGCTGATTGGGCTTCATGATCCAGGGGAAGACTGGTCCTTAGGGCCCCGGTGTCAGGATCAACTGTGAAGTAGCCTGCAGGGTCTCCAGAGCTGATGGTATAGGAAATATCTCTAGAGATGCCTGAAAGATGTAAAATTACAAAGACAGGTCACTGATTTATAACATTTTTGGTTTTTTTTTTACAGAAGAAGTGTCAGATTAAGGTGTCTGTAGTCCGCACCTGTTTTACTGCTGGCCTGGACGATTCCCACAACAGTCCCGCGCAGGACGTCCTCTGACACGGTGAAGTAATACTGAGTCTTTTCAAACACGGGCGGAGCCACTAAACCTGCCACCACACTAATGTTAACTCTGGCATTCACTAAGGCAACAAGACCACCACCATCCTGAGCAGAGATAACCATTGGAACGACAGAGTTGGCCTTTCCATAGACAGATCGAGACAGTGAGATCACACCTTTAAAAGGATTCAAAGATAATACATTAACAGGCAATTTTGACATCACACAATATCATAAATTGTTTGAATTATTTCTATAAATCATTACAAAAGTCCAGAGCAGGAATGGGAAAAATATTTACACTGACCTGTGTCTTTGTTGAGAGTAAAGTATGGAGAAGCCCCTCCAGGCACTGTTTTGTATGTAATTCGCCCATTCTTGCCTGAGTCTGGGTCATAGGCTGTCACTCTGACAACAGATGTCCCAGGGGCACTCTGTGTGCTCAAACTAACAGCATAACTGAGAGGGTAGAAAGCGGGTCTGTTATCATTAATGTCCACCAGATCTACCCTGACATAGGCCACTGAGCTCAGTCCACCCTGCAGAGGAAACAAAAAGCTCTTTTGTTATACCTTCACATATTAAATCATGAACAGTAAAAACATACCTGAAAGCAGGATTTAGGCCACATTAACAGCGCACATAGACCACATTAATGGTGGAAGTAAAAACCAGCAGTAAACCCAGTTAAGATTTCGATGTATGGCGTAGCCTCTAAAATATAGTCCCAGGAGGTTCGCGTAGGGACACAGATTGATAGTTTCCCTTGGGAAAGAGCAATATGTCATGACCCGTGGAGGGTGAGAGGGCTTGCTGCAACCCAAGTCTGTTTCATAGCCTTTTCATTTGCAGAAATACAGTGCAGGCTTTTCATTTGGACCAGGTGGCAAAAACGAGGAAGGCGGCAGTCCAACTTGTTAAAATATTACTGCCTGACAGTTGAGGTATTTTCCTTCTGATTGCTTTAACATGCCCGCAGTAATTTTCTTTCATTTTTAACTTTTTCTTCTTTAAGTATTTTTTGGCAGTCAGTGCACAGGATGCTGTACTAACTTAAGTCTACCTACCAAGGAGAACTATTCAAACTTGGGAGGGGGACAACTCAAAAACTCTTTTTTTTTCCTGCACAGTTGGCCACATCTCTGCTCTCCTGTCTATAAGAAAAGCATGGCTGCTGTGTTTATGGGATTATACTGCAGCTCTGTGGATTCATGATTTCAAAGGGCGGTGGCTTACCCCATCTACTGCAGTAACAGTAAAGTCGAAGCTGGCTGGTCCTTGATCTCTGTCTAGTGCAGCAGTAGTGCAGATCTGGCCAGTCTCCTTGCCAATGGTGAATTTAGAGGGAACAGCGCTGTTAATGCCAGAGCCAAGAGAATAGGTAATCAAGCCATAGGAGCCACTGTCTGCATCTGCCGCAGTCACCTACAGAGAGGAAAACATGCTATGGGTTAAACAGTCCAACATTGCACATTACAATTAAAATTTATTAAGTTGGAAGGGGAATATCTCACTGGATAAACTCAGCAGTTTCCATATTCAATTACGTTACTCTAAATCCTCATTAGATCAAAACTAATTTCTATTAGTTGTAAGAGTCAGGACAGTCCACAAACTGAAACAGGAGCACCATACCAGGTGCCTTTGAAAGCATCTTTGGATCCGTTCTTTATTGTTTATCCGAGCCAGAACATGAGCCAAACAGGCCCTCTGGCAGAAAGAGCTCTGAGGGAATGAGGGGGGGGCAGGAAGGAGGATGACTTCTACAGGCTCTGGGAGGCCTGCCAGTGGGAGAAACTGCCTGCTTCTAGAGTAGTGTGTGTCTGCAAAGGACAGTGACAAGAGCGACTGGGCAATGGTGGGATACCACACATTATATTTTAGTGCAACGCATTACAACCTGATGTGATGTCCTGGTTGCAGTCTGGTCTTAATAATGCTGCACATTTATAGTAGGATAGAACCACTGGAGCTATAAAAGCAGCTCCCAAGCCATCAGCCAAGAAGCCAGCTAAATTACTGTTGGATCTCCCAAGACAGCACAAGGCAAACACACCAATCAGATCAACCCCTGGGTACGAGCAGCATAATTGTTTGCAAGTGTTGGTGCTAGATCGCAGATTAGAGTAGGGTTAAACCTCACAAGTTGATTAGAATTCTTCTTCCTTCCATGTTTTATAAATGAATCCTTTTAGCAAAAACACTAATTGGAATAAAATTGAGCTCATGGTCTGGTGCTCCAACGTGTAGCAGCAGGGAACCTCATCTGTGAAAGAGGGAGCACTCATCAGAAATATCGCCAAGAAAAATAAGGCAAGCCATGGTTATTATCAAATCCTGACTTTTAAAAAAGATGTTACTTGTATGGTTGTGAATGGATGGAAATCATTCACTTGAGGTGATGAAGGTTTGTCTGCAATAATTTAGCCTTCATCTCTTTCCTGAGCAGATGGCAGACGGGGGACTCAGCAGAGAGCCCTCTTGACTGTAACTCCTAACAGAGGGTGAGTGGGGTGTTGGAGTGAGAGAGTCGTAAGGCTGGCAGAGATGCAAGCCAAAGAGAAGAAGAATAATAAACCACACGAGGAAAGGGGAAACCAAGAGCAATACGAGAAAAGCTACTCTTTTAATGTGCAAAAGCTGTTGCTTACTTT
This sequence comes from Pundamilia nyererei, assembly GCF_000239375.1. Taxonomy (NCBI): domain Eukaryota; kingdom Metazoa; phylum Chordata; class Actinopteri; order Cichliformes; family Cichlidae; genus Pundamilia; species Pundamilia nyererei. The sequence goes on along the minus strand of NW_005187467.1, from coordinate 2,494,719 downwards.
TTATCATTTAGCAGGGGGGGGGACAAGTTATTTATAACAACCCCAAAGATTTATGTGTTTGGTTTACTCATATTTGTGTGATGAGTGTCAGCTGGGGGGAAACTGAAGGAGCACCTTGGTGTGAATACCTGAATGTTGTTAAAGAAAAAGATAGCAGATATGCAACAAGCATTTCCCAGCAGATCTGCAAGAACACATTTCCTCTCTTGTGACTGAACCTTCAAAAACCTTTACTGATTGTAGAAGCTATGATTTTTTTTCCCATTTTGGGCAAAACCTTCTATAAAAACTTTTTAAAAGTACACCTACATACAGTGTATGAAAAAGAAAGAAAAGACAAGAAAAAAATGCTTTCAGTAAGGTGGCAACAGGAGCTTTTTTAGTCTATTCAGGCTAAACAGCAGTTCACAATGAAATGAGGCTGTTTTTTGAGTTTAAAAAAATACCAGCTTGAGTAAAGTGCAGTTGTACAGTGTGTGCTACCAAAATACTTTTTTAAACCATGAAAACAATCTGTTCCTTGAGTTAACTCTATCATTGGAGACATACTGTAGATTACAATTTCACTGCTGTGCAGGTTAAATGATACAGAAGGCCATATGCAAAAATAAATCGACAAATAAAGTAACAGTGAGCACATCACTACATATAATCATGAACCATGAACCTGAAGAAGATCACATACAGAAATGAATAATTAAGCCTAGACATGCACCAATCAACCGGACAAGTACCAAAATGACTACCGGTAATTTCTACAAACCAGAGTAATGAGTAAATTGTAAAAAATAAGCGTGGCACAATAAACTGGGTAATTGAAACCCCTACTTACAGTATTTTACCGTTTTTACAGTTGTTTGTTGCATGAGTGCACAGCAGTGGTGGGGGAGGGGACGGTCACATTAAGACATTTGATTGGGCAATCCCAGTGTCAGTAATGAAAATGAGCCAGTGTGCTGCTCAAAGTCCCTGATTACAAACTAAAAATAAAAGTAGATTAAGATGAATAAGCCAGAAAACATCAGACAAAATTAGATTCAAAAAAGTAATAAATAAAAGCCTTTTCTTTTGGGACGTTGCATAATGCTACAGTTCTGCACTGGTGTCACAGCGAGGAGTCATGCATTATTCATACTTGTTTATGTCCCTTTCATGCATTCTTGGTTCAATTACCATTCTATTCTAACCTTTTATACTATATATAACTTCCAGAAAGCACATTAAGGCTTAACCGCAACCACATATACATATTGTAAATTTTAAAACTGGTAACCAGACAAGTCATTTAACATCTGCTCGATATAAATAGGAATTCTCCACCCAATGCAGCATAGAAAAATACCAGTCTCCACTATGTTGTATCCATCACTAATATCAGGTGCCTCTGTTTCAGTTTCCCAGTGACTTTGTACTCTCTCCTCTGGAGTGTATAGGTATTACACAAACTTTATTTTTATTGGATTAAAGTTCAAAAGCAAGAGTAAGCTTAGATCATCACCAGCAGCCAGCAGTATTCTCCCTACACTTCATGTATGTGAGTGAGGAATGATGGGAGCTGTCTTATCAGCAGGGGAAAGGCAACGTTTGGCTGAGTCCTTAGTAAAACAAGCTGGAGAAATCCAAAGATAACTGGGGAACTTTGTGGTTCTCCCATCAGATTCCAGGAGACTTCCAGAGGAGACTTTCTGACTGACTGACTGACTGACTGACTGACTGACTGACTGACTGTCCAGTCAAGAGAACAGAACTCACAGGAGAGAACAGGATTTTGTATATTTATATATAACATGTCCAAATGAAATAATGATCTTGAGGCTTTTTCCTGCTCTATTGTTTTCTGGGCCGTCTAATATCCTAATACTGTGGTCTGGGAAAGAGCCTGGCCTTTCTTTTCTTTTCAGAAGGCCAGGATTTGGGTGATTTCTATTTTTGGATGTGAAATTTCCCAAAATGCCTTTTCTAATCATTGAATGTGGCTTTTCAGTTCTTGATCATAAATGTATGAGGTTAATGCAAACATATGTATGTGTGACCTTATTTGTCCATAGCCAGTGCTCCCCGCTAGACCTTCATTGTGCAGCCGTGCATAAAAACCACACCGTGGAAAGAACTAGTGCAAAAACCAGTGAGTAAGTGAATGATGCAAAGCTGGGCCCGCTGAAGCCAACAAGGGGTGAACTGAAGGCAATGTAGTTTTTATTCACGCACCCCGTATTTTAGAGTGCCCAGTCAAACAAATCCATCTCACGTATTCCTCAGCAAAACCAGCCAATCAGGACCGCAACTCTGCCAATCCAAACAGGCCACAAATGACGGAGTGCGCATGTAAATGTTTGCCAACTGGGAAATCATCACACACATCAATCAAACTCTGCATGCACAAGTCCTGTGAGTGTACCTTAGATGCGTAAGCAAAGACACAAACGTACAAACATTGGGAATAAAGCGACTGCTCATCACAGTTTCGTGATGCTTGCAGAGCAAGACAGCAAGATCAAGTTAATTCTGAACTCCGATGACATCAAACTCCAAATATTTTTTTGTATTCTCATTGCAAACATACAAAACACAGATTAGTATGCAGCAAAACCAGCAGGGGCCCAAATTAAACAAAATACAGCAACAGTTTTAGAAAATACTGGATGACATTTCTAAATCTCTTAAGCTCATATTTATGACTGAGCTTTCTTTTATCTTTCTGGAGTAGTGCTTTTACTTACATATGTTGGCCAGACAGTTGGCGTGGGCTTAAAGAAATATTGTGTGGATGTTAAAAAGGAAAAAGTTTTCATCCTTAGGTTTAGAATAAAGGGGACCTTGTTTAGTGAATGATGAAGATTTATAAAAGGTAAGGGAAATTAGTACTCCACCCACTACATAGATTTCAGCAGGCATATTTATGATGTGGAACTTTCAGAGCAGTGACGCCGCAGTTTCTGACAACCCAGTGAGATTTAGAACAATATTAGACCCAATCACATGCATTTTTCACCACAACATGGTGAATTTCATTCAAAAATAATATTCAATGACAGCTGCACAGGCATGACAAGTTAAGCTCTTAATAGCAGGACTCACACAGGAGCAATCAGCAGGGTAATGTGATAGATTGATAAAGTGACAAGATCATTAAAGACAGCAGAGGCAAAGAGGAAAGAGTAGGCTCAAAGAAGTAAAACGAGTGGGTGAGCTGTAGAAATCTGGACTGAGAAATGCTTTGAGCTTTCACAGCTGGTGCGAAGCCCTGCACACTGCTCTGCCTCTATTGTCCTGGCATCACTTCTGAAGAGAGCAGAGATGAGGAAAACGAGGTGGAGACCTCCTAAAGGCCTCTCTCAATAGCCGCTTAAGTAGCAGATGGGCAGGTCAGGGACTTTGTGACATGTCCCCCACCACACCAAAGAGCCAGACAAAGACCACACCCGGGCAGTGGAAGGAAGAAGCCCGCTCACTGTTGACAAATATATCAAAACTCTAAACATTTGTAGCACAGCCTGTACCGTCTGGATTAGGACCAACCATATGTGAAAGATTTCAGTGATTGCTCATGAGACAAAAAGCTGAAACCTTCACAGCATAGTTTAAGACATGTGTAAGGTCTATAAAATTGTGACATTAAATACTGCCAAACTGTGGCCTGTGACGTCTAGCTGTTTTTGTGTAAGTGTGATAAAGGCAATGAAATATATCAAGTATCTCAGAGTATCATCCATATTGCCCCATTGTGTTCCACATATGTACACAGAGAAGGTCTGAATATGACAAAGCAGGGCAGAAACATGGTATCCCTAATACACTGCAATCAGGGTACCATACTGTAAAGCTGCAGCAACACCAGGACTGGTTAAACGATTTGTTTTAACAGAGGAGTTGCTGTCCTGTGTATTTTAAGCATTTTGGGAACTTGTGTAAAGTTAATAACAGCTTATAAACTGATATTTCATCAGTACAAATATTTGTCTTAGTGCTGATTCAACAGTAAAGATAAGTGGTAATCAAATATATCAAGAGTCACCCTCTGGCCAGCATTAATATCCACATTGAATTCAAAGAAATAAAACTGTCCTTTCACTGTAGTAATTGGTTCCAACTGCCCTTGCAGAGAGTAATGAGCCAAGAAACACCAACAGCCTCCAAGACACCAGTGCTGATGTAGGAAAAAAGCTAAATAGTGGCTTGAAGAAAGTGTAAGACAAAAGTCTGTAAGTGGAGCTGAAGGATTAATACCCAGAACCACATGTTCAAACCTCACTGCTTTTGCTGTAAAAAGCAAAGAAAAAATGGGCTGGAAGTAGATTCCTTTGACAGCTGCACAAATTGCATTGTAGTAGGAATGACTTTAGATACAACTCCTTGGGAATAATGTTTTACATCAACTCCTAATTATTGTTATACCTCAGCATCAATGTACTGGCACCAACAATATCAAATAGTTTTATAATTACGCACAACAGCTTTATATACTTTACATGCATTTGAAATTCACATAACATTCAGCATTACTGCATGACTTAAACATGAACTATATCCAGATATGCTGTCTCTGTCCACATAAAGAACATCTGCTATACTGGGTATCCCAGTAATACACGATATAACTGTCAAAGTCAGTAACCATCTTAATCACACCAATTTCTCCCCCCCAAAAAATATCATGCTATTTGCCAGTTGCCAAGTCATATAATCAAGAGCTATCCTTTCACAGAGGTAATAGGTTCCAACTGCCTTTGAAGGGGGAATATACGAGCAGACGAGAGTTGCAGATGATGATTAACATATTTCCTTTACGCATGCTTAAATGTAAACATGACAGGTACGCTTTGAGGTTACTGCAAAAAAACAGATAAATTTGTGTTTAATTGGTTTGCAGCAGTGAAGCAGTATTTTGCCAGATTATGGCTCTAACTGGGCCTACTTTTAGACTCTCTCAGAAAAAAGAAAGAAAAATCAGAAGTACTGATTTCCCAATCAACAGTGGTTCCATGAAGTGCTGCTTTTTATCCCTGTCTGAGTAAAGCGCAGAGAGGGATAAATGTGAAGGAGCTAGGTTCAGGGCAGCAGGTTACTATATTGCATGGAGCACATAGCTGGCAAAGGAACAAAGGGGAGGGATATAAGGACACTTAGAGCTAGACTGCAGACAAGGGAAAAGTAAAGTTTCTGAGTCTTTCCTACATCACTCACTATAATACTACAGTACTTAAAGCAGGTAAGTTGAAACATCATAACAGAAGTTCTGTCTGTAAAGCAGGTAGAAGTCACGTCTCCAAAAATTCCATGTAATTGTAATTTTCCAGAAATGATTTGGGAGCATCCACATTCCCCAAACAAATTTTGTTACTGGCAATGTATCTTCTAATCATAGTTCTCTTTCTCGAGCAAGCCTCATTTCTTTATATTTTACCTCCTTAAGTGATAGTCCTCCAGGCTTTTTGAGGGTCTTTCAAAGATCTCTGTGGGCATTGGCTGCTTTTTCACTCATTTTATAGTCCATTCAATGTACCTGAGTGTTTGCAGAGGAATGTTGGTTTGTTAAGAAACCTACAAATCATAGAAGTACAGAAAAGGCACCTAACTTAAGGGGTGAATCACTGCTGTGTCTATACATAATGACAACATAGCAAAGAACCAATTTTAAATTGCATCTTTAGGCACTTTATGGCTAGGAATCGTTTACAAAAACACATAGTTTGCTCCAGATTCTTTAGCTGAATTTATGAAAAATGCCAAAGATAACACAGTTTGACAGGCATAAAAATGTATTTTTTTTATGGTGATTCACAAAGAGCTATTACCCGAGTGTCTCCTGGATAAGTGGAGAACAAAAGAAGAAGTGGCAGGCCTAAAAAAATATCTACAGCAGATAAATAGTATCTGAAACAGGAAAAAAATCCAGCAAAGGCAGAAACTGAGAGATGCATCTGACACTTCGGTTAAAGGACGGAGGACCTTGTCTACTGCTCAGTTTAATCATTTCAGTATCTGAAAAACTGCCTGCCACTAGCTGCCTTGGAGATACTGTGGATTTTTTTTTTTTAATAAAATGGTTCTATAGTGTAGTGGTTAACACATTTGCCTAACAAAGGAGCATCTAATGTTGGCTGAAGGCTCATCAGAAATGGTGTGAATGGAAGGGTGGCTGTCAAGAGCACATGCTTAAGGGGGGAAAATGGAGAAAAGGTTGAGCAATGCCAAATTACACAACACCTGAACTGAAAATCAGTATGATTAGGTCTCATGGAGTGATGAATCTGTATGGCAGCATAAAGGCAAGTAAATATCACAGCATAGCACTTTGTACCTACAAACTATAGACTTTTAGATTACTTAGTATAAGAAAAAAAGAGAACAGGTAATGCGATTCCTCTGGAAGAAAGCACGACTGCTGACCAGTAATGTTTAAAAAATAAATCTTTTCTGTGGTATTATAATTCTAAAAACTTAACCCACAAGACTCCACAGAGTTTCAAAACATAACTCCTAGTAATCAGGTCAAAGCTTAGGATACATTATCATAAATTTGCCAAAATGAAGCTCAAACAAACAAGTACCCTTACAATGGCTCATTTTTCCTTTTTTTATTTATAAAGAAGGAATCAAACAACATAAGCAATGTAGAGTCTAAATAAATAACAAACAAAAAACTTGCAATACCCATATTTTATACTCAGGCCCTCTTTGTACTTTGCAATTTAGCAGTTGTGAAAAAAGTTCAGTTGTTAGGTGGCCTACATTTTTTTTCATTAGACTTTCATTTAAAACTGAAGCGTCTGTCTTTCATCTGGACCTCGCATCTGGAAGTCATTAAGCGTCTAACCATTTAAGGAGAGACAGGTCCCAAAAAAGGCCAAACGAACAGAGAGGAGAGGTATTATGCTGCTGAAGAAAAAAGGTACAGCTAATAGAAATGAATGGAAACGGAGGGCTATTTAAGAACAGACATGCAATACTATTTTTCAGCTTTTAAATCATGTGTGCGAGTTAATACACTAGAAACTCAACACAATAATGATGACAAAAAAGTCTGAGGAAGTATGACAGGTACACACCGACAGCTGCCCTGTAAAAACTTTCTGCACAGTCCTACTTTGTCTACCAGCATATCCAAGGTTGTCAAGAACAAATGTGATTCCAAGTGTTTTTAAAGTTTTTTAAACTCCTGTGTGTACTAACCTATCCAGTGAGAGCCTTGACCCCAAAGGTTCAACTGAGAAATTTGATTTGCATTTCTTTTTCAAAATATATTCTGAATAAAGTCCACTCTCAGTGAAAAGGGATTGTTTTCATTAAAATTTGAAAAGCAATGTGTGAAAAGGTTTGCTCAAATTAGTGGGAAGGGCCTACATGCCAAACATGCTGCTGGAATTGATTTAGGCTTAGAAATTGGGAGGAATTTTGAATTTTGTGCAGCGTTTGCCACAGCTTGCAAACTTCTTCCACATGATAGCAAGGACAGTTCTTGGAGAAGGCTTTGCACTGGCAAGAAAAATAAATGTGACAAAAACTCCACTGGGTGGGTAAGCATGCTGCTGGCGTGGCATTAACCCCTGGCCACCTGGAATGACAGAGGCTCCATCTGAGGGGCTCCTGTTCAAGACATTAGCTTGTTTATTTTTCCAAAGGTCAGATGTGAGAAACAAACCTGACTTTTTGTTTTTTTCTTTTTGCGAATGCTGGTTAGTCGTCTGTTAAATCACTATGTTGACGAGTTAACTGGAGGAGCTTGTCTTCTACTTAGTTTCATTTCAGTGGCTGTGAAATTATTTGCCACAAGCTGCTTTGGAGATATTGTGGATTTTTTTTATATGAATTGCCTCTGTAGTTTAGTGGTTATCACATTGTATAACGAGGACTATCCAAAATCTCTGCCAAATATGTGGATCCAACCATTGTGGCAATCCCTTATGGATAAGGGAGTAGCCAAAAGAAGCTCTTATTATCTTTTGATCGACTAAATGCAAAAATAAAATTCTTAAATTAATAAAAATTTGACTTATTCAGCAGTAACATATATGTAAATGGACTGGTAATTCTTTAGCACTTTTAACTGCAAAACCTTCGATAAAGTGCTTTATTAAATGCCTAAGCAACTTTTCTAATATTCCCACACACACTCACACTCCAGTGAATGCACCAGTGGCCCCTCGGGGTTCTTACACAATGATACTGTGACAGGCAGGCTAGATGAACCAGGCCTCAAACCTCCAACCTTCTGTAGACAGCCTGCTCTAGCTCTAAAGCAGACTGTATAGTGTGGTGGATGCATTTTCACTGAACTGTGTAACCCCACAAAAAATTCACCTAGCGACCAAGACCTTCTCAAGGTCCAGTTTGGAACTGATTCTGGAAGCATGCTGAGCAAGATTCACTCTCACAAGACAAGGGGAGGTGACCTTACATCAAACACCCACAGTGAACCCTGTCAGGCTCTCGCTTGGCTCTGTTTCAGCCAGTCATCCCTTCCATAGTCCTCCAATAGCAGTGCTGAGCTCTGGTCTGCTGAGGCAGACCGGGCGGCGGATTGCAGGGCCTGAGTAGGTGGGAGGGGAACTAATATGAACCATGCACAGCACGGGGGTGCAGGAGTACTGATGTGGGTTAGGCGAGTACTACAGCTGCCTGCAGTGGGTGGGAGAATGCCCACAGAGCATGGCATGCACAAACAGAGCACAGATGCGGTGGCGGAGCCAAATTGGACCTGGTTACCAGAGATCCACGAGCTTGTTTGATGAGGTAGATAAAGATTATTCAGTGCTAGAGTTTGTGCTCTACTCTATGTGTGAGCCAGGTCTACAGCACAGGCTGCTACATTCCTCTGATCAAGCTGTCAGAAAATTTGTAAATACAAATGCCAACAGAGACCAGAACCTGCAAAGACCGGAATCTTATAGGCGATGAACTCTTTATCTTTGACGTGGTTTTGAATTTGCCAGTAGAGACACTCAGAGGAAGAGCCATGAAACCACAAACTAATTTTAACCATCAGTGTTTAACATAAATCAGAACATGAATGAATCACAAATAATGGATAACACACTGGACAGATCCGATTCAAACTGTTCCTGTGCACTGGCTGATCATACAACAGACCCTTCTCTTCTACTTTAATAATCTTTGAAGTGGGATTTGAATTTGCTTGAAGAACAAAGAATGACATGCAGATGCTGGTTATGTGGCACATATGGACGCTGATAAAGACATGTAGCCAAAAATATGCACATACACTTTGTATGTTTTTACAGTATTGTCCCTGAGGCAGTGCTTAAGTCTGCAATCAGAGTAAGACTGGGATTGATTGGTGGAGTTTCTTAGCGCAGCAGAGGGAGCCATACCTGTGGTGTGGTGTGGCATGGACTCAACTCTTTTAGTGCTCTGCAGCACCAGTAGGGCTCTAATAAAATACCAAAACTTCATTTCTCAACCGCTTTCATCTTACAGAAGGCAGGAAATGGGAGACGCACAGCAGCAGAGGAGTAAGCTTCCAAAAAAACACTGGCATTTTTAGGTGGTTGAATTTTGAGTAAAGGTTTCCAAAGTCATGAAATTCGAAAGATGTTTATTGACAGTCTACTGCCATTGTAATTTCTACCTGAAAACAGTAATTCAAACAGACAGTTTAGAAGGCAGAGCTTGAGTACTATGTTACTGTGCGTATCTGATTATGTAAAGAGTCTAGACCTGTCCAGTTTTACAAATAAACTCAAAGTTGCGAGGTGCTAGCGCTGCCTCTCTTCTGTGAACGTGCTGATGGCTAGAAAAGCCCGTACCTACTTTTACAGGAAAATACTATATTTGTAGTAAAATAAGCGCAAAATCTTTTTTATATACAGTTTTCGAAATTGTCACTTATTTTACAGAAATGTTTTTTAAGCATCAACAAACTTTATATCCTATGTTATTTTGGTGGCAGAACTACACAAAGGGGCTGTTGGCTTAATAGAGAGTACAATATTAACAGATGAAAAGCATGGAGCTTTCATTTTTTCTAAACGTGTTAAGCACTGGTTCCACTTCATGACAGTTGATGTCATTACTCAGCCGCCCAGGCAGCGGCAGTTACACATAATGATGAAGCTGACGGACTCTCCTGCAGCTAATTTAACTCAATTATGCTCTCATGCACCAGCATTTCACTTAATGTTTACTTAACTTCTCTGTCAGTCACCCAATGTCCTAAGAGACTCAAAGCTTCAGTGTAACTGTGCTGAATGTCTGATTGATATTGTTTAAAACAAATCATAAAAATGTTTGACTTACAAATAAGTCAGCGTGGGCTTAATTAATCAATACGGTGCATGTTTTCAACAGACCATTCTTACACAGCATACGTGACATTTTCAGCATCCTTTTAAGCTGCATGGATCCCAGTTGTCGAGCATATCATGTGACTGAGTTTTAATTAATGTGGCTGCCTCCCACATACAACAACCAAGTAATCGGCCGTTCGTTTGCACTTTAGGCGTATAACGCGTAACTTACCCCACACATTTTTTCTGCCAGTTTTCCAGAGACACTCTTGCTTGTCCTAATGAGTTTTCAGATAACGTGTTGACTTCAATCATGTTCGTAAATATTCGAGTATGTTAGCGTAAGCCTGTTGATTAAAAGTAGAGATTAAAACCCAGCTCCGACAAGCACGACCCCTGCAGCCGCTGTTTCGCAGTGCTACTCTCATGATGTAGTGACATAATCAGTCCTGAGGAAGGAGAACTGGATTGCTCTCGAATGTTGTGCTCTCGAATGCAAGAAAAAGGAGGTGGGGATGTGGCGACGGGGTGAGCCAGGGCATTGGGGTCATGAAGGCCTACTGGAACCATGCATGTAAACACACGCTGTCACTGACTGATAAACACTGCAAACAAACAAAGACTGCTCAGGCTGGGCTCTGGCGTGCGAGCTGTTTCTCCAGTAAATTCTGTGTAACTGTAAGCCCTGCACTGAAGCAAGTCATCTTTGGTTCGGAAACACACAAAAATGACAACACTCCAGCAATGCAGATGGTCAAAAGAGCTACGCCAACGTTTAGATCTCTTTCTTTTGTTTCACTGAGTCGCATAATTGCGAGTCAACACAGATTCATCCGGAGTGGACAGAGAATCATGTACCGATAACCAGATGAGTGCACACAAACACATACGCATTATGTACCGTATCTTTCCAAACAGTTTCCTGCCAAGTACAAACAACAGCTGTTCCTCGCATAAAACTCTGGCTCTGTCAAATACAGATGGATAGAGATACTGGCGGCATGTCATCGTTACACCTTTTATCCTGACGTTTAACTTGCTGGAAAATGTGATAATGAAATTTTTCACATGCACGTAAAACTATGTTATCTCCAAAACCAGAATACATTGTGTTACGTTAGAGCACCTTTACTGTTGGCATGTTCAATATATGTTGAATGCAATATTTGCAAATTTACCATCTGATGCATTCACTCTGATTCATGAGGAGTTCTTTTCACATAAACTCTTTTGAGCCTCCAAAGCCATAGGTGGGTTTCATTTCCTCGCTTGCATATTTATTTAGTTCTCAGCAAAATATTTAGGTGATAGGATAATTATATTTTATCTTGTATACATGTCTACTCCCCTTCTTCATGTGATTCATTTCAAACAATCCCCTCCGAGTATACATAAGGTAGTCAGTGAGCACTTCAGTTGTTTCTCAGAGCAAAAGAGACTTCCACAGTAAACATGCCCTCCACAAGATTACACTCACGCAAGCTCTTAAAAGGAACACACACAAGTCAGGATCCGACATGTTTCATCTATTTGAAAGATAAAAACCTGTTTGGGTTACCCAAAAGCCAAGTTTTGGCCTTGACTTCCCCTGATGATCCCCAAAGTATACTTAAACACACCTCGAATTCACTTCACACACTACTCAAGAGCACTTCCAGGCAAGCCTAAATCAGTTCAGTGATTACATTTCATGCTTTTCGCTTGGTAATGAGACCTGCATAGGATGGGGTTGTTATCATCAAGTGTCTGTATATGTGCTTCAATATTAATTACTCACACAGCTGTTTGAGAGAATGTCCTCTGTGTGAAGTTGGTGGAAAGTGGTTCAGGAATGACATTTTACTCTATCAATAACATCAGCACATAGGTTCAAATTTACATTTGTATCTGTTGTTTGGTTTTAGAATTGCTCAAGCATAACAATATAAAAGGATCCACACACCAAAATTGCTGAAACACACATTTCATCTTATGTTCAAATATATTTTTTAATTAAAACCTTATTTCTACATGGCAGAAAAAAGCACTGCTACAGACCTAAAGATATGCAGCTGCTGAGTCTTTGTTTTACCCTGTGAGCATCACAAATAGTCACATTCATAGTAAAAGTCAGAAGAATCATTAATAGTTAACCTTGCCAAAGAAAAAATAGATTTTCCATATTTTATAAATGCGATCAATGTGACCCATTTCCATTTTCAGGCTCTGTGAAATTGGGCCTTCCTTCTCTTTCTCTCCAAAACTGATCTCATATTTGGCCTCAAAAGTTTACTCTCACAGATCCAAAGTCAAAACATAAAAATGTGTGTGTTATTGTGGTCACTGGGTCTTATCGTCTTGTCCGGGTAAAAATCCCTCACATCTTACAGCACTTCAAGAGAGCGATATCACAAACTTAGGCCCTGATGGGCGAAACATGCTTCTTCTCCTGGGCACACCTATAAGGCAGGTTGTTCAGAGACACAATATAGATAGCATTTACTATTTTTAGCCATGTGAGTAGCAATACTTATGTCTCAGTCCATCACCGTGACCTAAACCACACATCTCTAAATCTACTAGATAGGCTGAAATTAAATTGACTCAGATGTTCCCGTTCACCCAGTGGGAGTCCCAGAGGATGACTCGCACTGAATTTTGTGATTCTTTGACTTTTGCTGTCACCTGATACTTCCAGTGCCACAAACAGGTCAAACTTTTCACATATTATAAAATATTTCAACCACTAATGGATGGCCACAAAGTTTGGTGCAGACATTTTTGGTTCCCCAGTGATGAATTCTAATGACTTCATCATATTTCATGCTCACATTTGTGGTTTTGGGAGAAATATTTCAACAAGGACTGGAAATATTGCAATGAAATTTACTTCAGACATTCACGTTCCCCAAAGGATAAATCACAGCAACTTTGGTGATCCTTTGATTTTTTTTGTTTTGTTTTCCTCTAGCGTCATCGTTTCGTAATTCCTTTTTTCAAAGCTTTGATTCACGACCAAATGCCTTAGAAACTAAAAACATTCCCATCAGCCTCGGCTCACTTTGTGTTTAGTATAATACCACCATCTGCCATTTTTCAGCAAGACACAATAAAATAAACAACGTACTCTCCGTGTACAGTGTGAGAAACGCACGTGCAGGGATTGTTTACAAGAGAACTGTTTTGAACTTGGTATTTGCCTGTTTGTGTTTACATTTAAAAAGTGTGGAACAATTTGGCACATAACGTAATGTGATGACATTATTTCAGCAAAATGTTATTTTTCTGTTATTGATGGTGGCAGTGGAGGTACAGATATGAAATACTGGAGAGGTGGAAGCGTTAAGCTTTCATGAACCGAAACACGACCGTTGCAGTAATGCGGTGCATGCTTTAGTCATCAGGCAGTTGCACCGTATGTACATAGATAACTATGAACTGCAAAGTACTGCAAATAGAGTATGATTACATCAGAAAATGATTTTTTTGACTGTATGCAGGGACTTCACCTAACATACATTTTTGATTATGCTTTGCTAAACTCTGTGTCTACTAAACGAATGAGCTGTTTTCAATTCAAGAAAAACTGTGCAACTAAAGATAGGCCAATGATATTGAAAAACCTTTGTTGACCTAAAAGGAAAACACATGAAAAACACGACTGACTGAATAAACAAATAAATCAATGAAGTTGTTTTTTCTGCTTCTTGAAGTCAAAACCTTCCTGTCAACAAACAGGCTACATTCTCTGTGAATTAATAAGAACTGAAACCACAATTTATCTGTGTTTTTTGAGGCGGTAACGCTTCACAAAGCTTCTAAAAGACTTCTCTGTTTTTTGTGTTTCTGGTGTTGTTTGTGTTACGTAAAACAGCACATGTTGATGACAAGACTGGATAAGTTTCGCAAGATTTCAGTATTGAGAGGTCTCAAGTGTCCCAGCCCACCTATACAGACAACACAAGATGGTGTTTGTGAGAGTCATGTGTGTGTGATTTACACACAAAGGGGTACAAAGCATACCTAATCTGATCCCAACAGACAGAAAGTTCTGAATAACATGTGAGGTTCTGGGTCGCAGGTCAGCCAAATGTCCAGCTGCCCTTTCGTGACCTTCAGCCTGGCAACCATCTATTCCCTCTTTCATCTGCTATCCAGCCACCCGCCACTGGTGTGTCAGTGAGAGCCTCCATCAATAACAGTGACATTGACGCAGATAGGTGAATTACGGCATAGGAAAAAAAGGAGGGCTAATATAAATCACAGATAAAGTGGCACCTAACTGCTCCCAGGAGTCTTTTGCGTTCTCCCATGATCCAAGTAAATTTTGTTCGAACTTTGTAATTAAAGACTCCTCTGATGTTCTGAGGTATGATATTACAGAGAGTCTTAGACCAGCAAATGATCTTCAAATAAACCACAAACAGTAACCCGGTTATTAGTGAAGAAAAACCCCCACATCTTATTTCATGCTTTAATATGTTTTGCTACGGTTCTGCAGCATTCACTCTCTGTCATTTAGTTGTTGGAGTCAATGCTTCATTGAATACGCTGAAATCCCATTTCCAGCCATCATTGGCGTTTAATTTAATCTCAATTTGTGGTTAGTTGTTCTATGAGTGATGAAAATTATATAACAAACTGAACAAACTGCACTGAGTTTAAGTGACCTCAGGGGCATGGTAGAGGAAAATCATTAGAACTAAATGCATGCATCACACGTACAGAAGAGGTAAACGGGTCGTCATCTATCATCTCCTTATCTGCAGACACATTCAGCAAGTTCAATGTGAACTTTTGCTTTTAGTTTGGCTATGGTAGGACAATGTTTGAGCTAAACACATGTCTTGGGGTTATGGTTAGTCTCAAATCCTTTCTTGTGTGAAAACAGATAATCAGCTGCCAGCACAGCTTCATCATTGCCAGCTTCTTATGGATGCCATTCTCTGGAGAATCCTTTAGCAGCAGACATCTTTCCAGCTGGAAGCCAAGCAACTTCTGTGCTGATGTCAGTGTCTCTTTACTCCTCGCTTACTTGATACTCTTGTAACTTCAGTATTGCTG
The DNA here is from genome assembly GCF_000239375.1 of Pundamilia nyererei. Lineage (NCBI taxonomy): Eukaryota > Metazoa > Chordata > Actinopteri > Cichliformes > Cichlidae > Pundamilia > Pundamilia nyererei. Next base: position 2,479,429 of record NW_005187467.1, on the reverse strand, counting down.
ATCCACTCAATTTTTTGAGACAGAGATTCGTTTTTAAACAAGTGAAACTTACATCTTTTTTTAAATCAAATGCGTGCCATGTTATGCTCAAATGATATGCTTAAAACAGAATGTTAAAATAATGCAGCACAGTCAAATTTAAATAGCATTTTTTGTCCAACAGGCGCACATAGTATATAGCCGATCTAAGTTTTACTACCGCCCTGCTATTCAATTCAATTCAATGCAATCCAGGTTTATTTATATAGCGCCAAATCACAACAAAAGTCGCCTCAAGGCGCTTTATATTGTACAGTAGATCATACAATAATAGATATAGAGAAAAACCCAACAATCATATGTCACAAACATTATTTTAAACTATACTTGCTTAATTTTTCTTGCCAAAATTCATCAGCTATAAAACAATATCAAGTTTTTCCATTTAACAAAGGTAAAAATTGTTAGTACTGAATATAAGCAGGTTAAATTTTTTTTGCTTATGTCTTTATTTGGATGGAAAATCATGCATATTTGACCAATGAACATAGCAAACATTAAAAATTGTATTTTATGAGATGTACATGATGACTAGATAGAACTGCCTGATTTCCAGTCCAGGATTGTTGACCAGCCAGTCAGGATCACATATGTCAGATTATGAGCTGAACAAATAGTCGTGTACACATGCACAGCCACACACTAACATGTTGTTAGTATGGCGCTCTTCACGCTGAGTGGTGATACAAAAATTGCCCAATCGAACCAGGGGAACACTATGAAAACTTTCCAAACAACAAATCTAATCAGACACTTAAGTCACCTTTATCTGGTTGAACATGGACATTTTAAAGAAGCTAACAAAGCCAGTCATAAGCCAGCAGCCTTGGTATTAGCAAAGGAGAAAGAAAAATTATGAGGAATATTGTACATACAAGTGAAAAACAAAAGGTTGATCTCCAGCTTTGTGGTCAAGTTATACACATGCTGGCAAATGATCCAACTAACTTACATTTGTTTCTAGTTGCTTCCATGTGAGAGGATCCTGTAACAGTTTGGGGGAAATTGTAAAATTAAACAATTTCTTTAACTGTGAAAGTAAAATTTTGAATTGAAGGAAAGTTTGTTTGTTTGTTTGTTTTGTTTGTACATGCTGTTAATTCCAGCTCTTAGAAAGAAAATCACAATTAGCAGGTCACACTGCTGATTCTGATTGCAATTACATGTAGCCCTGTTTAAGAAGCTCATTATTCTACATGAGTTCCTGTGTGCTGCACGTGCTATTGTTGAGTTAAACATGTCGTTTATAACCATGATTATTAGGCTTTCAAACACACACATTATAGTTAAACAAATTAACCCATTACAGCAGTTTTAACAGACATTACAGGAAATGGATGTGATAATGTATCATATCCTGCTGGGAGACCCCGAGTACTAACCTCTTTGACTCTCTGTTGAGCACTTTGACTCTAGACCCTATGACAAAGGTGGAAATAAATCAAAGTTTGATTCATGAGGGAAGATTTATTGGCAGGAGTGGAATGTGTCACAGGGTGTGAGGACTGCCTGACCTAACAGACACAACAACAGTCAAAGGTCACCGTTACTCTTCCTTTTCTATGCAACTGCATGAAGGGGAGGGTGGTAAAGATGCGATGGTACACTTAGTACTTCTGAAATGAACACGGAAAAAGATTAAAGATCGGCCGCGTGCTGTGGAAATCTGTTTTGAACGGAAGCCAAATTTGACTGCGAGCTGAAAGAAGTAAATGTTTACTTTAATAGCCAGAAATCATATAAAGCTATCTTCTTTAATCTTGTTTACCAAGCTAGCTGCACTCTGATTATTTAATGTGAAGAAAAGCCAAGAGCCAAAAGAGTCCAGCTTTGCATGGAGTAAAAGTTTGCTGCCACTTAATGAGATAGTTTGGAGCATTGCTTAATTTTAAATGTGCCTCCTCACAGGAAGCAAACCAGGCATTGACTTTACTCACAAAATATCTGAAATAAGTTGTTGAATGAAAACATTTTCCAGACCAGTCATTTAGTTGTTTCTGTTCTTTTGCAAAACACTGTAACTCTGATCAAATGTATGTTTCCATGCAGGTATGTGTCCATTTCTAAACTACAGATTAATCCTCATATGGTTTTTATATTAGAGGAAAAAATCTGAACCATTTCTCTCAGCACCTGTTCCATGAAAATGGTCAAAGCATGTAAGAAGCTCCTTTGTACTTCTACAAAGCCCATAGCTGATATAAAACTGTCAGTATATTTCAAGCTCAGTGTTAGTCTAGAAGTTTAGGCGTATCCTCATTTGGAGATAACAGAAGTCATAGTGATATTTCAGTATAGGAATACAGGAGAGGTCATCAAAGTGGATGAGAACACAGAGAGGAAGAAGGCAGACCTTGACCAGATCAAAGTGATGGGCACAATATTTAATGACAAGGGCTACTAAGCAATCTAAGTCCTGTAGTAAGGAGGATAAACTGCCTGAAAGACTCAAAGACACACCCCTGTCTAATGTTTCTGGTGTCTCTCTGAAGTGGGAGAAGCGCCAGACGAAATCAGCGAGGCTGCCATGGGGTTAGTGATTTAGTGGATAGTGGGTGAACCGATGCCAGTGACCAAGCAGCTCTAAGCAAGCCAGACAAGAAAAGAAAGGCTGAAAGGTTAAACAAATAAGTAACCCAATAAAAATAAAAATCATTTTGGGTGAGATGAAAAGAAAGTAAGAGAGATTTATTTTTCCCCCATTTGAGACATAAAAGTGAAGGGTCATTTAAGTTTGCTTTTTTTAATTCTGAAAATAAATATATAAAAATGCATTATCTATTTCAACTCAGCAGGGTCAAGGGATGTAAAAAGCAGAGTTTGAATCACTTGAGTACAGCAGATGGAGAAAAACGTGCTGGAGACACAGAGCACATGGCATCCTTCCTTATGTCATAACTGTCTTAATGAAAACTCAACAAATGCCTGAGAACAAATGCAGAAGAGCTTAGAGACATTAAAGCTTTAGTGTTGGTCCCATATTTTTGTAGCCTAGCTTCTGGTTTTAGTTTTCAGTGGGAAATCATCAAATTAGGGATGTGGCATGGAAATCTTAAATTCTTTTAATCTATTGACCTCAAGACTCATTAGTCACTGGCAGGGCAGTAAAAGTATGGTCTGAACTCCATTATGGTTTAAAAAAACTGCTGACGTTTTGTCTTTATTGGACTCACTGGGTTGAGAAATGAAGCCACATTAAAAATCACCAACAATGCTCAAGATAATGCAGAGCCATTATGTGGCCACGTGCTCATGGATTTTAGTCTTAGGGTTTTTCTTTTGTCTCAAATCTTCCTTTGTCAACTAGTTTTGTTTAACATTGAACAGCAACTTATATCTGCCAGTCATACTTGTCTCAAAGTGTGAAAGGCTGCATTGTATGATGAGCCCGGAGGCAATTTTAGTACCCTTTTACAAAGAAAGGAAACTGGGAAAAAAACTGTGAGGAAAAGAGTGGGGAAAAGTAAAAGCCAAAGTTTGGAAAAAAAAATCTCTATCCCCCTGTTCCCAGTTTCCTCTGACACTGGGGTCATTCACTAACAACTATACAATATTTTTCTTCCCTTTGATAGATTACATCAGCACACTAAGGTCTATCCCCTTCAAGTGCAAACAGTTGCAGCATCTCACAAAACTGCGGCCATGACTTTCATAGACCAGTATGATGGCAGGGACTCCTGGGAGAATATAAAACAGAACCCGAGATGGCACAGGTCATTGCAAAGAGCCGCTATAAGAAGAAGCATTATCTCCCTGCATGCATCACACATGCATGTGTAAAATTCTCAGCTGTGAACTGCTGAATCCACTAATCCAGTGAGACCACATACAACGCTTGCAAACATTTCAATAAACGCCTGAATGTGGGGTAATGAGGGATTAGTCGTGGCTTTCATAAAGAAACCGAAGGCCTTGTGGAACATTTAAGTGTTAATAGCAGAAAGGAAAAATGGCACGAAGAAAACATATTGTAATCCAAAAAGCCAAAGGGAAATGGGGACTCTGGATTACTGGCAAGTCATGGGATCTCTCCAAGTTTTGTTCGCCAGTATATCTTAAGCTCATTTGATGGGTTTAGGATTCAGATGTCACATGATAGATTCTTTGGAGGGGAAACGAGCTCTGTGTGTAGTGTACAATAAGCTGATCAACCACCTCTCAGAGGGATTTCCACTTTCAGAAGGAAAAGTTTCAGAGTAAGGAACCAGTAAAACTAAGAATAACAGATGCATTGGTTAAAGTTGGACTGGATGATCATTATTAAATACGCAAAAGGACTATTACTCCCCTAACATTTTAAATTAAATCAGAAAAGCTTGAATTTTCTGCCCAACAGGCCAATTTTTCCTCTTTTCCTCTAAGATAAAGAGCGCGGTAATGAAATATTCCAAAAGATGTAAATTAAGCTTCAGATCAAAATCCCCATACCAGCAATTTGTATTGATTTAATTCTAAAGTGAGAAACTGAAAATGATGAGTCAAAAAATTTTGTGATCGTTAATTCAGGAGAAATTAAATCGGCATCTGTTTGGACCATGTGCACATCATTCAGCAAGCCAGTAAGCTATTTAAGCGCACGTGGATGACCATTATTGCCTTTGCTTTTTTAGCCGCATTAAGCAGTTTTGTGGGGAAACAGTTTGCTTGCTTTGGAGATCAAAGTGCCACTTTTACAGATATTTCCCCTTTTGTTCTGCACACTGTGTGGCCTTTGCTTAAAGGTTTAAAGGACAATACTGCTGGAAAAAACACTTTGCACATAAGAAGTTTTGGGTATTGTGATTCTGGACTGACATAAAACCTTTTGGCTGACCACAGATTTGTCTTTTATGAGCTTTTATTGTTTGATTTTGTTCCCCCCTTTTGTTTGAGGTGGATTTTCTCTCTCTCTTACGCTCTCTCTTTTTAAATAATGGAAGGATTATTTGTAGACATTCCAGAAACTCTTTAATGGCAGAAAAGATTAATAATTTTTCCCCACTGCAGAGCCTGGCACAGAGTGTGCCCAGTGAGAACATTTAGGATTGTATGAAAAAAGGAAGAAGAAGAAAACGTTAACCTTTACAAAGACAGATACGGCAGAACTATTGAAATGTAGTTTTAAAAAAGTATTTCTAAATCTCCTTTACTTTATACTTTGCTTTCACCTGCTTTCATCATTCATGCTCTCTTAGATCACTGTCACTGCAGAGACAATGACTAGGTGGGAGGAGGGGTGGCTATAAGCTTTCCCAGAACCAACCTCAGCCTTTGGGTTTATGAGGTGCTTTTGAAATGTGATGATGTCACATGCCGGCTGTGAAAACATGTTAGCCGGCCGTTCCATTGGTCCTAATGACAATATTAGCAATGAACATAGAAAAGTGAGGAAATGTGCTGAAGGAACAGGCAGCATGAAACTGAGTGTGTGGCCTGTGATCACTCTCCACTTCTGCAGCAGGCAGTCTCCGAGTTTTATGAGCCAGTTTCAAACACACAAACTGATCTAGTAAACTTAGTTACGGTACCGTAACTACATGATGCAAAGCTTTCATTTTAATTTTTACCTTTAAAATCAACAAAGCAAGCAAAGCACATACTACTTTTTTGTTATCACATATGTTATATCTATAAGGTTAATACTGAGCTTGTGGTTGTGACAGTGAAATCAGAAGTTAGCCCACATTCCAAAGACGAGTGACCCCTAATTGTCCATGGTTGTAAATGTGAGCATGAATGTTGTCCTTCTCTGTTTCTTAGCCCAGTGACTGACTGGTGACCTGTCTGATTGGGATGCCTCCAATGCCTCGTGCAACCCCTCAGAAGGATAAGGTTGTACATATAATAGATGTATTATAATGTGGAGAAGCTGGTAAGTTTTATTGTTTTAAAATATATATATTTTCTTGCTTTATGCTCAAACCGCAGGCGTGAAAGATGATCCTAAATCCCCCCAAAACAACTCCTGCATGAAGCATTCCATATCTTTTGAATCTCACAAGCAGTACAGTATGTTCTATATTAGATATATATCAAACACAGTAGGTACAGTTATTTATTTTAGAGTGCTGTAAATCAGCAAGCCTCAAAAGGATTATGTCTGTGACCACAGACAGATAGAGTTTACATTAAACAGCAGTATTTCGTTTTGTTTTATTTGGAAATTGGTGAACAAGGCACATTAGCTGTGACAATTGTTTATCTTTAAGTGACTTTGACACATACACGAGAAGAAACGGCTTCGTAGCCACTTTGATCTAGTAAATTAATGGCGTGTAGCTTTAAGCCCTGTTCGGATTATTTTTAAGCAAAGCAGGGGCATACTGTGTGTGACAGTGTGTTGGCTTATTGTTTTTTATTTTACCTGCTACACTGTACAAGTTAATATAGTCAAAATCTGAAACTGATATGTGCAGATAAGGATGTGTTTTTAAGTCTGCAATTGCTATGTTCATATGTTTTACATGTCTCACACATGACAAAATATAATCTATTTATCTGACTTTTCATAAGCAGTTTGTTGTTATAAAGAGACTTTTTAAATGACTTGCAAAAAGTGAGCTATTTCCCACTTTTTTTTAAAAAAATATCTCACATGTGTCTTAGATTTAGCTATAAAACATGTTACTGTGACATGTAAGGACTTTGGGTAGACCTTAAGGTGTGAACACATCTGCCACTAAAAACACAACACCTGCGAGACTTTGTTGCCCTTAACCGTCCACCAGAAATGTTCTCCCACCAGGTTCTGTGTTTTTCAGGAGTCCATGCATAGGTTGAAATGTTCTCAGCTCATTGAAACATTTTCACAGAGTCACACTCATCAATTTCACACCTGGGTTATAGTTGTTTAGTTCTGTTTTAAACATTCCTATTTCAACACATCTCTGTGTCATCGTCTAACTAGTACAGCTGTTTAGATTAAGCAGGGACGCTAGATATATTAGCAGTTGAGCTGTGCTTATACCTTCCCTGCAGTGTTGAATACATAACCTAAGTGTGAGGCTCTCTCCACTTACCATTTGTTTCTAATGTGTTTTCTGGTTGGACTCAGGGAAATGATAAATGCTTTTCCTCTAACTGACATTTTTACGAAGTAGATTTTAAACAGTAGGTCATAGCTGAGCAGTACGTGCTTATCCCACCACAAGTGCGCTGTGAGCTAAAAATGACCACCGGGGGAATAGAACCTATTCACTACTCTCATCTTGACAACGTTGGACACAGATTGTAGACTTCCGATTGTAAAATTTCTTTTCACACCTTGTCTGGACAACACATTGGACAGAGGAGGATACCTCCTGTCTCACAAAACCACCTAGAATGAGTTCAGCATCATACATTATTTTACACAGGACTATATGTGCGACAAACCCGCCTTGAGAATCATGACTCAACATGCCTACAAGTTTAATACGCATTTTGAATATGTGAAAATCTCATATAAGGATTTATCAAAATCATGACATATAAGAATGAAACAAAGAAACAATTCTATTAAAAACTATCAAGCACAAATTTTAACATCTAATTAAAGTTTTCCTTACTACAGAGTAAAACAATGGAAATAGAGTACATAAGATAAAGCAGAGTTTATACAATTGTAACAAGGTTGAAAGTCAATATCTGGTACAATCCACTTTATTCTTTAATAAAGTCTGAACTCTCTTTAGCAAGCTTTCTTGTCATTACTTTGGGTAGTCTTCAGGAATACTGTCATTCAAAGCTATTCTTTAGATAGTAGCTGCCTTTCTGCTCTCTGTCAAGATGATCCCGCACTGCTTCAAGAATGTCGAAGTGGAGGCTTTGTGCAGGCCAGTCCAAGACTGATAGTGCTCTGAGCCATGACAGAGCCTCCACCATGTGGCTGTACACAGTGACTAGTGTAACTCTGTCATGATCTCCTCCATTAATATTGAAATCTGAACCAACATAATTTACATTTGGATTAATCACTCCTTCAGACATTTTGCCACTAATTTTCAATCCAGTAATTTAGAATATCTCAGCGTTTTTCCCTGTTTCCTAAAACTCATTGCATATGCTGAGACATGCTATATACATGTATCTATA
>NW_005187467.1:2458228-2471291 GCF_000239375.1 Pundamilia nyererei | reverse complement strand
ACACACACACACACACACACACACACACACACACACACACACACACACACACACAAATATCTTATGAATCACTCTTGCACTCAGAGAACTAGAGACCTAGGCATGTACTTGTATGGGCAAGCTGCCCAGAAACTCTGTTCATAGTACTATGGATAAAGTAACTCATTTGTCTTTGAGCTGTTTTTCACCTCCCTAAAGAGAGAGGCCCTACTATAAGCAGCAAGGGACTCAACACCAGTTCAAAATGCAGAAACCCAAGAAATGGCTTAAGTTCATTTAAAAGGCGAAGGTACTTTATGTAAAAAATCCCCTCTTTTTAAAATTGAACCCCTCAGTTCATGCAGCGTTGTCCCTCTAATACTTTACTTTCTCATTTTCATCTAAAAGAACAACAACTTCTAATGAACAAATCAATCTCTTATCCTTGAAAATCATCAGGAATCAAGCTGTGAACGCATATCCGCTGAATTAACAAGAAACAAAACCTTTATCTCGGAGCATGAGAAGTTCGTTGTTCCAGATGGATTCAAAAGCTCAGAGATTTAGAGTTCTTTGTAAGCAAGGCGAAACTTGAAACCATGAGTACTTGTGTGTGTGTGTGGATGGGGGGGGGGCAAGAATAACAAAAGTCTAGAAAGGCATTGAGAAGAAAAAGGCAGTTTTCAGATTATATTAAAAAGCATACAAGAACAACTTCAAGCATACATAATCTAGTGATATGCATATACTCATAAACTAAGATAGTAACTGATATACTTGTCCCCATTTCTGAAAACATTGTGGCTTCATTCTTCAAACGTGTGCAATTTACAATTGAGAAGGGTTGAGGCAACTCTTCTCATGCAGGCAATGAGTTGCAGGTTAGTCCCACAGCAATGCACTAACCATGTGTGACTGGATGTAAAGAAGTGAAAAACGCACACATGCATACAGGCAGCAGTTCATTTACTAGCGAGGTATAAGCTTTCCTTTCATTTACCAGTTGTCCTGTTAGGTGTACAAGACTATGTCTGCCTTCTACATCCTGCAGAAACAAAGCACACCACTGTGTTTGACACATCTTCATCAACATGAGGACGCATTGAGGGGTATTTCCGTACTGTCCGTAGCTGTTAGCGGTGACTGAAACATAAGGCTGCAGTGAAAGAGTGAGTTTGTGCACGTGTGAGTATGGTATTAGTGTAGGCTTGGGGTATAATTGAAAGAAATGACAGAGTTGAGATTGCTTTTCAGATTATTTTGCTGGAGCTAGTTAAACAACAATTGCACAGTTTCATATCTCGCTAATAAACGAAGGAATCTCTGTATGTAAGGGTGAGTCTGTGTATGCGTTCTTCAATCTCCCAACAACTGCTTCTCCAGTCCACTTCAGACATGGCTGATGCGTTGCCAGGGAGTAATCCAGGGATCCATTGTTCGTTCTCATATTTTGGCTAAAAGTTATTTTCTGTTTCCAACTTTTCCTCTAATTTGGCTGCTGTGTATGTGCACTGTGCTTTTTGTGAGGGTGGAGGGGATACCAGCACACAGGCAAGTTTGCATGCCTATCTTTGTGAGGACATTCACAGGCATAATGAATTCAACGTGACTTTCTCTTTGATTATTTAGTAGCTGCTTTGTTTAGCATTATCTCTGGTCCTCAGGCTGGATTAATGTGTTTTGTCTTTAATAACATATATAGTGACTGCATCCACAGAGCTGTCTTAAGCTAAGCTAAAAAAGAGTAATTAGCATATAACATAGCACGCTGGTTTTACAAAATAGTTCAACACATTTAGCTGCATTTGCTTGAAACATTTGTAAATTTTGTTTTCGTTTTTTTTTGGGGGGGGGGGGGGTGGGTTCCATTCAGATTGCATGGTTTAACATGCTATGCTTTGTTGAAGTTCTTTGTGTTTCAATAAACTCCCTGTACTAACAGTCAGCTGACAGTGTGTACCGAGCTCACAGCCCCGGTGTTCCAGCTTAACTGTTTTTTGTTTTTTTTTTGGGGGGGGGGGGGTTGGTTGACAAAAACAGCATGTTTTGGTTGTCAAGGGAACAGGTATGCGGTGTTATTTTAACATCTTAGCTGGCAGTCACAGGACGGCTGTCTTTGACTGATCCTGCTGAGATAATAGGAAGAAGTCTTTGATTTGAGGTAATACCAGGTAATCGTTTCCAGAGAGCCATTCAGCACTGAGGAATGTAAAGTAATGTAAAGTAATCTGGTCACACTGGTTCTGAGGAAACTCTCAGAAGACGGTGCAGGGTCGTCACCCTTACACAATGCCAGCCTACATTTAAATAATAAACTGTAAGGAAGTTAAAGGAAGTTAAAGAGGAAAGAAAGAAGGATGGAAAGAAGAAGGAACTCGCACATCATCAAGTGAAAAATAGCTACTGGTCACATGTGCAACAAATGCATTGAACTGTGACACAATCTGCAGGTGTAGGTTGTTGGCCTGCTCAATGGAAACAAGCGTTAAACTACTGGACAGTGTTCTTGCAGTTCAAAGAGGAGTGGGAAAGTCGAGTGGAAAACCTCTTCTACTACAAAATTTGCTACTTCCATGAACAAAAGCCAGTTAAAGTTCAACTTGTCATTCACATTGCTGATCCTAATGGATAGTGTTTGAAATTTTGGCTTTGCAAAGGGAAGACGACGTTTCAGCTGCCAGGACCCTTCTGCAGTGGTCTAAGCCAACAAATTAAGAACGCCTGGCATACTTTGTGAAATCCTGTTAAGGATACTGTTGATGGGCAGGGACTTTGTCACTGCACAGACAATGGTTTCACTCTCTGCTCCCGGGTCATTTTCATTAATTAAGCAATGTGGCGCTCAAAAGTTAATCCAATCACACAGCAGTCTTTTCTCACGCTTTGGGGCCTGCCTTCTGGATGGCTTTGGTGGACCTGCTGCTTGACACCACAAGCAACACAACAATGTGTGCTGCCAAACGGAGCCGGGACAGAGAACGGGGATCTGGAAAGAGCGGAGGAAGCAACGGAAACAACAAACCACCAATACAAACCAACAAAGACGAGGCTTAACAGTCACCTAAATTCACTGCAGTATGTCAAGAATTTATTGAAAGCTTCATGGCACTGACTTTAGATTAAGATATCCTTTAATGGATTTATATTTTATTTGAAGTAGCTGGTGTACATTGACACCGGCAAGTAGGTGGATTTACAAATATTGTGTTACGTTAAAGGTGAAGTTAGTTTTTTGCACCTTTCCACCTTTCTCTCCCCTTCGGTTTCTGGTATAGTCATTTGGACATCAAGGTATCCCTTTGGCTCAGGCAGTTCATTGCATCTTCTCTTTCAGCACAGTAACTTCCTCTGCTTACAGCATATGCTCTTTGTATAGCCATAAAGCTATCCCCATCTGTCAGAAGATCCCAAAATGGTCATCCAGTTGAAAATATACAACCTACTTTAAGTGACACAAATTTGCTTCAACACCTTTTGGAATGTATTAAAGCACAAAACTATATCAACACTGATATCTGAGACTTGAAAAGTGAGTGATGTGAGGTGTTACTTTTGCATCTTAATTAAGTATCTTCAGTATTTCTTCTGAATACTTATGATAACACATTTTTTAAATAAAATTGTGCCTGGCTTTAATCTGCAAATTACAAACTAATGAGTTTAGTCTGTTTTTTGGAACGTGAAAGCTGAGAAAAACAGTCTCCATGGTTTTTGGCTGACAGACTGCATTAACTTTGTCTGTCAGCCTTTAAGCGGTCACTTTTTTGAAACCCATGCTTCAATTCTCTGCATGATGTTATGTGCCAATAGACCATTCACTGCTAACAGTTTGACATATTCCTTCAGACAAAGAGCCACAGGCCTCCTCAGGCTAATGGATATAACAGATCACAGCAGAGTCAGGCAAAAAAGATAAAAGTTGAAGTGGAGAGAACAGCAGAGGTAGAAGACTTCAGGAGAGACCCTCTCCATATTGCATTTCTTCTTGTTCCATTTGGAAAAATCTGTTTTGATTGAGAAACCTGGACCAAAGCTTCGAGTAGAGAGTATGTCTAATACAATAGTTGTCTAATGCCCTGGAGAATTGCTTAGACTACTGTTGGCCATTCTCTGACCCCTAATCTTTGGACTACATACCTTCATGATCTGTGGCCAGTCAAGAACAGAAAAAATGTGTCTAATGTATGCTGTTGCCACTCAAATGCCTGTTTCATGTCTTTAATTTTAAATGATAAATTATGCCTAAACATATATTTGTCCACTGCCAGAAGTTAATTCAGTGTGCCTTACTGGCACCTTTCCTCTACTCCTTGAAATCTAAAGAACCCAGTGTTTAAAACATCAATTAAAAACAGCTGCTGCTGGGCTGGCTGCAGTGTCTGCATTTCATAATGTATGTTTCATAACTTGTTAATCCTGTGAAAAAGCAGCAACGATTGAATTTACATTTAAACTAGTTCATTTAAGATTAGTGAAAAATGATATCTGAAGATTGATCCATTATGAGGAATTTTGATTTTTATGACAGCAGTGATGAGGGATACATTTGTTTTTGATCAAGGGAACAACTGCAGGATTAAAACAAAGGGTTTCCCTGGACTGTGAAGGATGAAGGGTGATATGCCATCAAACAACCCTATTTTTACAACTGCCAGCTTCAGATTAGTGCAGCTGACAGACAGCATAAGAGTGTTGATGGAACCCAAGTGTGCTGCTCTCATCTATGCCTGATCACTAATACTCCCACCTAGTTCTTGTGCAACTCTGGACTGAGACAGATGCTGAAAAAAACACGTAGCCACCCAAACCAGCCAGTCAGGAGGTGTGCATGATTGCAACCAACATTTTTACTTTACAGGAGAAAAACTGTCGGAAACACTAGAATTTGAGTGTGGATAGTCGGAGAGCAGGTCAACCTTAATTTTAAAGCCAATTTAGCCTCATCCATACACAGCTTATTGAAATCATATAACAGGTTAAATTTCTTGGCAACTATGTGATGTGTGATGAGAACCTGCATAAATCACAGCTTAATCGAATATGAATCATATCCCAGAAATTATCTGCTCGAGATAAATTAAAAGTAACTACATATTCCAAATTAATGCACAATCTTTTAGTCACATTGTACAAGGCAGAGATGCAAAGATGGAGCATGAAACTATGATGTAGAGGTGCAAAAGGAAAGGAAAGAAGCAGATGGCAGCATCACTTCGTTTAAGCTACTGGAACTTTAGGGCAATCTAAAGAAAAATATTGTTCTCCTGTCTAGTCAGATCTCATTAGGCTGCTGGCCTAACTCAGTGTGACATCTTTGACTAATGTGGAGAAAAAAAAAAGTCAAAAACCAATCCAAAGATAAAGGCCGCCCTCCATCTCGGACAAACGCACACAGAACAAGTCTAAAGACCTGTAGAGCAAGCCCACTGTTCACCAAGCCACTGGAGACTCTGCAGGAACACAGAGGTGAGGGGGCTACAGACTTTGGCTTCTCTGTTATGTCCCAGAGGAGTCCTGTGCTACTTCCATTTCACAAACAACCTAAGGACTGCTGTGCAGGATGCGGGAAGTGGAGTGGCCAGCTTACAAAACAGAGAAACAGATATAATTCTGAGTCTGGCCTGAGACCAGGTTTGTATCTGAGGTACTGGACCCTGACAAGAGGGAAAGGGTGAAAGGCCCTTAGCAAGCAGCGATAGACTGAAATGGAGATTTCATGCTGATTGACGGCTGAACAGTGGCTGTTCAATAATGATGAATTTATACAACATAGTCTGGAAATTTTGGAGCTTGAGCTGAACTCTTGCATGAAAGTTGAATTTCAATAACAGTGTTTTTAACACATAAGACTTTATTTATGGTGCTTTTTCTATCTCGAGTCAGTGTTTATTTAGCTTATCAAAACAATAAATGGTGGCTATGCCGTTCTAATGTGCTCCACTATGAGCTATAGAATTCAATTCAGAGATCTCTCTGGTGCCCTAATGAAAAAGCCAAAGTCTATAACACAGTCTCAAAGGGCTCAGGAGATACAAGGGAGTTATGCGATACCCAATCAGAGTGGAGCCATAACAAACGCGCATGTAGGCAAAGATGAGAAGCAGCTGCTTACTCCTGGCTACTTGCTGGGTCTCAACCCACCCTGGTAAAACCATTCACGTAAATGAGAAAACACAGAGGACCAAAAGGGCTGGCCAGTTTCAACTACATAAAGCACAGGGCTGTTCCTGAGCCTTTTCAGAGTTTTCTGTGTCAAAGTGAGAAGGTTCTCAACAGCGGAACTGTGAACTGTGTGTGCTGCTACATAAGTGCACACATTAGTCTCTGATAAATCTTTACGTTAATGCCATAACATGAATATTCAAGCAAAAAACTTGAATGCAGCATCTCAATGTAGCCTTCCAGGGAGTACCATCCCTCTGGTTCAGAAAGCAAAAAAGTCTTGCCAGTTATTTTTTAAAGAAATTACACATTTTGCACAAGCGGTGCTTAAAATAGCCCATAGTCCCCCACGATCACAGTGATATAGAAACCCCTGATACAGTTTCAAAACTCTAGGACATCTTGGTGATGTCAGAGATAAAATCCATCCACCGATACATTTTCAAAAATCTAATTAGGACTAAGTAGAGTTACCTGCAGCTGGAGGACAACAGCCACTCTTTGACCTTGATCTTTGGCTCTTAATATCTTTTGGATGCATCACTCTAATAAAATTAAATGAAATATAATATTGCTGGGTAAACAGATTGCACTACAACCGACTCTGTTATGATTCAGTCTTGTGTATATCAAAGGACCACTTCAGCTCCACAGCCCTCGTTCCTCTACTGGAGATATTTAATAATGTTGAAAAAACTGTGAGTCGGCTTGTGTTTCCAACAGCTGTGATTTGCGAGAAGGTCTCGCTCACTTGCTCTCTCTTTGACAGTTGCTTGTTCTACTTTCCTTTTTGCCTCCCCTCCTTTCTCTGAATCCACATAATATCCTTTTCCTTTAACTAAGTTCATCTCAACATAAGCCACAAGTGAATGGCGCAAGATGCTCGTTTACTTTTGTCTGACTCATTTTAAATGGCTTTATCAAGACACCTCTCATTTCCTTTCTCTCAATGTAGTAAGGCAGACATCCTGCATCCAATAATCTCATGACGCAGCCTTCTACTGACCTTCGTGAGGGGACGTGCTGGAGCATTGATCGTATGCCTGCTCCTCGGGGCAGGAGTGAAAAGACCACATGCTCTTAGACTGTTTTTCATCTCTTTAGACAGACAGTTAATACTACCTTTTATCCCAGGTCTTACTCTTTAAAGTTTAGCAAATATGAGTTGTTTTATGTGTGGGAGATAGCTGAGGGCTGCGCTGTCCTGCTATGACCTGATGGGCTGTTATCATCTTTCCAAAGGCACGAGACAATTTGAATTAAAAAGCATGGAACCAGTTAGTTGTAGGTAAATGTGGCTCCACTATATGATGACTTGAGCAGGAATTCATAAAAAAGGATATACAGTCTGCTCTCTTGAAAGAATACATATGGTGCATCTAATCTGGCAACAATCTCTTACATTGCATGCGCTCAGCACCCATTTTCCCTGTTTGCATTGGAGTTTATGCAATCTGGTGCTCATTTTCCACATCAAACCCAAACACCGTGTGGTGACAGTCTCATGAAACATGAAAGAGGAACCAATTAAAGCCTGTCTGTTGTATATGAGTGAAATAAGCACATTTAGCAGTAATCCCACTGTTATTCTAACAGTAATGAGCAGGCAACAAGTTTAAAAAGAGAAAATGTGTTTCATTTAATGCTTGGTGTCCATCGTAAAATAAATAAGGGAAATTTTGAATTGATTTTCGTATTTTCCTCTACTCGCAAAAGCAATTATGCACAAATGAAGTTTAAACTGGTATTTTCCATTTTAAAAGAACATTAAGCCTCTGTGCGTTTAGACTCCCTTTCACATTTCATTGCAGCAGATGACAGTGGCTGATGGATTGGGCTTTTGGTGGCTCAAACTGCTCACGGGGAGATTGCTACCAGATGAAGAGGTCTCAGAGTGCAAATTGGGCGGTTTTGAATAAAACTATAACTCTGTACGCTCCCAGGAGTGTTATCAAGGACCACACTAAATAAAGAACACCAGTGTGACATCGGCGACTGAAATTAAAGTTGGCTCCACATCGTCTGATAACGAGAATTTCCAGAAGTCTCCTATTTGCCTAAAGGAACATATTTTGTGGTATTCGAGGTATTTGAGGTTAACCATTTTCAAAGACAATGGAATATTAATTTTAAGCTTTGCAAAATGTTTTTTTTTCCCTTTCTTTGGGGGGTCTTGGGTTTTTTAGCTAAGGAACTGGAAATTTTGCAGCTGGATAAAACTTGTGAGGCTTTGGTTCTGAGCAAGATTATTTATTCTTGTGAGCTTGTACTTAGAATAAAACTTAAACCTGCAAATGCAATGATCTCAGAGATCTTTCAGTCCTAGCAACAGAGCAGACGTGGAGAGAAGTTTGTGTATGAAATTTCTGCATAAATTCTCATGAAATTCCTTTTCTCAGATTTGTCTGGATGGGAAACAAGTTGTTTTTTTTCAAAGACAGAATTACAAAATAATTTTACTGCTTTCAAGTGGGTTCTTCTATATTTTTTAAGCCACAGGAGAAAGAAATTTAAATCCACTGTGTACAGACAAAAATGTTATCATATAGAAGAACTTTAAAAACTCTCAGCCTGTTTTTTGAAAGACAGAACTTACTGAAATCAGTCTAAATTGCAGCTCTTTGGTTTAAGAAAAAATGAAAAAAAAACAACTCTTTTTTTCAAATTGTTGCTAATGGGTACAACGTATCCATTAGCAGCGACTGTACCCATTGGCAAATCTAATCTTAAAACCTTTGTGGCTTTTAAAAATACAACGTTTCCATCGTTGCAGATTTATAAGGCCAAAGGAAGATCACATCTTTTAGTTCACAGTAATGTGACTTGCTAATGTTATTCCTTGTGTGAATGTAAAGTGAAAAATTTAAAGTAGCATAATATTAAGATTCCCTGTAAGGACTAATGCAATCCAGATGTCTGTTTTTTGAATCGGGAGGGAAATGTGTGTACAGTCCCCTTAATCCACCTAATATGTAAACTTTCAAACAGATATGAAAATATTTTTCCTCCGAATATCCTCCAGATGAGAGACCATGTTGAGCTGTCTACTTCTCTTCCCTTCTTTGTCTGTCAATATTCCCCAGATGACAGGCCAGACTTCCTGATAGATCAGACTGAGTTGTTTTCATATGCAGCACAAAGTCCACTTTACTTACTTTAAAATGACACTCAAAAACAGGCACTCTCTTGCTGCCTCAGATGTATGATCACCTCAGGCTGAAATCTCTAATTACACAGATTCAGAGTCTGGATTTTAATTTGATTTTCAAACTTAAACTAATATTAATTAAGTCATCCCAGTGGAGAGCACAGGAGGAGAGGAAGTGATTGTAAACCTGTGGAATTTTGCCCCGAGTCACCGACCTTCCGCCAGGTTCACGTGTGCTCCATCAACCCACAATTTGCTGTGATTGAGTCGACCTACACTGCTGCATGCAATCATATTGCCTTGGCCGTTCACATGTCAGGCTTCTGAATCAGTAGCAACCATCTTCCACACTGAGTGAGTAAGTTTAGTAAACCATCAGAACCATGACAGCAGTCACACACACAGAAAAACGTGCAGGAAAGCAAAACCTCACTGGGAGCATGTCACTGATCCTGCTCTCATGCATGAGGGGCTGCCCTTCTGTCCAAAAGGGGAGCAGTTCTTTGTTGTCTTTCAAAGTCTGAGATACCCCCCCTCCACGACCAGCCTGAAAGAGAGAACGCTGGAGCCTCAGCAGTCAGTAAGATCTGTGGTGTGGCCCCTCCTTTTCACTGGGCTGGGATAAACCAGGGAGTGTGGCGCCTCTGAGGTTAGCGGGCTGCCTCATCGAGACACCATCTCCATCATGAGCCTATTTTTATTCCATTTTCTCGCTTTCTCTTTTTTTCTTCTCTTCTACTCAAACCACTCTAGCTCTTTTTTCAGCCTTCCAGTTTTGTCTTTTTCCATCCATCTCGTTACCACAGCCTTCTGCTCCTATGATGCTGACTTTTGTTTCAGTGTGCATGCATGACAGCAGAAAACAAAAAAAAAGCCTACATTGCTTGATTTCTGGGTTTGATCCCAATATTCACTTGCTTTCCCCTTTTCTTTCTTGCTGTATTTAATTTGCTCAGACACTTACTTGCCAAGCCGGCTAGAGTTCCCTGTCACTGGTTTGGCAAAGTGCTTCAACCCTAATGCACAAAAGAAATTTATCTAGATATATCACTGTCTAGCTTCAACATCAGCACTGTAAACTACAAAAATACCCACTGTCACATTTTTCACCATTAAAATCTCATTTTATCTAAACATAGAACCTCTAACCCAGATTAGCACTGCACTCAAATACATAATTAGTATGCACGCTGCAGTCTTCCTCACTTTTGTCCAAGAAGAGACACTGGCTGAATCTATAGCCCATAGACTGGGTCAAAAATGAATGGGTTTGTTGGCGTTATAAAGCCCTAAATGTCATTATTGTACTTTGGCCATAAAGGATCACTGCGTTTAACCAGCTAATCCAACATGTTGAGGCAATTCACATGCAATGTGGTTATGCTGGTGAGTTAGCAGGGGGTCCCCAGCTTTCAGGAAAGCAGTTTACCATCATAAAGCAGCTGTCCCACATCAACAGTCCCTACAGACACAGACAGTGCCGTGTTTGTGCCATAAGCCATTCTATATGAGCGCATTGTGGCAACTCCTCCGGCATTTTTGAAAAGCCTGGCAACGGCAAGCTCACTGGGTGAAAAGCGTCTAGACTAGTCTTCTAAAGAGAGCCTCACTTCACATTGGCAGTCCGGGTTAGTAGTAACACTAACACAAGGATATTGATGCACTTGTAAATAAAACCTTAATTAGGACTGGTTACCAACTCCAAACTCCAACAGTCTAACTACAGCAAGTTGTGTATGGAGTATGCAAGTGGAAATGGAGTCATGACCAGAATTATCAAAAACCCAAGCACATCAAAACGTCTGGAACTATTAATAATTCTTTTGCACTTGAGGCAGTATTTTCAGTAAAGGCAACAGTAGTATGGCTGCAAACAGCCGTAGCTAAATGAGCTCAATATCTTTAATATCTTTAAAAAAAGGACTTTCACACAAAGTTAGTGTTCAATTCATTTGAATAATTTACTTTGCAGAATGGCCTGAATATGAGGAAATGGTTGATCCATCAATCTAATCTGTCACTGAGCTTTAGAACGACATTGTTTCTTCTATGTTCTTTGTTTTTGTACATCTAATGAGCTTTAAAGGGAAAAAAAGCAACAGCAAACAAAGGTAGGGCGTTATATAATAAAGTCCTCTTTGGAGAGCCTGGAAAGCATTCAAGACCGTGAATAAGTTTGGTGCTGTATGAGCACGCAGTTTCCTCTCTGTCATCCACAGAACACACCACTGTCACGGTGTTCATTTCCACTGGCTTCCTTCGGTACCCACATCTAAAGTTTCGCAGGCTTAAGCAGGAATTGGAAACTAACATACTGTCCAGTGTGAGCACAGTTCTGTGAGCGTATCATGCCAGTCTTTCCAGTCAGAGCACTCTGACGTCACGCCATTAATCCCTTTCACCATACCACCCAAGCCTCGGGGAGACCACATCAAATCCTGAACTCACTCTCCCTGAGAAGAAGAGTTTGTACCCCTGGGATTTCTTTAATGAGGCTTACAGTAGAACACACCAGCGCACCAGTAATGAACTTCACAGAAAGGAAAAGCACTTAGAGATGCCATTAAAGGAGAGGTCATATCAAAACTGGAGTTGTTTGCCGATTAGGAAAGCTGATTAAAGCTCCCCCAGCCCACAGCCCAACACAAAGTCACATTTACTTGACATCAGAACAATGTTTGAGAAGCTGCTGTGTCAGATACAAGTTTTGATACAGTTCTTCTTTTGTTCTGGGCCTCCATTGTTTTCCATTAACTTTCGCATGGAATCAGAATAATTGAGCAGACTTTTGAAACTTGCTTGGGTTTTCATTCATGAATACAGTCTGGGTGAATGTTTATGTAATAACAGTGCAAACTAGTTAAATCAACCGGTGATACGAGGTTACACAACTCAAGGAAGCTGATTTTCATTCCATGCATAGATGAATGGGAAACAAAGACTGCATAGAACAACCAGAAAAATCTATTCAAATACTTGGAACTGTATAGTATGAAACTGTAAAGTGTCAGCACAAATTTAAACAATGTAGATTTATGGTTAAAGAGTAAAACAGTTCGATATGAGCCTGCAAAATGCAAAGACCTGTGACTGAGATGTTTACTCACTTCAAGGAAAAGACTGAACCACTTCACTGTTGTTTATAATAAATCAGCAAAGTTTTTTAGAAAGTGGGAATTTCAACAAAGGACTTGTGCAGGAGCTGCTCTTAAAGATGAGAGAAGGCTCTCAAGAGAATAACAAATGACTTAACTGGCTAAAACGGTTTAAAAAGGGCTAGAAGTGTCAACGCGAACTCTACAGACAGTGCCACAGCTAGACAAAATATCCACCGACACAGTATTTGAAAGTACTTTTTCTTTATGTACTCCAGTGATAATACTCCAAAAGGAGATCATTCTTCACATGCCCTCAGGCAAAATCCAAGCCACACCATACAGACACTGAAAAACTGTGACTGAGAATATGAGAAGACAGAAACAGGATGCTGTAGAATATGTGAAATAAATATATATGTTTAATTGTTTTTTTAAGCTTCTTATTGTACACTGCAAGAAAAAAATCCTAATATGAAAGTATTTTACTGTGTATTTTAGTTTTGTTCTGTTCTTCTAGAATATCATGAAATTTACATAAATAGACTGTGATTTCACATTTCAAATGTAAATTAACATAAAATCACTGTAATGTAATAAAACATAATTTTCTTGTTTTTTTAAATGTATTTGTCTGTACATATGCATATTTAGATTGTTAAAATACATTCACAAATGT
>NW_005187467.1:2455728-2457808 GCF_000239375.1 Pundamilia nyererei | reverse complement strand
TCCCATGTAAAATTAGTGTGATTGTTAAAATGCCAAATAAAATAAATATACGTGGAGATTTTCTAAACCAACCTTGCTGAGCTTTACATTATATTATTTAAGAGGTTTTCAGTTTTTAATGTTCTCCTTTTATCATTTCTTTACTTTTTATGTTCCTGTGAAAGCACCTCAACATAAGTTACAGAGAACTCTATATAGCTGTCTTCACTCTATAATGGCGCCAAAGTGTATGTTAGGATCATCACTTTTTGTTTTTGAATACGCTTCCATCATTAAGGATTTGTCCTGTCGTATAATAACATTAACAAGCCAATAAAGAATTAGGTCAACCGAGTTTCACATCCCGCTTGCCCTTCTGTATAGTTCTTCTGTGATTTAGGCATTTTGTGCAGTACATCCAAGCCAAATATAATTTGAGCCTGTGTGCTTTGGCTTCATCCTGACACACCTTTTTTAATCTGGGAACCTAGCAGCTAGTTGCGACTTAGCCTCTGCAGGCAAATTCTCTCTCATTTTTTTTCCTTTTTTTAGGATCTTCTTACACTTCTTATTATGTCATTGAGTCACTTCTAACAAATGCAGATAAACTAAAAAGAGCAAATAATGATCTAAATTATCAACATGATAATCTTCTCCCTTATCTAAAGATTTTGTTCATGCTTTTGCAGATGCATTTTGTCAGAATGTGAAAAGAACACACTGGCACTTGTTTTTTCCTGCCTATCACAAAGTCTCAGGATCTTTGCAAACACATCTGAGATATTAATTGGGTGCTTCACCCAGTAGAATAAAATGCTAATGAATTTCTCTGTCAAGCAGAGTCCTCAAACACCAGATTTCTATTTAGACAAATAGGATAAAGTTGTCATTAGTCAGTGAGACGCACGTATGCATCCATGTCTTGAATTCAAATAACAAGGCAAGAACAAGCTTTTAAAATATTTTCCCAAAACAGAGACCTGAAACAAATACATCCTGTTTGCTCAGACAGACGCCCATCATTCCAATGAAACACTCTCCCTCCTTCAGTGTTTACACTGTTGTCCTCAGTGCCCATGAAGGCTTTGTCCCATCTGAGATAAGAGATTTGTGACTGCTTCATCACAGTTCTAAACAGTGCGAGATAATGGCTGAATATTACCAACAGACTTTCCGCTTGTGGCAGCAAGGAGGTTGTAGATGTGGGATGAACCTGTTTCTGGAGGGAAGTGTTTTTTAGGCTGATAGAAGAAGAAAAAAGAAGGACAAATTGAATCTAATCGCACTGGCACTTCATTGAGTTCCCCCTTGTTATCAGAATGCAGGAGCGCCGGGAGGGAGACAGTAAAGGAAAGTCCCTGTCGTGAGACAAAAAACAGGGACAAAGTTGTCTGAGCAGAAATGAGGTTTGGAAGAGTGGGGGCCCTGTGAACTCTTCCCCATGTGTGTCCTTCATGACAGATGCAGAGGCCCAACCACTGACAACATGTGAGGATGGGGAGGTTGTGGAGGGCGAAACATGTTGAATAAACACATTCAGTCCCGTGCTACCCCCATGATTTCCCCTCCAAATGAAAACCTCAGTTGATATACAATATAGATTCATCTGATAGCTCAGTTTATACTATGTGTTTATACATCAGGATAAATGTACCTTCTCTAGCCAAGGGATCGTGATGTTCTCTATCTCCAAACAAACATCCTTAGACTCTGCTACATGTTCCCCAGACCTCTAGGATATGTTGATAATGTTGTGAGATAGCTGAGACAGTGAGACAGCCCAAAGAGAAACAGTGATGAACTCTGGAAAAAAAAAGGACAGCTTAACTCTAAACAGAGGCCACTACCTTAAAAAAAAATGTTTTCACAAGCTGCAGAGTAGCTGAGCTTTCAAGGTTTCATGAGTTCACCTCTCCACAAATAATTTCGGGACTGTCCTCGCACGTAAATACTCCACTGCAGTTACAGCGGAAAAACAGGAACTTTGGGATGATGATTTGCCCATGAAATCGATGGGGTTTCTTGTTTACGCTACTCTCCACCCACTCTTGTTTCCCAATATTGCCATGGTAACAAACCACCACTTGAGCTTCATATACAC
>NW_005187467.1:2428985-2455261 GCF_000239375.1 Pundamilia nyererei | reverse complement strand
ACTTTTTGTAGCCTGTGTCAGAATTTGGCCCAGTCCCACAGCAGAAGTGGTGCCCTTCCCCCAAGCATTTTAGGAAAAACATTCACCATAGTTCTCTGTATGTGTGTCAGTGTGATGAATAAAGAACGGAAGCGGGGCAGAGGGTGACTTCACACTTAAACAGCCTGTTTACAAGTCATTTACAGAACGGCAGGAGGGGGGAGAGTCTCAAAGGAGTTTTCCCCCAAAAATTGAAAAAGCCGCCTTTTAGAAATACACAATCAGGAAAAAAAAACAACACAGCAAAAAGCTTTATCTGCAAATCTAGTAATGGTGAAACGTGAAAAGACTACAGAAAAACAGAGAAAAATAAGCAGAAAAGCTGAACTGGTTACACTATTGGAAAATTTAGCAAAGATGGAACAATGAAAGCTTTCCTGTACACGAGCAGATTTCCATGCAGTTCTTTTTATATTGCAGGAGACAATCTTTGAAAGATGACTCCATGGTAATAAGAATGAAAACTGCAAAGAAACCACTAAGCTTATTACATTGTAGAATTAGTATGCTCGAGGTAAAAAAGCAAAAGGGAAGCCCATAAATAAAAAATGGAGCAGTAGCAGTGACGACGGGAATGGTGACAGGGGAAGAGCACTGACTGAAGCTGGCTAAGATTTAAAGGCAGAGAGGATGCCTGATTATTTTCTCTTTTTCCCATGCACAGTCATGAATGCACTCAGTACATAATTGCTCACAAAAATGTCTCTGCCAAAGCATTATGACAGTGCATTAAATGTCTGTATCTCAGCCTCAAACGCTTAAATCACACATAGTAGCATAAATGAAATGACGGCAGCTTGCACATGGGTTCAGTTACAATGTTTAAACTCAGTCTTCCTGTAATATTTTAACTTCTCTCAGGCAAACTGATGAAGGACATTTCCAATACAGTACCCTGAACTTCTGTGAGCATTACAGTATCCTCACACTTGTTTGCACTCTCATTATGTATGCATCAAGTACATTAACCAAGAGTTTTTACATTACAGCAAAACACAGGAGCATTGCTGCATGAGGGTACTCCATATGCTTCTGTGCAATAAGTAAGGAATCCTATATCGTCACAGGCTTATCAAACATTCTGTTTACTTCGGAGACCACAAATCTATCTGGATACACCCCAGGAGACTTTTGAGTTGTCATCTTTAAACATCACTCAGCTGCTTCCCCCAGGTTGAAAACAGTATTTATTTTTAATCAAAGCCTTTGTTATAACAGTAATGATGAAACTGCATGTGTCCTGCATTCTGAGTGTTGGCTGATCTGTCAAGAGAATCGGATGATCACAACTTTAGCGCTGCAGGGTAGTAACTGAAAGTGTGACAGCTGTGTTCCTGATGAACTGAGAAAATGTCAGCAAAAATGTGACTCGAGCAATTCACTCCTCCTTCCTCAATTAACTAAACACCCGCGAGCAATGACCAGCAGGAGAATGTTTTGGTTGTACTGGAAAACGATTAATGGGACATATGAAGAAATAAACTACCCAGTCCAGAGCAGATCTTTAGATGAATAGTGTTATCCCAGCATGGCATGACTTCACATACAAATGGCAAATTGCTACATTAATCACGATATCCGCTGTCTGGGCTAATCAGGGCCTGTAAGCAATAAGTTGTTGATGGTAAAAATTGGCAGCAGGTGATACTGTAGTTCACTCCGGGCATCAAACCAAAGATCTGCACCGGTTTGCAAACCAAGATCGTTCACATCTGCACACCCCAGAGTCCTTTTCAGTGAGATTGCATGCAAGTATCACTGCCTGCCACATGAAAGTGAGGGTGTACTCTAGCCACTCTACAACCATCACGTAAAAAGGTGTTTTGTTCTTATCACAGTTGCACTAGGGGATTTGACAAAGGAGCAACAAATGCTTAGAGATGTTACAGAAAACTGTGGGCTCATGAAAGAAATGTCAGAGTGAGATTAGAGGTTTTTGTTGCAACTAAAATCTGATGAAGCGTATCGTGTATGATTTCCATCGATCTTCTATAAAGACATCGCCAGGTTTGACTGGACGCAGCTTCTTAAACCAGATGTCTGGATGCCTTCAGCCTTGGCAGTGATGCATTGACTTGCTGAAATTATCAACAAATTGTTTCTCCATTATGCTGGCTATTCCACCATCTGCATTTATTTCACTCCCGAGCTGACTTCTCAGACGCAGCGAGGCTGCAGACAATACACACTTTTTCTGGGTACTTAACCATGGAGTATTTTTTTAGGACATCCTCTGTGGGTGATCAGCTTTTCCAGCAAGGCTGAAAGACTGACTCTGTATAGTGTGCTTAAGCCATTCTCATTTAAACACAAAAACGTAAGGTACTTTTCACTTCAGATTCCACAGTGCTGAAACTCAGCATGGTTTTTGCCCCAGTTGGATCTGACTGGCTGCATGTCCAGCATTCAGCCAGCACTGGAAGAGAAGGGTGGTGTTCAGTGTTGATGTGCATTGTTCTAGTTTCACCATGGATTGCCAAATTCATATCAGCTCCATCAGTTTCTTTCGCCCACGTCGATGTTTTGGATCCCATAAGATTCATTTGTGATGCAGCCTGGGAGGAACCCAGACCACTGATTAGAGAATTTCTTCCACTGTCGAACCTTGTCTACACCGATACATGCACATAGACACACACACACCCCTTTCCTGGCTTTTTGTTCGTCTGCTATGATACCACATCACACATCTTGAATCCTGCAACCAGCTCTGCCTAATTACAGCAGACGGTCCCACTGCTCCCTTTGCTCCATGCAGGCTCCCCGCAGCACCAGGCTATACACAACAATCAAAACAAAGATCTGGCCTTTCAACACAGCAGCTAAAAGAAGCAGCACCCAACTCACAACATAAATTCTGCAGCACCAGAATCAAATTAGCCTTCCTAAGGAGGTACGCAACCCCGCGGTAATTAGCTCCCCCGCTAAATCTTTAAATCACCTAGTAGTCAGGAAATCTATGTTAGGCTCAGCAGTTGTCTCATTACAACTAATCTACAGGGTGGACGCATTTCTATACAATAAAAATGGCACAACAGATGTCCTCCCTTACAACACAAGTGGCATTTCTGATAGATGTGGTCAAAGCATCAAGATATGCAAACAGCACTGTGAGGTTGGACCACCATGCAGCATCAGTACACACAGAATGGGAGTTTGGTTTTAGCAGGCCAGGGTGCCTTTCTGTCTGAAGCCAAGACAGACAATGTGGGTAAACCACAATGTAAAAGTGGAGCGTCTCTCCACACAAACCTCCTTTTCCGTGTGGTTTGTCATTCTCTTTCTCTTGCTCTGTCGTACAAGGCTTAAAAACAACAACAGCTCAGTGGAACTGGGCTGAGTACAAGAAATAACAAATTCTTTGATCCTGAAAAGTTTTCTGTTTCTGCTCTACTCATCTATTATTAGTGGGTATTGTATGAATATGTAAGATGTCTAGTGATATTATTAACAATATATTATTTTGACAATGAGATAAAATTACAAGCATTTAACGTAAAAAATTATTTCTTAGCTGGCAAAAGTAAAATAAACTGTGCAAAATGTCACATTTCAGGTAGAAATCACTATGTATTCAGTCAGTTTTCATAATGTCCTGAATGATCATTATCTGAAAAACATTCTGTTTTTACAGTGCTAACAGTGTCAACACAGGTTCCACAAAGATTACCTATTTTTTGCCACCTGAATTTCCTGAAACACTATCCAACATCCACTATTTCTCACTTGGGCAACTTACGCATTGCCTAATCTCTGTGTTCATACATTTTTCTAGCCCCAATCAGACATGGTTGTAAAGCAAACTGATCGGACTAAGAGCAGGCATACTCCCTGCACTGAATGCGCCACTCCTTCCATGACTTTTTGGGCTCAGTAACATTCTTCTCAATCGTTATTTCAACTGGCAGTCAGTGCAGCAGAAAGGCTGGAGCAAAAAGGGGGCTGAGGTTGCTGGCAGACAAAAGCGATGCATTCTTTGTAACAGTTAACTTCTGGATTTAGAGACATTGCTCAGCGGTTAAGATATTTTAGGGCTGTGTATATATAGTATATGCATGCATGTCGTGAATGAAAAATTCAACATGTTGGCAGCTGCTTTCTTTCATTACAACACATGACCCTCATCATCCTGCCAAAATTGATTTGTGGCTGTTTGTATAGAATGTAGTCTTCTGATTACTGATTTTTGTTACCTGGCAAACTGTCACTCAGTGTCTACTTTCCGGTCTGGTGGCTTTTGATGGACAGCAGGGGACTGGATGGATGATTTAGCACAGATTTGCTTTGGAACAGTGTGAATATCGCAAGCAGATGATGCTTCCTGATGCCCAGCTTGTTTAGCGATGCCAACTGCCTTGCACATGTGCAGGGGGACCACGGACTGTGAGAACAGAAGGCCTGGCAGCCGTTAGCACAGTCAGCCTCGAGGTCTACCCCCCTTCCCACTAATTCGTCTCAAAAGAGACGAATGGCAAAGTGAATAATCGTCTCTATTTACAAAGGTTAAACAAAAGTCTTCCTCTTGTGCCTGAATACAACACTGTAACAACGTGGCCATGTAGACACCCTTAAAGGCCACACACCTGCAGTCTGACTTCACTCTGTTGATCATTTCCAACCATTCTTTCTTGAACGATCCAACCAGATAAGCCTGGGTCTGCTCAGACTGAGACCTACGAAGCTGCCTGTTTGTGTCACTCCAGGGGTGCTCAAGCATCCCCAGGCAAGCAGATGTGCTGCTCTCACCTGCTCTGATCCACATGTCACCACTCCACAGGGAAACAAGGGGAAGGGAAGAGGTGTAATTGGATCACAAAGAGGACACATAAGTGTGGGAAAGGGAGAAAGGAAGAGATAAGAAGTCTGATCATGGCAGAAAGAACAAGGACAGAGACAAACACAGAGACTCAGACAGGAAGAGTGATATCCCACTCCTCAGAGTCAGAGGATAGATGTTAGAAAAGGGATCAACAGCTGAATCCAGCTGCTGAGAATGAGCTTTGTTACAGCTGCCAGAGGCCGAGTGTCCCTCTGGAGACTCTCGGCTGTTTTCTTTGCGTCTCTCGCGCTCTCTACTTTCACTGTGCTCACACAGTCTTTCACAGAAACTTGGAAGCAGTGCTGAGAGGTCTGTCTCACCTGCAGCAGACAGTCTGGGTGACAGACTGTACTAATGAAATTTTGTGTCCCACAAGGGGGATATATAAGCCCATCTTCCTTCCTTGCCAGATGCGGGCAGGAAACCCCTCCAGTGAACTTTCATACCTCACAACTTCTGCTTTACAGCCAGCACTCAATGCGGTTGCATCACAGCACTGAGGTCTTGTAAACATTGCATACTCTTACCACTCAGCACTCACATAATGGACAGCAACCAGCAACAAATTTGGGCTGTGTTTTGCAAAATATCACTGGCTGCTGCCCGTTTGTTTGGACATTAGACATTTGGGAAACCATGATATATTATGATGGGCATATTTTCCTGCATTTACAATGAAAATTTCTCCTAATAATTATTAATAGTTATGAATAAATAATAAATTAAATCTTTGCAGCTCTACAGTATAGTTAAATGCAGTAGTTGCACTTTAATCCTTAAATGCAGGGTTCCTTTCATGTTGTTTCACAGTTCGACATGCGCACACCCACAGCTTTGGTTTTACACTAATGAACAGTATTTCCTCCCAGCTTCTGTATTCAACCATATAACATTAAATTTTCACCACAACCTTCTCCTCTTCCTGTGCTGTTGGACAGAAAGAGGCGGCAGATTTGCTGATGGACGGCTAAGCACAATAAAATGCGTTCAGCTGTCTCGAACAGAGCAACTTTGACCTGAACACCCACACTCTATCCAGATGTACATCAGTGTTTATGTTCGCTTCATTGCCCCTGCTAGGCCCAGGAGTAAGTGTTCGAGGAAGTATTACATTCACGAACACATTAAATAGCACATCCAGTTTCCTGCAATTTTACCATTCCCTGAAAATACTGTTATACCACAGAGCCACAATGAAGCTCGGTAGTTAGCAGGAGGAAAAAGAAACAGAAAAGGGAGACCAAAAACAGAGTCAGCTTGCCTCAAGCTAAACCAGTCTCAGAGGAAGAAAAAGCCAGTCTGGTATTAAAACAGACAAGTGAGTATTTCGCTTGACAAAAACCATCTCCAGGAAAATGTCTGGTGAAAACTGATTACATGGTTTGTATACCAAAATATCCATATGAAACTGGCAGTTCCCCTCATTTTCATAGTTTACCTCACTTATTTTCAAAATGCTGCAGTGTCATTTGAATGTTTTTGGAAGAGCTTAAGTTGACAAGGTAGTTGTTATGAAAAATGTGTGATTGAGCAGGTGTCACGTTCAGTCACCAAATCATTACATTTTGCATTTTCGTTTTGTAAAGTTCAGTTTGGGTGAAATTCAAAATGAGCCATTTTTATGTTTCGAATTTTTATGGGCTGAAAATGTGGTCGCCGTTCAGCGGTAGCTGCTGAAACAGTGAGAGGAGAAACTTTTTATGGAGAAGGAGAGAGCTGCAATTTCAAAATACGAAATACTGAGGTTCACGTGCCACTTGCATTAGCCAACTTCATAGATTTACTGTCAGATATTAAATTTTCATTCAGTTTTTAATATGAAGTCAAAAGTATGCTATACTGAAAAGACTATAAAAAGCAAGGTCTAATTCATCAATGTAGGCGTTCCAGGGAGGAACCTAAACCAAAAGCACCATCCACAGTTTATCACTGAATACCTGAGTCTTCACTACACAACAAAGCACTTATTTAACAGCTAATAAAGAGCTGAGGACACTGGATTTGTATCACTGTTATTAGAACCTGCTTAGTCATTAGAAGGTAGGTGGTCATTGTAGTAGAAAGAAAACTGCGGAAACTGTGAGTGTGAAAAAAACACTAGAAAGAAGCTCAATCATTCACACGTTTTCTCGAGGGGAATTATGGGTATTTTTCCCTCACAGAGTGGTTTCTTTTATGTTGCCAGGAATGGAGTACTGATTCATAGTGCCACTTCACTGAGGTACCCCTTTCAACTAGGTTTTCTTTAAAGCATTCAATGTGAAATAATAGATATGTTTGAATGCTGCTTTATGTGGTATCTAAACTTAAAAAAAAGGCTCATAGTAGGTCTGCCCACGAGAAATCATAGGCAAAGAATAATACTCATAGATTAATGTTTTTTGAAGGAAAGAGATTTTCAGAAACGGAAGCAAATTAGGCACCAAAACAGCAGATAAATGCAAAAGTTTGAATACAGCTTCAAGAAAGTCTCACAGAAAGCAGTCTTCGTCTCATGTTGCTAAGGGGTTTGCAGCAATAAAAGCGGTCCATTCAGTCATGAACGTGGGGGAGGTGGCTTTAAAAATTAGTTCTGGCCTATCTTCACACCTAGGTAATGAGAAATGAAGTGAGATCAGATAAGAATTTAGCGTCTGCCGGACAAGCAGACAGACAAGGAAGCCCCCCTGCTTATGTCACCTCCGCTACTCATGCAAGCGCTTGTCAGGGTTCATTTCCCCCTCAGCTGCTCAGAGACCCCCTCTCGCCTTTCTGCTGGAGCCAGAACAACCCGAAAACAGACAGAGGGGCAATTCTTAGCAGAGACCCTCCAAATGAGCCAAGAGCCGCAATGATATGAGGCGTAAATTATTCCCCAGTGCAGGATTGTGACACAATCAACTGAAAACTTTCATTACTTATTACATATGTAAAAGCCAAGACAACCATGTGCCTCATTATGTTTAACAACGACTTATATTACTTATATTATATTCTTCTTCCTCAATCAAAAGCCTCTGATTAACAGATGTGATAAAATGACGCAGAAGTAATAACTTTTTTCGTCTTATTACTTTCTTATTATTCAACAAGGTCTTCACACATTTGCATTAAAAAAATACACTTGTATGAAATGTAACAGTTCCTCTTGAGTGAATGCATGCTTGCAATCTGGAACGGAGATATAATATGAGGCAAGAGAGCATAATTTATAAAATGAAGTGTGGACTGTAGAAAGTTGCGTTGGTATTGTGGTTCCGGATATGGATTCGGATATGTGTTGTAGAGTTATATTGAACCTCGACACCATCCAGAAAACTTGTAAATTGGACACAGTTGGAAAACTAATAAAGGAGAATGGAATTAGTAACGCCTCATGAAACACATTCCATAATGCAGCTCATAGTTTTCAAGTGCTGTTTTTCATGTCGAATTTGATTTCCCCTCTCCAGGGTGACCTATTTTCTTTGCAGCAGATCTCATATATTGAATTACAAGAGTGATGCCTGTTAATAGGATTAAGCCCTTATTTTTTATTTATCCCCCCCCACACACACACACACACACACACACACACACATCTAATTATAAAGTCATCTGTAAAAGCATCTGATGTATAGTGAAAGTGACAAAAAATAATCACGCCACATGAGAATAGCCCTGAAACACCCACAGATGGGAGGAGGAGAGTGAAAAGGTAACGTGATAATCATAATGTCCATACTATAGGTTTTTTTGGGGGGGTGGTTTTGTCTGTGAAAGATGGGTACACTGAGAATTTTATCTACAAAGAGAAAAGGCAGTCATCAGATGTCTTGCTGAGATGTTTGGATGTAGAACTGGCACCCTAAGTAAGAGCAGTCTGTTCTCACATGGGCCGCCAAACACCCGTCTGCAACAACCAGTGAAGCCCAAGAGAGGCCAGAGAGCAGAGGCTTTGAAGAACTACTTCATACTTGGACTCAGTAGGACCCACAGATCAAGCATGTCATACTCTTAGGAACTGTCTGAGGGCAGGTAGTAAGCAGCCAATGGAGAGTAAAGACAGAACTCTGAAAATCGCTGGTTCGAAAGAAAACATGAAATCGTTTTTTCCTTAAACTTTTTTAATCAAACATGAACTCCAGCTCACACTGGAAACAGTGATCTTAGAGTTCCACAGTCCAAAACATACATTTTTTAATTACTCTTTGGTCGACTTTCCAATTTTCAAAATCAATTTCAGAACATTCCCCTTTCTCATTACACTTGCGGTCTTTTTGATTTATAAACTACCCACAAAAAGTCCTTGTAGTGCCTTAACTACATTTAAGTGTCACAGTATGACATTGTGTCTCCTTTCACCCCTCCCTCATCCACAGCAAAATCCTGGGCCAAGATCTCATCTGCTAGGCCGTCCATCTGGGCTGCACTCTATTTCCAACTCCTTGATCCATGCAGTACTGCTGTACACACTTGCAAAACAGAATCTCTATACTCGTAAAAAGAAACTCCAGCTTGCTGATGTGAGAAATGGCTTGAATGACACCTGATATGCCTCATTTTCTCTTTGTAATTGCTGTCTTTTTATTAATAAATGACTAGTGGAAATTATTTTTTACCAGAAAAAAACACTGCATTTACATGGGGTGCTCTAATTTGTCTGAACTTTAATTCATCTTGTCGCTTATGGCCATTTTTTTCTCACGCTCAACAACCCTAATTAAGGTGCCTTTTGAGACTGAAGTGACATCTATTTCTTTGGATAAAGCCCTGAATTTGTCTCTGTCTGTGAATATGTGAAAAACTCCTTTGTGCCTCGGCTGACGGAGGACTTTGCACTGCCTCTGTTACCCTGGAAACCTTTTGAGAGGTGAAGGAGAGGACAGCCAAGGAGCAGATCATGTTGGCCTAAATTTGCAGGTAAATCCTCACTAAGGCTGTCCAATTTAAACAGCTTTAGCATTAAATAATAACCCTCGATGAGGAAAAAAGGAGTTACTCTGACAAACTTCTGTTTTATTTATCTAATAACTTTCCATTTGTCGCTCTCCACAGTTGCACCAAAGTCCAATGCAGACCCTTACATAAGCAAAGTGTTAAAGCGTGGGAGTGTTGATCAAATCAATCAATTCATAACCTTTTACTGAATTAAAACATTAAAAATCCTACCTCGAGAATGCAGGTCCCCGGTGCTGTGTTCTCCTCGACAGACACGTTGTAGAAGTTTCTCTCAAAAACAGGCTCGTTGTCATTTATATCCTGAAGAAAGATGTTTACAACTGCAGTGGATGAAAGAGATGGCTTTCCTCCATCAGTGGCCACCACAGTTATACTGGGACTAGGGTTCTTTTCATAATCCAGCTGGGAGAGAGTGGTAATAATGCCAGTAATGGAGTCTATACTGAACCAGCTGTAATAAGCACTTCCATCTTGTAGGATGCTGTAGCTTATGTCCCCATTTGGCCCCTGGTCTTTATCTCTAGCTGTTACCTGTAACACAAAGCTACCTGGAAACACCACTTCAGGAATGACCTGCCTGTACACTGGTTGGTCAAAGAGAGGAGGATTGTCATTGATGTCAATCACTTGGATAGTGAAGGAGGATTCAGCCCTGAGCGGAGGCATGCCGGAATCTGTCGCCATCACCCTCAGCTCATAGGTGTCTCTTTCCTCGCGGTCCAGAATCTGATCCACACAAATCAAATAGATTATGCTATCTTTAGTGGTCAGGGCAAACTTTCCATCACCTCCCTCTAGTGACACATTGACATTAGCATACTCTCCGTAGTCTGGGTCAGTGACTGAGATGCGGGCTACGTACTGGCCTGGCTGTGCCCCTTCTGAGATTCTGGGAGATCCGTCCTCACTGAGAAAGATGATGGTCATTGTAGGCTGGTTGTCATTGTAGTCTCTGACATGAATGGTGACAAAGGCATTGGTCACTTCTGGGTGAGTTGCGTTGTCTTGCGCCTGGACCACCAGCTCGTGGACCCTCCTCATCTCGAAGTCCAGTGGTTTGTTGAGGGTGATGATGCCAGTGCGAGAATCTATGACAAAGTAGCGATCTGGGTCGCTTTGTCTCCTGTTAATTTCATATAGCACCATCCCATTATCGCCCTCATCAACATCTGTGGCAAACACCTGCAGGATGTTACTTCCTGGTTGAAGGTTTTCAGATATTATAGCATGGTAGCGGCTCTGGTTAAAAACAGGAGCGTTGTCATTAATATCTTGCACAGTAATATCTAACGTCATCTGATCAGTTCTTTTGGGGGACCCGCCATCAAAAGCCTCCAAAGATAAAGTATAGGTGGATCTTTTCTCTCTGTCTAGAATGGTATTGACCACCAAATCCAGATAGAGAACTTCATTGCTTCCTCTCCTGGTTTCCAAGGTGAACGCCTGGCCAACATTTCCATCCTTGATAAGGTAACCCTGTGTCGTAAGCTGCCCTTTATCACTATCAACAGCTGGCTCGAGAGGAAACCTAGTGCCGATAGCTGTCTGTTCAGGAATTTTAAAAGTGGCTTGCTTTCTGGGGAACTTTGGAGCATGGTCATTTATATCATTCACCTTGATGGTCACCTCTACTGTCACACCTGTCATGGTGACTGCAATGAAGTTGTACCTATCCCTTAATTCTCTATCCAGAACTTTGGCAGTTTTAATAATGCCTGTGCTTTCATCTATATCCAAATCACTCCCTACTCCTGTGCCCTCATGGTCTGAAATGAAGTACAAGGATGCTGTTACGCCAGGGGGGAGTCCTGCACTGATGTCACCTACAATTGTACCTGCTGGTTGCTCCTCATCTAGCTGTAGCTCAAGGGTTCCCAAGACCACAGGTGAGTGGACTGCTATAAGCTCCAAGACCACATATACCATTAGCACTATCCTTTGGCTCCACCAACCCTCACGATGCAAAGAATCCATTACAGACTTCCCAAAACCCTTGGCAGCAGTCTTCATTTTGGCCCCTTCGTTTTAAACCTAGAGACACACAGAGAGGAAAGGCTGAGCAATATCAAAATATTATTAAAAAAAAGTCAGAACAGCAGAAACTAAGTAAAGGTGTAATATTTTTATAGAAGGTCGTTTAAGACACCTAGGTAGCCTACATGCCTTAAACACTTTCCCATATGTTTTATTGACTTTGCTCCTACCCACACTATATACAACTGGCCAAGCACATAACATTTTCCTTCACTTCTTTTTCACCTAATAAGTCGACACCTTGTTTCTCTCATATACCAGAGAGCTCCCCTTTGCTAAAGAAACATCAAAGCCACAGGCCACAGCATACCACTTCAGACAGGGAGTCTTTAGCTGTTGCTCTGCAGCTTTAATTAAAAGGGTGCGAGAGTCAGTTTTGCCAGGCTACCCCGTGTGTTTGCCATAGCTGTTCGCCTTTGTATAAGTCTGGGAGGTGAAGTCCTGGATTTAATATTTACCACCACATTTATCTTTCGTGGAATGAGGAATTTTAAAACAATCCCCCCCAAGAACCCTTTCAAATAACTCTCCTTAGGCAAACATATTGAG
The DNA here is from genome assembly GCF_000239375.1 of Pundamilia nyererei. Classification (NCBI taxonomy): domain Eukaryota; kingdom Metazoa; phylum Chordata; class Actinopteri; order Cichliformes; family Cichlidae; genus Pundamilia; species Pundamilia nyererei. The sequence continues at coordinate 2,442,900 of NW_005187467.1, read as the reverse complement.
TTTATGAGAAGTAAGAGTGTGAGTGTTAAATCAAGGGGAAAAAATATTGAAACACTGATATTTAAAAGCAGCAAGGGTATTAGGATTTCTTGCATAAACAATAGGCACACTCTGGCAAAGGATCCACACCACTGCAGAGGAAATGTAATTGAGACTGAGAGACACTGTGGAGCAATGTGGAAATGTTTCAACAAGACTGTCACCATCTGCAGAATAATCCAAAACCACCAAGTGTCTGGCTCAAAGAAAATTATTGTGTCGTTTTCATTACATAAAAAGACAGGCTTCCAATTGTCTGTGGTTCTGTGTAATAGGTCTAATTCATAATGACTTTAACTTCCTGGTTAAGTACATTTTGCTTTAATTTAAAGAAAATATATACAGAAGTGCATCAATATTTGAATGGCTGGCTCTCTGTAAAAAGCTCTTTAAGGCTCCCCCCAGTGGATTAATTGATACCTGCAAGGAAACATTCAAAGACATCTGCGCATCTGTGTGTGAGCATGTGTCTGTGCGTGTGTGTGTGTGTGTGTGTGTGTGTGGACTAAATGCCTTCCTGAATGCTGTGTGGCGATCTGTCTTAGCCACAGTGGTAACAGTGTATTTGAGTGACAGAGCAGTACTGCAGAATTGAAGGGCTCCATGCAGTCTACCTCTTTCCCTTTTTCTGGCTCTGCAGCATTGTAATTGAGGTCTGCTGGAAGTTGGCCATGAGCACACAAGATTCCAGGGCTAATTTCAGTCTGCCGTGATTCAGAGCCCACAACACTGAAGATGCTAACTTTTAACGTCATAAATTGCTTTGAATTTAGTGTGAGTAGCGAGAAACCTTGTATCACATCTTGTTTTGAAATATGGCATGAGAATGTGTCCTGTTTGCATCTGCTGTGTTACCGGTCCAAGATGATTCAATGGTTTAGGCATAAAAAGGAATTCTGAGCCAATTTGCTCCATTAATCTCTAATTCTTATTGCTTTCACAGAGACCATAATAATTGCAAATGACAAAACCATAAAAGGCGAGCGCTACAAATTCACCATTACATAGTACAGTTTGGGTTGTTTTCTGAGTGCTGTTCTTGGCAAAAAACATAAGCACATCCATGACAGGCTGAAAATCTTGACAGCACTTGAACTTTAAAGCCTCAGTACTGATTTACTTTACTAAAACACTGGGGATGAACTTTTACAAAGCTCCCTCCAGTGCACAAAGGATAGCTTTTCAAGGCCAGACTCCCTGACCAAATACCACAACTGAAATAATGCAGTTTCTGGTTGAGCTACAGTGGAGGACCTCTGCAGAGCAGCGCAGCCTAATGGATATAACATACACACAGTTGGGTAAGCTAATTGAACAATACCAGGTAAAGCAGGGCACGTGGTTTCAAAAGATTCAGTGTGAGATTAAAGAGAAATCTATGCAGACTAAAGCTAAGATGTTAGCCTAATATATAACTGCTGTTGCCCACCCACGCAGGTATCACTGAGTTTCATACCTGTTCCTAAATTGCCAGTGAGAAGTCACATGTGTCAAGCTTTGGGAAAGAAAACTCTTCAAAGAGGCTGCTGATGGTTAAAAGCTGTTGCATTAAGTAAGCCAATCCGATTGTGGTTTGGATTCAAGCATTTTTCTTGCATAATTGTCCTAGAACGTGACTCTCTTCTTCTGGTAGTTAAATACTGTTAATGGCTTTTGCAAAGATGACGCAACCGCTGGTGGATTAATCCCATGTTCTCTGAACAAAGACACTAAAATGTTTACTTTGCACGAGCTTCACTATTTTTTTTTCTCTAAAACTGGCGTGTGTGTGTAATATATCACGCACACCTCAGTGTTAGCTGAAACTGTAGCATTGACCCAGTTTCTTTTGAATCCTTTAAACCAAGTCGAACGACCGAATCGTTGGTTCGTGGGATTTACATACAGAATGAAAATCTCTGTTGGAATAAACTAGATATCATTGTGAACACTTTGGTAGCATGACTGAAATCTGCATCAAAATCCCTGGCAGCCTTGAATGCTGGGAACATCAGGGCAGCACTTTTTCCCCCTCCACTGTAGTCTAAATCGTGTTTGGCAAAATGTATTGGATATTAACGTCTAATAGCTGAAAATACTTGGGCTTATTTATATCTGGCTTTACAGTTTTGGGTGAAGTATGAGGTCTATTTGTCTTTCTCTGCTGCTATGAAGACAAGTAGGCCTTTGGTTTGGCAACTACTACAACAAACAGTATCTAAACAAACACTACTTCTGCCTCCCTCCATGAGCCATAACCAACATTACATAGAAGAATGCCAACACTCTCATGAAAATATAATTCTTAGCAATGCAAAGTAAAAGACACTTTAACCCTTAGCAGTCGGACGTACCGCCCACGGGACATTGGATGGTTTAGGGGACTAATTGGACTGCTAAGGGGTTAAAAAAAAGGAGAATTAAAACAGTGGATTTACCACAGATCATCCTGCCAAGTCATATCATTTCATCTGAGAATTTATACATATGTTTTGAATAAAGAATGCCTCTCAATTGCCACTAACTGAACAACTGTCAAACACTGGCCTCAAGCAAATGTCTTAATCACAGACAACATCGGAGATAGCTTCTTGTGAGTAAATGATGTGCTAACTGGAAATACATTATTGGTTAAAAATCGCCCTCCATCAAACAAAAGTTTAGCAAATTACCCCCAAAATAAAGCAGGCTACTACTTCATTAACGCAACCAAAAAACCTATGTAACACTAACAAACCAAGAGGGACGACTATAGTGACAGACTGCATAAAATGAGCTTCTAATTCCATGTCATGAGTCTAGTTACTCACAGAAAACGTCTGTGGTTTCAAGAACACGCCAGCCTGCTTGGGGCTCGATGGAGCCATAATGGAAACCACAGACAGAAATGCAGATTGACTGGACATGAGGATGGCAAGCTTAGCTCAAAGCAAACTACAATGCTCTGAATGTTTGCCAGACTAAGTGCCACATTTCTGTACCTTGCATTACTCTTTGATACTTCAGTCGTTGGGCATGTAGTCTTAAAAAGCCCTTGAAAAACCATGACAGGCCCTTCCTGACAATAACAAACATCACATTGGGAAAACCCACAAGCTACATTTTTTTCACTGTGAACCCTTCAGTTCAAGGTTCTGAGGGTCCATGACAAAAGGGATCATCTCTTTCCCACAACAAGAGCAGCATGGGTTGGTTCAGCTGTTTGTGTAAGATATTCAGGATAAAAAACACACACACCTAATATCTTTGAAGATGACACTGCCTGACATTGCACTGGCAGTGCTAGTGATTGCATCATTAAAAACAGATGTGTATCGTGTTACAGTAGCAAGGGTGCAAGGAGCAGCAACAGTACTAAGGTAAAAGTTTTCCTGACACACATTTTCTGATTATAAAAAGGGCAGGTCTCATTGGGAGTTTTTAAATCTGCGGGTGTCCAGATTGACATTCTTGCTTTCGCATTGATGCAACTTTTTTTTTAAATGACAGGGACTGGTCATAAATGTTGAAATGAACTTTGGAGGCGACAGCTTTCTGGCAAAGTGCCCTCAGACGCAATAGCTGATTTACACTCAGCTTGTTTGAGCGATGATTGAACTGCAAAAAGATGAGCAAAACCACAGTCGGGCAATTTTCAGAATGTGCAAGGCAGTGAGAAACGTTATGGTTAGATTGCATGAAACATATGTGCTTTTCTTTTCTTTTTTCAGGAATCTGCACACTATAGTGCAGATAGCATCAGCAACATCATACGCACGCCACAGAGACAAGACTAGTGAAAGGATTGCTTCATTCAGTGCACCAAAGGGAATATGACATAATTCTTGGACTCCTATAAACGCCACAGAGGTCCAAGCTGTGGTTTTATCCACAAGTGGTGCATCTTTCGCTTGTTTTTTCTGCAAGTTTAGATTTTGTCTCAAGTCTGAAACATGGCAAAGATGTGCTGGAACAGAGAAAGTGTTAGAAATGACCCTATCATACAAACAAACAGCCTCACAACTAACCATGCACAAAAATGAATGAAACAGACTCGGCTCTGGTGAATGAGCCTCATAAAATCATACAAGTGTTAGGGTTTTTCAAACTGATGACTGGTAGTGGAAAAATAGAAAAAAGAAAAAAGAAACAAAACCTGGGCTGCACCATGGCAACCATCACACAGACAACTGCATGGCGATGGATCCCAGTGACTTAATTGGCTTAATAATTAAAAGATATGAAAACCTTTTGTGGGTAATGATGTGAGTAATCACTGAGCAGCTATAGGACCAGCCGTGCGGCTACAGCAGCACTCGGAGGACTATACAATAACTGCATATAGGTTTCCCAATTTCAGAGGAATGTCTTGATCTCAGGGGGACTTTAACAAGGTGCGATTTAACAAACTGTTAAATGTTTTGTCAGCTCTTCAAAGTCTACCCGCTCAAAGTCTACGTAGTATTTTGTTTTTTGAACTTACTGCTATAGAGTTGGAAAACTGCCAAATGATCCATCCATATGATCAACCTTTGCATGAAAGAAGATTAAGTAGCCTAAATTAGCCATATTGCATATTGACTGATTGTAGAAATACTCGATTAAAATGACACGTACACGAGCTGCTTTAAAATTTACTTTCTAGCATTTGTTTTTAATTAATTAAAACTTTTTTAATGCTAGAGGCGAGTCTGCATAAATGCAACGGAGCGCGCTGATGCATTGGTCTGCTAAAACAGTAAGTAACAGGCAATTGCTTTGCATACATCCCTCCACTAAAATCCTTTTCTAAAGCAACGTGATTAGTAACGCGTTGTTAACAATGTATAAGTGAAAGGGGGTAAAGTGTGCTTAGAGATAAACACTGATGAATAACTTCAACATCAGGCTGGTTACTTGTGGCGCTGGAAGGTCTGCGCAGTCCAGCTTTGATGGATACTCACATTCATTTGTTCCTTTCCGGTGTTTAAAGATGATAACTTGCGCTTCCAGATGTACAAATTCCTCTCACTGTTCCCTTATGAAGACGAAGTACAGAGTTACATCCATCCCAGGAAAAAAGGCATTATCCCCGCGGCACACTTTGTTTCTTTCTTTCTAAATTCCTATTCAGGTCTCTTCGATTTCTTATCAGACGAAATGATTAAAAAGAAAGAAGCAAACTTGGTCTCTTTGTAAAAACTTTCCTTTCGTCTTATCGGCATCCACTGCCCGCCTGTCTGGGCTCACACACACTGCTGCAGCACGCTAAGTGAAACCAAACGATGTGGGGGCAGAGCGGTGAACGTCCGTCTCCAAAATCGAATTTCTTCAACACGTGACGGAGTGCAGCCTCCTGCTCCTCTCCTCTTTCTGCTGCTGCTGTGATTACCACAAGGAGCCACACCGACTGCAGAGGCAGGTCAGGTTATTGCTGAACTTTGGTGCCACCATCCTATGCGAAAGGGAAGTGTAAATCAGATACCAAGCTCGCTGTGCTCTGCTCATCTGAAGAGTTAAACTGTAAAAGAAATCGCACAGAAATCTCTGCTGTGGTGACATGTATATGTCAGCACAGTACTTTTATAAATCCACTGATTTTTTTACACGTATATTTGTTAAAACAGCTGAATAATTTCACCAAATAATACAACATACAAACTCATTTTAATCATCCCACTGCTGAAGTAAACTTTCAATCAGTATAAGATATAAACCCTTACATTCATCATATTCATTTACTTGTGCTTCCAGGCACAGTGAGGCTTGAAATGTATAATGTAAATCGGGCCTGGCTTTAGTGATTATGAATTATATCCACCTGAGCTACCTAACAAAACAACCTCGACACAGCCACTGGATCATAAGGAGATCTAGCCATCATACAGACAACACTTTCCTTCAGATGTTGGAAATCAAGAAACCTCCTGGGGGTATTTTCCATCTAAGTCTAAAAAGGATACAATGCCTGTAACTTTTCCTCATATGTTGTGACTCTTTAAAGGAACATAGCTTACATCTTCAGTCAACCCCCAAGGGGAAGCTACACTTTTATCTCTCATGGTGCTGGAGCCATAGCCCTGCTTCACTTTCTTGTCAATCACTAAAAGCTCTGAAAGTTATTAAACCCTTGTCACTTTGTATTTAGAGCTTATAAACATGAGAGGGGCAGAGAGTCCTTTTGTGTCTGTAGTTTTACTGAGAAACATCTGATGGAAATGGGATGAATGCCCCAATGTTTATTCATTTTTCTTCTTTGTCATTAAAGAAATGAATTTGAAAACTGAATTATCCCTGGCAAGACAAAATAAAGACATTTTATTCGTGATATACCTGTGAAGTGACAGTATAAAGGAGGCTTTATGAATAGTAATGAACTAGCTGCTTTGTTCTGTTTGCACTGATTAAGAAAAAGAGAGATTATCAAAAAGAATAAACAAAAAAGCTTGGTCACTCTAACCGTGATCATTTTTTTTATTGCGGCTAAAACTTTCTTTCCTCCAGCCAACCTCGTTATGTCTCCCCACTTTCTCTCTCTGAACTGCTTTTTCACCCAGTGGAATGAGTTCCAGTGCTGGCAGCTTCTCATTATGACTGTGACAGTACAGCAAGGGAGGCAACTCACACAGATATGCATATATTCACACTAATCGACATGCTCAGATGGTTTTACTTCCACAGGGACAATCATCCATATTATCTACACTACCTGTCCCTATTTTAATGCCAGACAGACAGAACAACTTAAAATGACATGGAGCTTGGCTCTGTTCTTTATGCCCTGGATGTAATTTCGAGTGCAAAGCATCAAAAGACAGATACAAGTGGGAGTTAAATAGTATGCTGTGCACAAAATAATATTTGCAGTATGCATTAAAAGAATCCAGCAGACGTAATACGTATTGGTGTTCTTAGATAGCAGTGTAGATAAATGTTTAGCAGAGCTGGAAAGAAAATAAAGTGTTTTGTTTATGTTTTATTTCCTTTCGTAGATAACATGTAGGGCTGTTTCATATCAATTCAAGTTGTTACTGACACCATCTCACTATCTTCGCAGTTCCTCGTGCAGCATTATGTTAAACAAAGTAAAATCCTTTACCTTATCAAGATTCATTTTTATTGCAAATATCCTTTTCTTTTTTTAACATAAATATATTAAAAAGCAAAGCCACAAAATCTGCCCAGTGACAAAGCAATGGATTGTCAAATATCCTGTTCGCATACTAATGACAAAATGTTCACTTGGCATCACTTGGCTTGCCTATTCCAAATTTGATAAATTATTAAAGATGAAAAGATGTACAGAAACTAGGAGCACAGATGTCAAACTGATGGATTTGTTTATGGTTTTGCAAACAACAATAAGCAGATTAGGTATTGTACTGTGGATAAATCAAAACACGAGCGGAGCATCTGTTTTCCATCCAGCGTCGGTGCTGGAGTTCCATACAAAAGTGTCGTTTACGTAAGTTTACGTCGTTTTAAAGGCTCTGTCTGCATTAATTTTACCTATGCTCACCTCACACTTCAGTTTTTCAAGTCCGTTCATATGCATGAGATTGTCCAATTTATTTACTGTTTAATGCATTGAGTTCAGTTCCTACTTGGCTTTAACTGACTTGACTGTCCTCATGAGTCATATAAGGCCATGAATAAAAAAACAAGGTGCCGTAATGGTGGACAAATCTGCAATTCTACTTTGAGGTTAGATGCTGTCCACATCAAGACGTTGTGGTCTTAGTAATTTTTCTGTGCTGCTTATTTTAGTGACATTTGACCGTGGATTAGAGGGAGTACCACAGCTTGGCTCCTTTACCCCTTGCAGAAAGACCATGAAAGAAATAATAAATAGATTGAGTTTAATCAAGATTAAAGGTAAGTGTGTGACATGCCACTCTTTCTCAGGAAATCATATCAGTAACTGCTTCTAACCTGATACACAAAATGTAAAAAAACAAAACAAAATACATGTATTTGTGAAATAAAACATCATGGTGTTGCACCACAAGCAATTTTTCAGCTGCTACATTAAAACCATAATAAGACTCAGATGTCCTTGTATCTCCCTACCCTGTAATTCTCAGTGTTTTGATGAAATATGATTTTTGTGAGATCTTTTCATTGAATTCTCAGTTTCTTTTGTGTAGCAATTGGCCCCACACATCATTGATGGCTGATTTGTGATTTTTTTTATTTATTTATTTGCTCTCATAAAGTTTATATCGTGGCATTTGCAAGTGTGCCCTGGGTAACAAAAAAGGCTTTGAATGCGTTTAATTTGCAGCAACAATTTCTTGTTGTTTGTCAAGTCTTGGAAAACAAAATAACAAAAATGGGGATGACCTAATGAAGTTTTTGGTTAAAAAATGAAATAGGGGGAATAACAAGATGATTAATTTAATAGTTTTTGTAGCATTCCACAGAACAAAAAGCTGAGGAAAAGATATATATACATCAAATACTGAACTTGTTAAGCCACTAAGGCGTGGATTATCTGAGCATGCTCGCGTTCATTTCATTCTTTAAAAGTAATGGATTCATTTGTGATGCTTAAATGTAAATATTCTGTAATCCAGAACAAAATCCAGGACACAGACTTCACAATGCTGCTCTACCGGAACCCCATCTGGATCAAAACACAATGGAAGTTATGTCTGCAAGGTGAATAGTACAAAATGTTGAGGGTGGGGGGGTTGGGCACATATTTAAGCAGAGGCCTAATGACTTACGTTGAGACGAAACACTAACCAGAAGCAGTAGTGAACCATTTCCTCCAGACTGCTGTGCATTTCAGGAAATATGAGCTCTAGCGTGTTAAATGTCACCTTTTAAGTTACGGATGGGAAAAGTTCATATGAAACCTGCACAGTTCAAGATCAAGTCATAGAGTATCTAACGTTTCATGCTGTTTGGTGTGTTTTCTTTTTTTGTATAGTGCATGCATTTATTACCCTTATTGATATAGTGCATATTCTACGCTAGACTTACACTGTGTGATCCTTTCCACAGGATACTGCATATTGAATGAGCATGTGGTTTTCATTTGGTTGATAACGTTCTGGGAATACCTACCTCTTTGTCATCTTCTGGTTAATAGTGAAGATATTTTATAGATTTCATGTCTCCACAAATTGCCATAATAAATTGTTCATGAAACCAAAAATCCTTGTGATGCTCTGACACAGAAATGAAGGGCTTACAAAGAAAGAGGTTTACTCTCAAGTTCTTCACTGTGATTACTGAACAACGTGAGTAAGCATCTGTAAAACTTAATGTTGCGTTTGCTTTACTCAGAACTAATATCTGGTTCCTTTTTTTTCCCCAACAGATGCAAACATGAAAGGGATTGATATAGCCCTGTGTACAGTATATATTTGAAAGAGCAGCCTGCAGAGGTGATCCTGCTTTCACTTTTCTGTTACTGGGTCAAATCTCCCTGTGATGCCAGCTTAAAAACTTTATTATTTTGTGTCTGAGCATAGCTGTTTATAAAAACGACCATCTTAGTGGTTAAATTAGTTTTTCCTTCTGAATTGTTAACTACAGTCTCATTGACCACATTGTAACCAACAAAAAAGGCAAAGATAGTATAATTGGTGTGTTAACTCCAAAAAAGTACAGTCTCATCCAGGAGGCAGCGTATAATTCTTTCGGGGTCATCCTGTTCCTCAATAGTCTGTGCTGTTTCTAGGAAAGTTGTATTTTCCTTAGAAAATACAAGGTGTGAATGTGAGAATACATAAATACAAAACAGAGCTCTGCTGACAAAGAGCCTGCCTGAATTGTATGTGTGGATTTAAGAGCTTAAGAAAAAAGTCACTAACCACAACAACTTTTGCAACAAAGCCTGTTGTTATCTTATTTTATCCTAGCAGACAAACTTTTAAAAACCTTACCACTGCTACAAAAAAACCCACCTATGCTTCTGGTTTAGTATTGTTGTTTATACCTGTCGCCAATCCTAACTTATTGAACTCAGATTATCTTTGTTTCTTGTTAAGACAAAAATCTAATTTAAGATAAAGTGAAGGTTTTGAGGCCAAGAGGCTATCTTAACTCTCAAAGAAAAATGAGGTCTGACAGTAAATAATTTCCAGTGTCTCAGATCCTTTTTAATGTGTTTTAAGTATTCCTATGGTCTTGAATATTTGTGACTATGGTGTGTAATGACTCTTACAAAATATCATTTATTCATGTCATGGTATTTTACTCCTTTGGTTTAATCTGGTGAGTTTAATCACTGTTAAACATGGTAAATAGACTTGTCTCTGTTGTCCTGGTTCTTGACAAATAACCGGTTTAATGAACTGTACAAAGAAATAAAGCTAATGAGAATTAATTTCCATTTGAAGTCTTTGAAAACAGCCTCAGGGTGAGGAGAAATATACTGAATTAGAGGGTAAATTGATAAAACTGGCATTTTCCCTCAGGCAATGCAGAAATGATATCTTCTTGTAACTGCAACAGTGAATCTTAACAATTTTAAAAAGCTCTGCCAGGCATTAGTTCTAATTAATTAATTAATTAAGCATTAATTCAGCATGTCTGCAAAAAAGGAGGATGCAGCTGTAATGGCATTTGGAAATTACACTTTACATGCTGTATATATAGTGTGAGGACTTATTTTCAGTCTTCTTAACAGCAGTCTGGCTTATAACAGTGCCACCCAATTCGGTAATGAATGCTTTCTAATTAATACACTATCCATCACAGAGTCCAACATGTCGTTCTCCTGCAGGACAAAATTCCTGAGACATTGTAGGGCGTCTAACTGATTCTGATGGAGATCACTTTTATTCTCCAGGAATGCATTGTGTTGTGGAGGAAAGGAATGCACAGCTTTGAGAGAGATGCCCTGGAATTCTCGAAACAATTAAATTGCTCAAGCAAAAATTTCTTTGAGGCAAAAAAAAAAGTCCTAGTGAGGGAAAAAAGCCTCTAATCCCATTACTCTGCACTTCACAATGCTGTCAGTTGAGAAAGTAATGTTGTTGACTCTACTTGGTTTGTCATTTTGAAGCACGCCATTGCAATGAGTGGCACTGAAGTGAACAATCGCTGTCAGGGTCAGCACAGAGCAACCTGGGCAAATTCCTTCATCGTTTCACCATGGCAGCCTTACTCAACTCTGCTATAACTGCATGTTTTCACAATATTGTCAGAACATTACTTTAAAAAAGAGTGTTCATTAAAACCATCAAATAGATGGAGTGACAGGATAAACTCAAATAATATATAAGCGTGGAAACTATTTTCCTTTTCCATGAGTCAGTGGATGCAATCATTTACTTTGGCACATGCGAGGCTTTCGGTTGGTTCCACAGGAAACATGAATGACCCACACCCTCCTATCAATACTAAATATATTCCTATTTTTATGGCAGCTGGGGCAAAAGTCATCTCATTTCACAACTTGCCAAAGTACCTCTGAAAAATGCTATGTTCCTGATGGCTTGAGCATGATTTTTCTCATTAAAGATATAATCAGTGGTTACGCTTTCAAAAAGGACATATGTGTAAAGAATGTTGTTTTGCCGGTTATGCAGTCGGGGTTAAGGCATCAGCCCTCGAGGCTGGCAGCTTCACCAACAATTTGTCTAAGGGTCACATGATCCATATGGTCATGCTCATGAGCAAACATTTACATAACAAGAAACAGAGCTGGATGGTTGCAAATTGTAAACAGTTACTCATGGAGATGCAAATACAAAACAGCTTTCTGAAAGTAGTGCATCAACCAATTCGAAACATAAAACTAAAGATTGAGATTTTTTTCCTGGCTCTTTATGTTTGAAAAACTAGAGATTAATCTTGCCAACAGTAATATGGATATTTTAGGTGTTCTTGTAATTTTGTGGGGTTGCAAATAAGAAAGCACGGCTGCCGTGCGGTAATGTCCGTGGTCATTTCCTTTATTTTTGTAATGACAGTGGCTGTTTTCCTGCATAATTAAAATAGATGCTTATGAAGATCTTGGCATCTGTAGACTCACTGCCAGGTGCAGAGCCAAAGATGGGAGACCTATTATCATCACCATTAGGCTATGAGGAGAAACCCCAATAGGACTACGAAATAGACAGTCGAGTGTAACTGGCCATTTGTCTGCATAAGTGCACTGGAATTACGCAGCTCTCTGGATAATTAAGAAATGGACATTTCACATTAGCTATTAGCAACTATAATGGAAAGCATCTGATTCTGTTTGAAATCCATCACGGTGAACTATATTTATCCTCTTATGGGTGCTTATGGGTTTTTTCGCCTGAGTTTTGAGTTTACACATGAATATTTTGATTTTTTTTTATGTAGCCGATATTCCCTGTTTGACTTCTTTATTATAATATTTGCAGCTAATTTTTTTGTTTTCAACTTTTTGAAAACTAGCTGGTTAGAGTTGTGGTTTTATATTCAATCCCTTGAGATTCAATTTATGCTGCAACGCCTGTGTCTTCTTTTATTTTGCTGTTACTCTGCCTGTTATTAACTTCCTGTTTTTATTTAATTTTTACTTTCTCTTGTGTCTTCTAGTTTTGCTTGTGTGTCGTTGCCTTAATTAGTTTCAGTTGTGTGTATTTTCTTCCCTTGTTACCTTTTGTATATTTAAAGACCTAGTTGGTCAGTGTTCCTTGTCTGATTGTTTGTAGTCTTGGTGGTTCTGCCTCATGTTTGCCTTGTTTCAGATGTAGTATTTTAGGCTTCTGATAGGCTTCTGGATTCCAGCTGAATAAAGTTTTTTTTTTTTCATGTTTGTTTGCAGGGAAGTATTTGTCTGCAACTTTGCAAAAATGCTTCTCTGGTTACTTTCCTTAACATTTAGAAAAGCAAATATCCTCCAAATATAAATATTTATGGCGTGATTGAAAATTATGTGCCAAAACCTTATGCTGGAATTTTATCTTTAATGATCTGTAGTAATAAATGCATATGTTTGATATGTAACATAAAACAAATTACTCTCTGGGGATATCAGTTTCTCTAGAGTATTTGTCACGGGGTGAAATCCTTGAACTCAAGCATTATACTTTGCCATGGGCAGGTTCAGCTGCCAAATGTAGGAATTTTACCTTAATTTTAGACTTTGAGAATGTCAGAAATAAAGTGACATCAAAGAGCAATAACACAGCTGCGACCATGTACAGTACATCCATTTTCGAAGGTCCGGGTAACTGGTCAGCTATAATCTATGACTTTAAATCATCCTGCAAACTGCAATAGCATGCAGCATAGCATGCAGTGTAAAATAAGATCATCTTGGGAAACATAATATATGCCTGACATGAGTTTAGGAACAATGCTAAATAGTAAAGCTATAGAAATCCATGGCACGCTCAAGAAGAGGAATGGACAAATGTACAAAGGTGGCGTGGAGTAAATCTTATATTTAAACAGCCCATGGGAGGATACATCAGTATGCCATGTTTCAGCGTTAGTCATGCACAGATGTTTAAGAAGAGAGCTGCTATGTTACTGTCAAAGCCATATGTGCTTTGGTCTGTACAAACACTATAATCAGTAGCACTTTATAAAGCAGCTGCAGAGCCCACAAGTAAAAATACACAGTCAAGGTTGCAAATCAGAATTTATACCAGTATAATCACTTTAATACTGAACGAAATGATTTTATAACCTCAGATATCGAATATAACCACATCCTGTTTATGCGCTTTGATGATTCGCTGAGGTTTTAAACCCAAATCGTTTTCACGAAGCTCAGGGAAATGTGTTATTCTCAAACTCATCAGTTCAGGAAACTACAGCCAAAGCCTACAGCCTTATAACGAATGGTAGCACTGTCGCAACAGATAAACCAGGGGTGTGATCACAGTGGTATGAAAGAAGTGAGAGACAGCCCATATCTTCTGCATGTTGAGGAGTTAAGGTCAGCGAATAGTTACTTTTTAATGCTGTTTTCTTTAAATTAAGCTGAAAGTATATATAT
>NW_005187467.1:2398872-2428960 GCF_000239375.1 Pundamilia nyererei | reverse complement strand
ATATAGTTTGTATAATTTGTATAATACTAACTTTGCCATTTAAAACTTACCACAAGCTATTATAAAAACTTGATCATATCATTAATGACATTTAACCTCAAGCCTGAAATTTTAATTAACACGGCAAGAAGGAACAACTCTGAAGTAATGTTTTTGTAAGCACGGCTTACATTCAAATGATAACTTTCCCTGTGATCTCTGCTGTGCCAAAAGATTGATTAATAATTAAAATATCTTGTGCTCACAGAAAAAAAACCTCTGAGAGATTTATTTCTATCAGGCAGAACTGTTATGGCACATCTACTTACTGATGTGCAAGAAACCCCTATTAACTCTCCTCAGGTACCTGCTCGCACTGTAATGCACTATTCTACTCCCTTAGAGCTGGAATAAGGATGTCCTTGAACATGAAGGCAGAATTTAACAAGGCTGAAACTTTACACTGACATCTTCTGTTATTTGATGTGTTTAGGTAAAGGCAAGACTTTAACATTAAGCCACCTTTAAGACCACTAAGCAGGAGAACGGACCAATAGCAGAATAACAGCAAAAGTAATGCAGAAATTAAAAATAGGGGGGCTAAAACAATTGTATATCAAGAGTACTGATAAATGCTGATGAGTCTCACAAAGTAGTGCTATACAGAAAACAGAAGGCAGTAAAAAAAAAAAACTTTTTTACTTTGATGTTCAGGACAAAATAATTTCATTCATTAAAATGGAAGATAAAAGGGTCACCGTGAGGGTACTTTACTGAACTTTGCTTTAGTGAAAGATCAGGCACAGACAGAAGAGGGGAAAATAACAGTGTATAATATCTACCAAAGTGTTTTCCTAATCACCACAGGGAACCTCCAGGAGAGGAAGACTCTCTCCACACCAGCTCAGATCTGGTATTAACATCATATCCGCTATATCCACTGCAGTCACTCTATGGATATCTTCATGTCCATCTAGCATTAACTTTACGTGCACGCACTGGAGTCTGGTGCATTATGCATAAGCCCTGACAGAAAGCTTCTTGCCTTAATATTGTTTCTCATTAGATTTTGAAGTCTGTGTGAAAAGTTTGCTCAGATGAGTTTTCAAAAGCAATATCAAGTTTGGCAATATCACTGGTTTGAGCAATAATCTCAGTGATTAGCTCAGTTAAACGTTGCCACAAAATATGAACATAAATATGAAAGATGAACACCAGCTTCCAAAGTCTAAAATCTCTGCAGAAATAAACACAATTTGTGGGCTTCATTAGCTGGCACATTTATTATATAACAAGGCATCTTTTCTGCAGTAAAGTAGACATTCAATATTCATTTTTTCCAGCTTGTTTTCTACTTTACATCTTAACAAATATAAGACTCTTCATGTTTTTGTTTGGTCTTCTAAATATTTCTTTCCCACAGCATTATCACAGTAAAAAGCCCAGTGCAACAGGTGCAGGGATGGGAGGTTATAGGTTATGAAGTGTGTCATGGTAAATGTAAAAGTGCTTGAACAAGCACCACATTGAGGCAACATATTTATAGAACATGTTTATAGGTGCTTATTATGTAAAATATATGAAGAAGATTCCAACATTCTTGCCTCTCTATCACCAGCAGGGACAGAATATGTGATATTTAGTGGTTCACACTCACCCATTTGGAAAAAAGAACATTTTCCCCAGTGTTTTCTATAAGCTTTATGCACACAGCACTGTTTTCAATCAGCTTGCTGAACAGTGACAACCCACAAGCCGGTGGCATATCCCAAGGCACCAAACCCAATCTGGGTGCAGCACAGTCTAAATTTAATAGGACATCAGAAAGCATCCTGTTTCTCCCTGTGGTGAGTGACTCCGAGGAACAGAAACATCTGAACCTTACGTGAGATGCTCTCCACATCTGGCACCCGTCCTGATTGTTTCAGGGGTGTGGGCATGCACCAGCAGCTGCAGCCAACCACTCCCAGATGTTTCTGATAGGCTGAGTGTCTAGCTGTTTGTTAAGCGTGAGGTGATCTTTGATCCTTTAACAGCGTTGGCTGCAGTGTTATTGTGAGGAGGGCCCGAGAAGCTCTGCGAGGCACACAGCGGAAGTGCTGCAACCTCACAGAAAGGCCTGTGGTTCGCTGTGGTGAAAACAGGCATGGTAAAGTGGCTTCAGCTGTGGAAAAGAGCTCTTTGGAAACCACCCAGTATCTCTATCCAGATCCAATTGTGCTACTGGCATCGTAATAGAGGAAATCAACACAAGTATAGTCTATAACCTTGGAGGAGTAAAGTAGTCTTTAAGTGAGCTTTTATGTGAAAGAAATGGAAATCTCTGAAACTTCATAATAAAACTTAAAACCCTACGAAACCATCTCTGATATTATTTTCAGCAAAGTTGTGCTTTGCTCAGTTTCTGCATGTTTTTTTTTTTCACTACTGAGTGGTGCAACACATGGTGGCAAAAGACCAATATCGTAAATTACCCCTTTTTCCTCTTTTAAGAAGGCGTCTGTCCTGACATGATCACACATGGCTAAAACATCCTGGTCTAACATCCCAAGGCTATAAAGGCCCAACTATCCCTGTCAAAGTCATGTCAGGCTTTGTACACCCACCATTTGGATTCACAGAGATAGTATTTTAGGAAACGGTGCACTCAGGCCAAAAATTCAAAAATAAACAGAACATTTGTGGAGAGGGAAGCTGTGCCACTCCTGCTTCCTCCCTCCACTATAGCCTGGTTCCACTATAAGAGCACTTTAGCAACAGATCTCAACAGAATGGAACAGCAAATTGTGCATCATACACCATCCCATGAGGTCCACATATGTACCCTTTTTGATGTAAAAAGCATCTGTATTTTCTTACTGTCATCATATTTTAAACTTTTTGTGAATATTAACAGTGATATTCAACAAGAGCAAAAAGAAATCCAACACTTGGGATCAGTTTTAAGTTCTCTCTTCATTAGTGTCTTACGTAGATGCCCTTTTCCAAAGCCATTCCATCAATGGACAGCAGTCCTGGTGGTAGTGGAGCAAAAGCTAAGCACTACATGGTACTGTGTGAATAATATTATCAAATTTTAGGTTGCTATCTATCAACAGTGTGCCATAATCCCAGAAAACTTATTAAAGTATTTCTTTAAGCCACTTCAAACTTACAGGAAATAGAATTACTGCCAACAAAGGTTTGTTTTGACCCTAAAAAAGTCTCAGCAACCACAAGATTTCTCATTTCCACAGGTTCCAGTATGTGACTGAGCAATGAAAAGGGAAAAATCCAAGAAAACACAAAGTGATTAAGATCATTTCCATACGTTTAGAGTTTATGTCATTATTCTGACATTTAATTTTAAAAATATTGTTTCTAACATCAACATTCTCTTTACTTTATAATGAGACATTCACCATTATGTGCTTCCTTACGAGTCCCTGCTGTAAACTAATGCAAACTTTATTTGCACATGAAAAAAAAACAACATTTCAAAGACTCTTTTTGACTGCCGAGGCCGGTGGGTTACCTTTATCTTGCTGCATAATTTATGCTCAGTGTGAAAAGTTTCAGAGTTCTTTTTTGATTTGTTTGATTGTTTTTTATTAATTTGTTTTTTTGTAAAACAGTGTCAGCAGAATACTTAGCTCATTTTTCATTTTAATTCTGTTTGTATTACCTGTCACTATTTAATATGTTTGCTCAATTATTAAGGTTATGTTTTGATTTCTTTTGCAATGTCTTGAAGGCATTTGTTGACTAAACATTCTGTTCAGTCTGTAGCTCCAAAAAAGCTGACAATCACTTTTTTTGACAAGTTGCATCAGCCTGTAAGCATTACTTTATACATAAAAAATAAATAAACAAATTATAAAAGAGAGGTTTGGTCGAGGTTTTGCGCAAGATGGAAGATGATCCAGCAACTTCTGGTGTTTCGTAAATACTGAAAATTAAATGCTGTTCAATTTGAGTTTAAAATAATGGGCCTGTTTCCTTGACTGAGGGCACAAGTAAGTAAGAGCTCTATAATTCAGTTTAAAAAGATAAACAGTGTGCTGTAACACGTCATATCACATTCATCACAAAGCATCTGTGCCATCTTTGTGGTGTCTCACTTGAGTACATCAGTGAGTTGGAATCAAATCAGATGGAGTAACACTGCAGAAAATAACAGGCTGCAAGTCATTATTCGGTGCAAAAAATTCAAATTCTTAAACCAGGCAAAGGTGACCCCTGTTGGCCATGCAATTGAATAAAAAATTAAGCTTAAACATATTCGTGGGAACACAAGTTACACAAGATGTTATGCTGAAATTCCAGTTTGTGAAATATTACTATCCCATTCAAATTCATTCCACAAAAAAATAATAGCTGTCTTTCTCAACAATCATCAAAAACAGATGTGTGGTTTTGGAAATGCAGACTAGTGTTGTAAAACATATCATGTGTGATGTATAATGCTGCCTGTGTTATGAGGATGTCAGATATTCTGAGAAAGAATTGAGCTCAACCACCAGTTGAACTGCTGGATGTTCTCTTTGCAAATCAAGAAGAATAGACGCTGAACAAGAGGGGAAGGCTGCAAACCAAACACCATGTGACAAAATAGGATATTCAGACCACATAGCTCGTTTTAACCTATATCACTGGTTACTTATCACATCAAAGTCAGCTTTTAGATCTGTTTAGGCAGCGTCTGCAAAAGTTTGCTGAGAGAATAACTGAGAAAAGGCACCACTGTGGTTAAAAACCAGATACACTTTAAATAGGATACAAATCTAAGCCACAACTATGTCTGCATGGCTCAGCAAAATGTGTGTTTTCCCTAACTTATTATGCTTTAGTTAAATATAAAAAAACTAGAATAAAGGCTGTTGGAAACTTTGTATCTTGCAGGGGATTTGCAGCATTTGCAAAGCCGGAGAGTTCTTGGACCCCACAAGTTTAAGCAGCAGGTAGAGCTTGTCTGCATGGGGATTTGCAAACATGCATAAATGAAAAGGATGTAAAACTCATACACAGCATGAGGGCCAATCCCTCATAGGTCTCTCTACTTCTTCTTTGTAGTCCAGACTACACAAATCTTTCATTTCAACTATTTGAATTCAACCTGCCCACTTTCATGACTGGATTTTGCATGCTAGCAATGCTATGTGTTGACAACCACAAACACATGTGGATGGTGGAATGTGCGAGCACTAAACGGAGCAGAAAAAAAGGGGTTTCTATCTTTCTGCCTATCTTGAGTTTGTGTTTCTCGTGCAATGACGAAATCTCATCCTGAATACACCCACTGTAGTCAGAACCATCCTGGAAGGTGGTTTTTTGACCAAGTCTGAAAAATGGATGTAGTCTAAGAACTATTGCTGGTGTGATCCCAGTGCAAGATGACATCTGGGGAGGGATTAATCATTGATTGGTGACAGGCTTCATTATTGTAACATTCAATAATTCAAGCTTGAGCAAAATTCTGCAGATCGGATTAAAACTTGTAGCCTGTAAGAAAATGTGAATTACATGATTAAATCGGTGCCTGGTGGTATGAAGAGTTTTCTAGCTTTCTTAAATTCTTTAATATTCTTTAATATTGTGTGTGTGTGTGAGAGAGAGTGAGACTTAAGGCAAAAGTGAAAGATTTGGATCAAAAGTGTTGTAGACCGGCGCCCTCTTCTTGAATATTAAAATCTTGAATATTAAAAAATACTTTTCACACCTAGCCGTCAAGCTAAAGGCAGACAGTATAAAAGAATAAGCTAACTGGTTTTCTTACATGTTTAAGGGATGTTAAATGTCGCAAATTTTATGAAATGTGCATGTGCTTTATGTAAAAGACGGAGGAGACAAAATACATTTTATTTAACTTGCATGATAATGCGGAACTAAATTTCAATAGCGAACGTTTCTGGTCGGATGACAATTCCGTTGTACCGCGTTCTGTTTACAGAGCAACGTGGGTGACAACACTTACATGGCAGGATAGTGCGTAAAAAAAACTCACGTCAGTGGTAATTGTTGTTTGTATATAACAAAATGGGTAAAAAGCGGCGCAACGACGAGTCTGCTGAGTCAGACACTCCGCGGAAAAAAGAAACGATTCCGGAGTTCAATGGGACAGTTTTTAAAGCCATGCTGAAGGACCCGACCACGGCCATGAAGGGTGAGTGATAGTATGTACAAATCATCAGCTTGAAGTAATAATATTGTGTTATGCATTCAGTCAACTATGCATTGTTTTATCGGCATCCCGCCTTTGCCCCCCTCCTTTTTTCGTCTGCAGGACTGGAGAAGTTTATATCGACCGCTAAGAAGTTGCCACGGTCCGACCTGTACGATGTGGTTGAAGGTTATATTAAAATCTCCATGGAGTGTGCAGAGATCTTCAAATTGCTCGAAGGAGAAAAACACGTAGAGAGTGAGGTAAGCTTTAGTTTCTCAGCGGACGGCTCTGGCCCGGCTCACTCTTTCTGAGGTTTCTGAGTTAAACTCTGATCGTGTTTCTGTACAGATGATGCTGATTTTTGGGAGCCTGGAGGCGATCCTTCTAAGGACAGCCAGTGACCTCTCCCATTTCAACATGGTTGGCAATGCCATTGTGAAGAAGACCGTTTTCAGCTACATGAAAGTCCTGCAGGGGTCTTTCCGTTCAGCAAACCACAGGTTGATTTGTGGATTTCAGTAGAGCACAATGACACTCAGTTTAAAACCATTCTGTCCTCAAAACCAATGTTGTTTCCCTTTGAACACAGGTTTATCCGCCAGTGTCTCTGTCTTCTGTGCGCCTTGGTCACCCAGGGTCCAGAAGCTGCCAGAGAGGTCTTAAGTCACCTTCACATTAACAAATTTCTGTCTGGATTGGCAAAGATGAAGGATAAGCAGGTGCGATGCAGTATTTGTCCACAGGGTTTATGATGTGCATCAGATTAGTCGTATTCTGTAGATAAATCTTTTCTGGATATTATAATTTTACAGGGTAGACCTGATGTCCGCCAGGCTTTTATCCAGTTTGTGCTCTCTTTCGTGGTGTCTGGTGATAACGTAACAGTCGGACAAATATTAGAAATCAAAGGTAATATTTAGATATAAATTATAATTTATGCAGTGGACTGTCTGTGAGTAACATGTTCATTTGGTGTGTTAGAACTCCTGCCAGTGATCCTGAATACAGGTCTGAAGGAGGACCGGATGTCCACAGTCAACCTGATTTTGTCCACATTGAAAACTAAAGTAAGTACTAGTCCAGGACATTTGAGATCAGATCATGGATTTAGTAATAAGATGTATTCCTTTCTGTAGGTTGTTCTAAACAAAGCCATCAGTAAAACACAGAAAGTACGTTTCTTCACACCTGCTGTGTTGGCCAGCATCGCGTCGCTGTATAAATGGAATGGGATTGCAGATGCAACCGTGGATGATGACAGAGTAGGTCGCTTGTTGTTTTGCTGTTTTGTGTCAAAAGAAACAAAGATTGTGTCAGGTCAGTTTACTTTAACATGTCCAAGTAACGTTTTTATTTAATTACATGATATTTTTAAGATGTTGGAAAACACTGAGCTTTCTGGGATGACAGTCATCCGGGAACTCGCTCACAGTTTCCTTCTTGATCTGTGTTGCTCCCGTAAGCATGGTATCAGCTTTCATGATGTCAGCTTTGGCACAGCTGGCAGGTAAGTCATTAACATTCCAATTTCACATTGTCCTTTTCTGAGAACTTCTCATGTGGATCACTGGATTTTACTTCTTTGCAGGCCTGGTAACATTGTTTTGCTCCAGTTTTTGGTGGGGCTGAAACAGGCGACTGAGGATGAACTGGTGGCAGATCTGGTGGTGAATGTGCTGAAAGCTACCCCCGATATTTTGTCCAGATACTTCAAGGAGACTCAGTATGCGTATGCTCCGCGCCTCAAAACTACTTGGCAAGACAATGTGAAGCTTCTTAAAAAGGTAACTGTTGGTGGTAAAAGTGTTAAAATAATATCTTATCAGTTTTTAGATGGTAATAGTCACCTTTACATTTCTATATCAGATCTACGAGGCCCAGCCAGAGATTTCCACAGTCTTTCAAACTCAGGAGGTCATCCCTCTGCCTCGCTTGCTCTCCATGGTGATGGTGATATCTCTTCCTCCAGTCTGCAACAAGAGCTTCTTCACACAGGGCCTTATTGTAAGTGACTGAGCCTCATAAAATAAACTTATTACTGCAGTAAAGACTGAAAACCTTTTTTTCTACTTAAATGTGTCTTCTCTGACTTGACAGCTTGCCAATACAGGAGCACACCTTACAACCCTGTCGGTGGTCAATTTCATCTTGAAAAGAGCTAGTAAGAACATAGAGTATCTTTTGGATAAGTCTGTGTGGTGCAGCTCAGACCTATACACTGCTGAGATGATGGGGGATTTAGTGCAGCAGTACAGGGAGATGCTCGGCAAGGTAGGTTCAGGAAAGTGCCTTAATAAAAGCAAATGATCCACCTTTAAAGACTCGAATCATTGTTCATGCTCTGTTCCAGATTTTGCCTGACATGACAAGCATAATTGAAAAGTGGCAGTCACTTAGCAAGAAGGAAAAAGCTGGCTCTGAAGAAAAAAAGGATAAAAGCGAAGGGGATGCTAAACTGACTAAATGCAAAGTGCCTGGTAGTAGCATTCACAGTACATGATTATTGTTTATTCCAGTTAATCCTATTTTTAAAAAACCCCCAAAAGGATCTAAGTTGATTGTCTTGTGTGCTTTATTTTGGAACAGCTGAAGATACAGCTGAGGTCATTTTGCTGAAGGCTCTGATTCTTCAGGTCATATGCCTTTACCAGAAAGTGGTGCCGCATCTGGTTAGCCAGTGCAAATTTGACTTCAGCAAGCTTTTAAAGGGTAATGTTTTTGGCATTATTAAGCTCCAACTTTTGCTTTTTTAAAGCTTATTTTTTCCAATAAATGGCTTTTGACACTGTTTTTTTTATCTGTCCAGGCATTGTGTCAGAGAAAGGAATAAAGGATGAAGTCCCCCCAGTTTTGCAGCACCACGTACTGCAGTTGGCCTTGGATCTTCCCGCAAGCAAATTCTCCTGGTTCCGTATGCAGGTAAGGAAGTTAAATTCTCTGATTTATTTTTATTTTTGGTTTAAAACACATCTATTCTAAATAGTTTTTCTGTGTTTACAGGGTGCTGCAGATAAAGATTCATCATCTGGAGAGAAATCTGTATTTTACCTGCTTCTCAAGATGTTTGTGAGCAGCAGCAGCAGCCACCTGAAAGCCTCCACACAGATGCTTGTTCTAAAAGTAAGGAGCATTTTGCCTTTTCCTCTGTGCTTCCAGTCTGCATTATATGAGACATACTGTATATATTTAGATATTTGAATTAGTGCTTATTTATTCAAGATTGGTCCACTTAGGCAAACAAACTGTAAGCATGTTATATTTTTATATACGAGGGCATCATTCCTGGAGGGATTATATGTATGTATGTTAGCAGATATTTATCTTTTGTAGGGTACAGTTCAATCCTCCATTGACCTTTTTTAAGTTAATGAAATCAGAGCAGCTTAAGCTAAAGTCTTTTAAGGATTTTATTTTAAGAGGTTTATATTTGTGTGGACAAATTTCCTCCTGCAGCACTGCTAAAGCAATTGGTGTCCTGTGTTGTATTTAGGTACTAAAGGACACTGGTGTGTTCGAGCACACCTGGACTGAGCTTGAGCTCTGGCTTGAACAGCTGGCCAGACTAGAGCCAAACCAGCAAGAAACTGTTATTCAGTTCTTGGAGCGGGTAAGTCTTCCAGTTTTTATTTCTTCCTACTTTTCTACATAACCGTCATATTGGAGGTTGGAAAAAATAAAGGTTTTAATCCTTATGCCTGATAATAAACTCTTAAAATCTGTCTCTTGCTCTAGGTGTTGGTTAAACTGGTGTGCAGCTCCTATGAATACACAGATAAAGTGGCCAGCCTGGTCCAGGAAGCAGGTTATCTACAAGCGAATCTGAGTAGCCAGGAGGGTGACACAGCCAGTGTCCCAGTTTCTCACATAGATGGTCAGCATTTAAATGTGGAATCAACGCTGAATTCTTTAGGGCTCAAGTATGTGCGTGAATGTTTATGCTTTTTACTTTTTCATCTCAGATGTCATAGACATGCTCGATATCATTATGGAGGCCAGTGATGGTGAGTTGGAGGAGTTCGGCCCAGCTGTAAGTGAAGATCTCATCATGCAAACCTTCCCCTTCAGTGCCCTGGTACCCGCTGCCCTGGAGGCCCGAAACAAGCTGCCAGCAGATAGTGGTAAATGATTTCTGCCTCACTTGTGACAAAGAGTGAAATCACAAATTTGCAAAAAAACTTTTAAAGCATGAAATTTGTTATGCAGTATAAGAAGTACAACTTTAAATATAGGGCCAGATTTACTAAACGGGACAAAATTGCATGTGAGTGCAATCACAGGCACAGTCAGTTCATTTCAATATCAAGCTCGGAAAATAATACGTTTTCTCCGCATTAAATATCGCTGTAATTAGTACTAAACTGTGTGCCGCAAACTTTAGGAACTTAATTTGCTTGATTTAAATATTCTATTCCTGTATTTTGCACCTTGTGAAAGAATCTCCAACAAACACATTTGCAACAAAATCTCTTAGTTCCCATCTCTTGTAGTAATATTGGCAATCACTGCGCTCTCTTTGTAAATACATTGTGGGTTTTTGTTGTTGTTGTTTTTAATGCCAAAACCCAGTTTAGTGAATCTGGCCCATAGCCTGTAATTAATGTTTAAAAAGACATTTACCCATTCTGTTCATGGACACTTTGATTGAAAAGTAAATGTACTGTGATCTATGATGTTTGTAACCATCTGTCTTTGTGTCTCTTAGGGATGGTATATGAATACTTGGCTGCAGTGCTCTCAGATGTGCTGCACTGTCAGAGAGAGCCGCTCCCTCTCTGTCTGGCTTTGCTGCAGTACGATAAAGAGTTTGTCTCCTCTGAATGCTTTACCTCTCCTCATTCAGCCATTGTATGTTTTCATCAGTATTACTCCAAGTGGCTACCGCAGCAGTGCCGTGAAGAATTGGTGGGTTTTTAGTGATACAACGAGATTGCCTAATCAGACATGGTTAGACATAGTACTTGGACTAATACTCTTGTTTATTTTGTTAGTTCCAGTCTTCTGAATGCCATGCAAAAGGATTATCAGATCAAACATCATACACTGCACTGATGAAAGCTGCCTACATCCAAGGTCCAGACACTTTGCTTAAGGATACCTTTAGGAAAAGTGCAGAAGAAGCTTTAGCTTCCCTTTCTCTGGCAGAGTTTCCAGTTGCAATCAAGCAGATATTACTCTACATCAGATCAACTGTGGAAAACTTTGGACTGGTAGGTGCGCAAAACAAGCCCCGTCCTCCTCACATTGTTGAATATGCAAACAGTGCATCATTTCCCTCTTCACAGTTCTCTAAAGACGTAGGAGCTTCCGTGTTGAGGACCTTCATGGAAATACTCGAAAAGATGGTGATCAAGCTCCAAGGCTTTCAGGAGGCAAAAAACTCTGAACTAGCTGTAGAGAAATGCCAAGAAGGACCAGACCTCTTTCTGGAACTTAACCAGTCCTCCACGGTTAAAGTTAATATTCAGCAGGTTAGAAAAATAATGCGTTTACTGTGTTTTTTCAGACTTTGCAATATTCTCCTTTTTTGGAGGGAAGGATTTTTTTTTAATGAAACTCTCTTTCTTTAGATCCTTCTTTCAGCTCTTGGCTCCGTCTTCAAGCATCCATATCTGGAGCAGTGGTTTCTGGCTCTGGAGCTATCTGCCATGCCTCCTCACTCTCTAAACCCTGTCAGACTTAAGCACTTGTGTTCACTGATGACAGATAATATTCTGGTCCTCCTGAAGCTCTGTGCCCCTGTTCTTCAAGAACTAAATCATCTAGAGCTTCTGAGGAGCTACATGGGAGCTTTAGAAAGAGCTGCTCTTCAGGAATTGGTGGAGAAGGGCTCTAAACCGGCAAAGAAACACTCCAGAACTTTCCAGGGCCTCCTGTCTCTGCACAACTACATGGATTCGGGTAATTTGAGGGAAGTTGTCTCCAAGTTGCTTCTCCTCCCACACAACAGCCTCATCTCCCCCAGTAGCAGTAAGGGGGCAAATTTTGAGCTCAGCATTTACGGTCAGGCAGCTCTACAGATCCTCACAGAGTGTAAATATACGGCCTCCCAGGACCATGGCACATTTCTGACACAGGCGCACCTCTTTGGTCTGGGCACCCTGCTGCTGTCCTGTTCCAAGCCTGCACTGGAGGCATTCTTGCTCCAGTTTCTATCCAGTGAGCCAAGCAGTGCAAAACTCCTCCACACAGATGTGCTGTTGCACTGTCTCCAAAGACCACTCTCAGACTCTCTGGCTATCAGCTCTCTCCTGCTGCAGAACTGCTCCACTCACCGGCTCCGGTTTGAGATGTGGTGTCTTGAACCTGAAAACATGGAGAAGCTTTCTGACCAATCGGAAGCCTTCCTTCCACTGATTAATATGTATTTACATGTGGCAAGCAGAGAGGACCCAGCCAGACCCAAAGATGGTACGTACTGAAACAAATAATTGTTACTCTTTTATCTCGTATTGCTATATATACTAATTGAGGTATGCTTGGTTGCTGCTGTTTCATAGTGCAAAAAGACATTTTGAAAGCCTTGAAGCAAGTGTTACTCGCCAAGTTCTCCCAGTGTGTTCTGGGAAACCTGACAGAAGAGTCCGGAGCCCAGCTTACGGAAACTCTAGGCAGTTTGATAAAGCTCTCTGCAAACAGCAAGGACATCAGGGATTTGATCAACAGTCTTCCCAGTGCTCTTCAAAATGTGGACAGTTTTGAAAGGTGAAATTTATAGTCGCACTACAAAACTACAAAAAATAAATAAATGATCCTGTCAAAACTTACTTGATGAATATTCTTTGCTCTTTCAGATGGCAACTAGTAGATGTTATCAGTGACAAGCTGGCTGATTGCCCAGAAGAACAGGAAAAATGGAGGAAGTCTGTCGCCACTGCAGCTATCAAGTGTCTCATTGCCTCTTACAGTCACTCGAAAGATCAGGCTACTTCCCCATTAGAGCAGGAGCACAGCATCTTAAAAAGACTACAGCGAGTGCTAGTGGGTTTACTTCACGCATACATTTTGTAAGTTTTAAACTTTTTGCATTTCCTAACTTACTTTCTTTATACAGATATCCAAAGAAGACATCACTGCATCTGAGTGGAACAATTTTGTCAAAAATGGACTAAAGTAGGTTATCTATTTAAATCCATTTTGCTATTTAATGTTTCATAACTTTTGCTGAGTGACTGTAAAATATTCTTAAATCTTTCAGATATCGCTACAGAGATCACCACTTCCTGAACACTCTGAGCAGCCTGTTGGAAGTGCTGTATTGTGGCACTGAGGTTCAAAAGGACCTGATACCTTTACCCACTCTTTACACAATGATCTCCAGCCATTCTCTGTTCCTGCCCACCATGCTGGACTCTGAAGAGGCTAACAGCTGCCAGATTAAAGGTACAATGCAATAAAGATTTTGTTTTTTAAAGATTCCAAATCACAATTTAATCACAAAAACACACATTTGTTGTCAATTTAGAAGAGTTGGTATTCCTCCTACTCTGTCTGGTGAAGAAAAGCCCGAGTGTCTGCAACATCAATCATTTTGTTGTACTTTTGGGAGCATACGGAGCTACGCTGAGTACTTCAGGTAAAACAAGAAAACCGGTTTTCTTTTTTCTTTTTTTGCGTTTTTATTGTCTTATCCTCTTATATCTTCTTCTGTTTTGCAGATCAAAAATTGTTGCTGCTTCTTCAGGAATATGAAAGAAACCAAGTCAGCCTGCTGAAGTTCCAGTAGGTTGAATTCATCTTTTTATGTTCTAAATGCTAGAAGTGTGCTTGTTTAATACAAAAACTCAGTGTGAGTTTCCAACTGCAGGTCATTGTTGTGGGGCCCAACAGCAGTGGAGCGCCACAAGACCAGTAAAAGCCTGGGAGCTTCTCTGTGGAAGCAGACCAGCTCAGATGACCTGTTGGCTCTCCTCAAACCTGACAAGATGTTGCAAACTATTGCACACTTTCCACAGCAGCGCAAAATCATCCCGCAGGTTAATGTTTTACATCATATTTACTTTTCAGATTTACACCGATCAGGCATAATATTATGACCACTGACTGATGAAGTGAATAACACTTATTATGTGTTTATCATGCCGTATGTTAGTGGGTGGGATCAATGAGGGAATAAGTGAACATTTTGTCCTTAGAGTTGATTTGGTGGAAAGAGGAAAAATTGGCAGTTGTGGATTTTAGCAAGGGCCAAATTCTGATCCCTGGTTCCTGTTCTCCGTTCCAGCAGATAAACGTCTATAGGTCAAACTCCTGAAAAAGTTCATGCTGGTTCTGATAGAAAGGTATCAGAATGCCCAGTTTATCATAGATTGGTGTGTATTGGGCTGCACAGCTGCAGACCAGTCAAAGTGCCCACGTTGACCCTGCATGCTGTCGGGGGCACCAACAATGGGCACATGAGCATCACAACTGGACCTCGGATGGCTAGCTGCATCACTTACCTGGGGAACACCTAGCACCAGGATGCCTTATGGGGGAAAAAGCAAGCCACCGGAGGCAGCCTGATGCTTTGGGAAATCTGTAGCTGGGAAACCCTGGGTCCTGCCATCCATTTAGATGTTATTTTGGCACGTAGCACCTACCTAAGTATTGTTCCAGACCATGTACAGTTTTTCATGGAAAAAGGCCTCTTTCAGCAAGATAATGCACCACAAATGCTTTGGTTCAGGAGTAGTTTGAGGAGCACAACAACAAGATTGAAACTTGACTTGTCCTCTGAATTCTCCAGATCTCAATCCAGTCAAGCATCTGTAAGATGTGCTGGGCAAACTAGTCTGATTCATGGGGCCCCGCCTTGCAACTTACAGGGCTTAAATGATCTGTTGCTAACATGGACTCCACCAGATTCTTCAGGGGTCTGGTGGAGTCCATGCCCAGACGGGTCAGGGCTGCGCTGGCAGCAAAAGATAAGGTTATGCCTGATCGGTGTCAATTAGTGGTAAATGACACACTGCATTATATGTTTGTGTAATGTACATGTTCTTACCCTCTCTCAGGAAAGCACGGAGCCACTCTACAATAATAATAAAGTGAAAGACCTTGGGAATTTGTATGATCCGTGTTTTCTGTTGCCTCTGTTCAGCGCCATATTGCGGCCAGGTATCATATTTCACTGGTTGTCGTCACTCAGTATAATTAGTTTTAATTATCACTTCTTATATCTGTTGCGTATTTCCTCCTATTTGACAGAATGCGTTATTGACTGCCTGAAGTTTGTATCCAGCCACGCTCTTGGAGTAACTGTAATGGCTCTGAGTAGCTATGATCCAAAGGTGAGGGCGGCAGCGTACCACGTGCTTAGCTGCTTCTACCAACACCTGGAGGGTGCTCAGTTCAGAGAAAAGAGACAGGTAAATATTAGAGACATCTTATGTGTGTGTGTGTGTGTGTGTATAAATGTTGTGTGTTTGGAAACACTGACGGGCTTGTTTTTGTCTCACAGCTGCTCTACTTGATGGACATGGTAAAAAATGGAATTCAGCAACAGAATCAAAGACTCCCATTTGTCATGACCACTTACATCACCAAAGTGGCTCAGCAGATGCTCAAACCTGGTGTGTAACCCTGAAAACTTGAATATCTTTCTGCTGACATAACTCTTATTATTTACTAAGAGATGCTTTTTAGGTTGAAAGTAGGTTTTAGGCTAATCTATCCTGAATAAGAATCACAGTCACTTGTTTTTCTATCTACCGTTTCCTGTAATAACAAAAGAATCCTTGACCTTCACATGTTTGTTCGCTTTTCCCAGAGGACCACATGTACGTGGTGCTGAACAGATTTCTGCTATCCCACCAGAGTTTGGACTTCAGAAGAGTCCCTGAGTTTTTTAAGCTTTTCTACAGCTTTGACTTGGAGGTAAAGAAACTGGTGAAAACACTGTTTTTGTATTCTGGTGCCGTCTGGTGTTAAACATGATTGGTGACGCTTCCTTGAACTTAAATGACTGTCCAAATAAACTCCTCTTGGATGAGCAACCTTTATCGGTTTGTTTGCTTAGCTCAGGCCTTTTTTTAGACTGTTTTTGTGAAGGGTTGAAAGACGTGGGAGTCGTGACTGTTTGTGTTTTCTTTCTTTCTGCAGCACAAGGTGGAACGTGAGTGGATTCTAAGCGTGCTGGAGCAAGGGATGAAAGATGGACACTGCTATGACCTGTGCAACCAGCAAGGCATCTTTCAGATCCTTTTAGGCTTCAGCAGCAGCCCTCTGTGTGATGAACACTTCCAGGTACACGCTTGTCTGTCTGTAGTTGTGTCACCATTTTTTCTAGTTGAGTTTTGAAGAAATCTTCATTTTAGATCAAGACAATATGTTCTAAAAAGTTCAATCTAAAGGAAGATTGAGCCTTTCAAACTTTTGTATTACTATTGGGTGATATATTGACATTTTCAGACCAACCAGGGCCTTTATGGTTTGTTTTGTCTCACTAATCTCTCTCCTGACAGCATTTTTATATCTGTGACTCTTCAAGGTTTGGCATGACAGTGAGCTTGTCTTTCTTGCTGATTTATGTGAATATGCTCTCACTGATATAGTTTCCTCCAAGGGCTTAGATTTGTGTCAAAATATTTACCATGCTATCAATTTCTTTCTAAGCAAGACTTGATGTCTATGTTCTTAAATTCAACCCCTACAGCAACCAGTTTCACACGTGTATAATATGATTCTACGTAGAATAAGATTAGGATTTGCTGGTTAATTGGTTCTTGGTTGAAAACCATTTCAGACGACTCATGGTACACTCAAATGTTTCCACATTACCACGTCGTTCAAACAGTAATTTATCCATCTGTTTGCCCGCTATGTTCTAGATGTCAAACATCCTGTGTCTTTAGGATATGTGCTTTCTCCTTGAATCTATTTTATAGTTACTTCTGTAATAGAAGGTTTATGGATGTACTAAAGGAGGATATGTACAGGGTTGGTGTGATAGAGGAGGATGCTAAGAATATGGTGAGATCGGGGGCAAATGAGCTGCTGTGATTTCAGTCATTTCTAGCAAACTTCAAATCTGACCCCTTTGCTGCCAGCTTTGGGGGAGTTCACTATTCAGGTGGATCTCTGGGGCCAACTTAATGCAGTTGCTTTTGCCTCTCTGCACACCCAGCAACTTATTTTGTGTGATGAGAAGGAAAGAAAACATCATGCTGTACCCGGTGGATTCAGGAAACTGTTGTTTTTGGGGCTCGAAAAGATTAGAAAATTAGTTTGCATGCAGAACAAAAGTTATTATAGTTAACTACAGCTAAACTTAAAATCTAGAACTGGGAATGAAAACAAATTATAGTTTACTAAAGTAAAAATAAAAACCAGATTGTTTAAAAAACAAAAACTACTGAAATAATCTTTTTGAACTTGGAAAACTAAAATAAAAATATAGAAGAAATATCCTTAGTTTTAGTATTAATGTTAGTTTGGCACAATTTGTTATTTACTTAATATAATTAAGTTGTCTGATGAGCCCTCGATCAATTTTTGTGACTATGGATGTGTGACTGTGTGTTAGCTGCTTTCAAAAAGTTGTTTTTATTGTAATAGCCATACTAAATGCTACCGTTAGCATATAACTGCTGTGATATTAATAAAGAAAAGGACTTAAATTAACGCTGAAACTGATACAATTGATAAAAATTAAAGTAAAACTAAACATTTTCAAATAATAAAAATACTAGCGGTTACCAGTGCTACCCCTCAGCCTCCTAGTAGATGCACCTATTGTATGAATATGAAAATCCTAGGTGACTTTCTTCTTGAGTTAATGCATTCGCACAATTTTCAGAAAACTTGACCTCTGAATTTGAGGTCGAGGTCACTGAGATTTGAACTCATACTTCACCTCGTTCTTAAGTTATCGCATTCACACTTGTTCGTCCCGGGTGAGGTGACGACAATACCCCATCAGCATTTGACGTCTGAGGACTGAAAACTAACCTGAAACAAGCAAACCCACTCTGGAAACCTATTGAAGCTAAAATGAATTTAAAAAAAAAATTTAAAACAAGATAAAAACTCACTAGAAAATAGAAAAACTATAACAACTCTGTGCAGAATGGACTACACATTACTCAGCTATTACTGCGTATAATGAAAAACACCAATAATAAGATAGTTATTCATTACACTAGTAGGTTATAGAGCCAAATCCTTCACATAATGAAGAAAGAGATCAGAAAGTACCACCGTAAAGTTCTGAAAACTAACACATTTTTGAGGATAAGGTGCGTGATTCTCTGAAATGTACACAAACAGGAAAAATAAGAATATCATGTACATGTATTTCTCACTTTTTAGGCACAGATCATCAGGGTGTTGTGTCAGGCTGCTCATGTGACCAAAGCGGCGCATAACCTCACCAAGACCTCTGGGCTCCTAACCTGGATAATGCAAATAGTTGAAAAAAGGTGAGCCTTAAATTAAGGTTTGCTGTTAAATTTTGGTTCTTTATTTTGATATTTAAATTTTTATTTTGATATTTTAATGATGATTTTCATCAGTTACATATTTGTTACATATGTCTGTTTTTAATTGACAGGAATCTGGATTGGCAGCTGCTGTGCGCCATCATCGATCTGTTTCATGTGCTGTGGTTTACGGCCCTCGGGCAGAAGGAGAAGCAGGTGGATGAAGCAAAGACCTCCTTATCTGCTGAGGAGAAACCTCAGAGCTTTGTGAAATGTCTTCCTCCGCCACTCATCAGTGAATTCTTATGTGTGGCGTCAACTATCACGAGACATCTCGGGTAACGTGTCTCATCCATCATTCAGGGCTGTTAGAAAGTCCACACCTCGGGCACTTTACCCAAAACTTTTATTCACACGTGCAGTGATGAAGCCTAAGATGTCCAGTAAATGTTAACTGTCTTTTGATGAAAGATGTCATTGTTTCATCTCCTTCTGACAGGTTGGGTTTGAAGGCTGCTCAGCTCAGCTTGTTTCTACAGACTCTTTGCTCTGTGCTGAAGCATCGTGCGGCTGCTCTCCATGTAAGCAAACAGGCAGACCGGCTCACGCTCCAGCCACAGCCTCTGTCCTGCACCGAAGCCCTCGCTCTGCTTCACTGCTGGGCCTCCTCGTCCCACAATACAGAACTTCTTACCCAAATACAAGCCTTGTCAGAAAAGCACAAAGTGAAGGAGGTGATGGGTGAGTGCTTTTAACAAATTCTAACATACAGAGAATCTTGTACAGTTGCCACGGTAGTCTTTGATGGACACCCTCCAAGCCCATAATGGAAAAGGAGATACTGATCATTTTTCAACCCTAAACAAGCCTTATTTAAACAGCTAATTAAAAAAACTACCAGTTGAAACTTAACAGCATGAACATGATAAACATATATGAGGTGTTTGAATGAAACTAACTGGCATAAAAATGTGGTATGACCCACTTTGTACCCATGTTTGCAGTTGTGATTAAGATACTTTGTAATATCTTTACTTTGTGTAGCTTTGATAACTACTTGCTATCTCTAAATAGTAGATACTTCATATTTGATATTTATATGGTTTTATGAATGTGCCTGATTTGCAGCCAAACTCAGAAACTTGGCCTTAGAGTTAAAAGTAAATGCAAAGGAACGGCTGACGAAAGAACAGCAATAAAAATCAGGCTTAACAAGTGTCATGTTTATAAAGAAGTGGAAAATTTAGAGTTTTGTTATTTTGCATTGTCACATTGTATATCGTTTTGTCCATATTCCTCTTTAGGGATGAGAAAGGATAAGGCCCGAGTTAAGAGCTCCCTTTCCCACGTCTATGTGCGAAAAGAAAAGTTGGCAGAAGACACAGAGACCGAAAATGAAGATAAGAGTCTTCTGACAGAGTGTAAACTTTACCTCACCAATATCTTTGTTCACTGGGAGCCTGCTTTCCAACTCTCTGAACTCCAGCCAGCTCTGCCAACAGACAAGCTGGATCCCAGCTGGCTGGCCAGGATTACTGCGCACCTGGTTACAAAGTGGTCCCTGAGGTGCTTGGTGGAGGATGCGTATGATGAAAACAGGGCAAAAGAATTCTTGCTCTGGCTTGAAAAGGCTGTGATCAAACACACAAAAATTGTGGATGTTGTACTGCTTGATCTTGGCTTGAAAGCGGACCTCCTTCGGCTCTACCATCAGGCCTTTGAAGCTCACTGTCACTCCAGCATTTCAGCAAGAGCAGAAACCTTACAGCTTTTCACCAAGATTATGATCTCCTTGCTAGAGATCCAAGGCAACCTTCCAGAGCTGCATCAGGCAGTTGTCTCTGCTTGCATCCCAGAGGCCACACATGATCAGACTAGACTTGGTAAGAGCCTGCTACTTTTTCCAAACCCTCATTCTGAAATTGTGACTGATGAGTTATCTCAGTTAAACAAGTGGGATGTAGTGTTAACATATATAGTATGAAAGGATTTAAAATTGAGATTATTGTTGCGGTCCCTAGATGTCACAATGTTGCTGCTGCTGCAGGAAAGTTACATTAACAAACATAATTACTTACAAAAGATGGAAGCCCTGGCAAAAGCATACTGCTTTTACACTTTTGGTAATTACCAGAATCGTTTATTTTGTCATTTTTAATCTGCCAGTATGCAAAATATCTTTAACTGAAATGATATTTTTAGGACTTAAATACAATTATTGTTATTAGCCATGGCTTTTCAAAATTACTGGTTTATAAAAGGGAAGGAACAATAGTAAAGCACATTTTTATATTTTTATTAAGATGATAAATTAGAGTTGCTTACTTGCATTCCAGAAGAGAAAAAATAGTTTTACTGGTTAAATGATTAATTTCTGACTCCTCAGAGAAGCTCAAATGTGGGAATAAAAATGTTTGAAATTCCTCACTCGTGCTCGAAACGGTGAAATGTTGAGAACTCGCTGAAAAGGAAAAGGAAAAAGTTTGCACTTCGTGGTGCTGCATGGTCTTTGAGACAAACAGGGAAATACAGAAATTATCGTCACAGTGAGGTCGAGCATGCCCTGAAGTCAACTGCTGAACTGGTATTCACGAAAAGGCCCAGAGGAAGAAAATGAAGCAGAAAATGAAAACTTACAGAAGTGGAGGCGAATCAACTTAAGATTTTAAGTACTAGAGACAGAAGGAAGACCAGTGTTGATCTTCAAGTAGAGATAAATGCTTCTTGATCGGTCTGAGAAGGTCTCCACAATTACCTCCACAATTTATTCAGACAACTGAATAAAGAAGACTTAAAAGGAAGAGTAGCTGCTGGTATAAAGACATTATTGGGGCCTGTAAACATCCAGAAACATCTCGGATTTGCCAAAGAACACAGATGGTAGACTGTAGATAACTGGAAAGAGGTACTTTGGAGAGACGAATCTAAGTTTAAACTCTTGCACAGAAACTGTTTGGCTCATATACCAACAGGACAATGACCCCAAGCATACTTGAAAGCTGTGCAGAAACTATTTGACTAAGAAAAAGGAATTTAGACTAATGGTCTGATCATGTCAAAGTCCAGACTTGAATCCTTCAGAAATAGTTTGCACAAACAAAGAGAACAGCTGGAAACTATTAATTTAGTAACAAAAGAGATTGCAATGCCAGCAAGAATGACAACTCCTGTTAGGATCAAAGGATTTTGCCTAATAAATGGCATAATATTTAGTTTTAAACACGTTTTAGAGATTTCTTAAATATTCTTTTCTTTTTTTTTGACAGGTGGTCTAAGAAATGGTTGAATATTCTATATTTGGTGTTTTTTAACAAAATGAAGTTATGAATTCAACTTTATATTCTCTACATTGATTAGATACTCTGTATTTGCCACATTTGTCAAAGCATGAACTAAAAAAAGAAAGCCTACAGTAATAATATATATTGTCAAACATATTTTAATCGTGATGTAGAATCCATCGTACGTAAAAATATACATTTAAATATAGAAGAAAATAGTAAATACATGTTTACATTTTCTTTTTCAGTATCTTTAAAGTCCCAAAGTGACAATAAGTTTTAATAGGTTGTTTTGTAAATGAGTTCGATGTCTTGTTTTCTTGTTTCCAGAAGCAGGGTTGTCTCTGCTGTCACTGTACATCCATGAGGTGTGGAGTGGAGCCACATCGGCTGATCTCTTCCTGTCTCATGTCAGTTTGGTGACCGGAGCCAAGTGCAAGAAAGTGAAATCGTCCCAGAAGAAAGTAGACATAAGAGCCATCTGTAATGACATCATCACCATGAAGAGTTGAATATATAAATTATATGTGAACACTTAATGTGTTCTTTAAAATAGACCAAATGAGACGTCACATACTTCTGTTCAGCTGCATTTATTTCCTGTAAATAGACTTAAAATATTTTGTAAACTTTTGTAAAACCGTCTTGTCATAAAATGTTGATTTACAAATCTGTTGTCAATTTGAACGTTATTTTAACCGTTTTTTATTTTGAAATTTGCTGCTTTATTATTCATTTTCAGTCCAGTCCTTGTACCTGATATTTTTATAGGAATATCTTTTGTTAAGCCACCTAATTCTGACCTATGAATCATTCAAGTATAAAGAAAATTCACTTAATGATAAACTAGTGTTGTCTAAACATAACAAACAACTTGACAAAAGACTAATTTTAAATTGTATCTTTAAAAATAATTGGTACTTCTGGTTTTGTGCATATTAATTGTCCTTATATTGGGAAGTCACAAAGAAGGAAGAGCATGTGGATGGAAGCATAACTTATGTTAAGCTATGCTTTGTTTGCAGGTGGAATTCTTGACATTGTTTCCTTTAGTATAAAACTAAAGACATATGTATCAAAATAAGACGTCTAAGATTTTTGTTCATATTTTTATGTAGAGTACTGTCCCAAAGTCTTGGGCCACCCCTACACGTCTTCATATTTTGCTTGCAAGGAACCAGAAATCTAGTAATTTTTAGTCATGTTCATGCAAAATGGGGGGAAAAAAACAACAAATGACGTGACGCAGGACCTGTGAGATGGATTTAAACCTTCGGTTTTGTTCATCTACTGCTCACCAAGACCTTTAGAAATAGTCTCAGTGGAAGGGTTGCTGGCAAGAAGCCATTCTTAAGGAAGGAAAATGAAGTGAAAAGGCTGAGGTGTGACAAGTTAAACAAGAACTCCTGAAAATCGGTGGCAAAGGGTCTTATGGTGTGATAAATCCAAATGTAAAATTTTTCATTCAAACCATTGTAGAAATGTACGGAGGAGGTACAACAGTGGGTGTCTATAGCCTTTTTTGTTTTTTAAGTGGAGGCTCTGTCATGGTTTGGGGCTGCCTTTCAGCCTGTGGTATTTGACATCTTGTCATTAACACAGTAAAGTACTTTTAGAGTTTGATTGGCAACAACTTCATTTTTCAGCATGACAATGATCCCAAAACACTGAAAAAACACAATGAAAGTTGTGGATTGATTTGGACCTCAATGAAGAGCTTTAAATGTTCTTCAAGAAGCTTGGAGAACCATTCCTGAAGAATTCTTAAAGAAACTGCAAGAAGTCAGTCATACAAAAGGCGACTTTAAAACTTGTTAGAACTATACAAAGTCTGTTTTGCCTTGTATACCGTATGTCCCTGTATGTTTACATGTTCCCATTTACCTAGTAAAATGCAAAGAAATGAGAGGTGGCGCAGAACTTTTCCAAAGTACTGTATGTACAAATTTTGAGCAGAAAGTTTTGGGACTAAAATGAAAATGGAAGGAGCAAAGCTGCCAAATATACTCTCACTGTCCTTGTTCTTATGTACACACAAACACACACACACTGTGGTTTAAAGCTCAAAGCAGCAGCTGTTACGTAACATTTTTTTAATGGTTAAGGAAGCCTTGAACTTTGCAGTGATCTTGCGAGATGTTAAGAATGATGGTCACTTCTTCTCATTTTAAATTTCATTAGTGCTGTTGCACCTTATCATCACATTTTGAATTTGAGTCCATCGCCTCCGTTTTTCACTATGTTCTCATAAAGATCGAGTCTCTAGTGAATTAGTTGACGTGTGATTCCTGCAAAGACAACAAGACAATTTTAAGTATGAGCAACCCTTTAGGGATTACGCATATTGAAACGCATATACATGTTTCAGTTAGAAAACGCACTATAAAGGCATTAAAGGCAATTGACCTTTACACTTACTTTGGTAGGTTTCCACTGCGAGACAGTAGATTCAAAGTGAGAAAAAGACATGCCACAAAGGTAATGACGACTACCCAAAATATTATAACAACGGAATCTGGGAGGAGAATAGAAAATGTGTTATCTTCGTGTAATAAAAGCAAGACAGAACAATTATGTAAAGCGTTAAAATAAACAACTTACATTTATAGTACTTTAACTTTCTCTCATCCACAATCACGGGATCCAGGTAATCATAATAGTATTCATATATAATCCCGCTGGTAGAGTTCTCCATTCCAGCCATCTGAGAGGGAACGTGTTACTGTCTCATTCACAAAAATCAGCTAAAGAAATTACTGCTATTTCTACCATGAATCGTCTTAGAGGAATATCCGTGAAATCCTCACCCGCGTGTGTGTTTAGCGATTCAAGTCCAGCTGTTTCTTCTGTCAGTATTACTCGTTTTGTATTTTAAAGGCTGGATGCAGTTTGCAGGTTCGGTCACAAGGGGGCAACATAAAGCCATTCAAGAAATGCGGCGTTCTGATTCTGCGCTCGATGTTTTTAAGTTCCACGCACTTTATATTTCACCTATAAATGTAATTGCTATAAGAGATTTTGTGGATTTTATTCTTCAGACAACTGTTCCATCGGTTGGGGGTTGGGGGGGGCGCCAGCAGGAATTAATGGGATCTCATGGAGCTGTAACCCAGCAATTGAATTTTCATTGTGTTTTCAGATACTATACACTTAGAATTTTAGATTCGAGTTAGTTTTTGTTTTTTTAGGGACGTTACAGCATCATGAGTCACTTTACGATATCCGACATTTTAGTTTCAGGCATGAAGCTAGCTGCATTGAATTTGTAACAGCAGCCTCCTCTTTAAACAAACCAGTCCCTTCTTATCAAATCGTGCACTTTTCTGTCGTTGGTTTAATTCGTCTCGTTATCGAATAGGTGCCATCAAGGAAAGGCATATAGGCATAAATCCAGAACTCGTCATAAGACTGTAAAAATTAGCAAGACGCTTGATGTGATAAATCGAAAAGCAAAAGAAAATTCCCTAAAAGAAAAAAATAGCTCCACGGTGTCTTTTATTTCACACAACATTGATACGGTATTAACCAAAATAAAATGTGTCTCGCTCATTTCAGCCGCTTAACTCCATGTTATCAGCGCCGCCTGCTGTGCTTCGTGCTGAATTACAAACAACTTCTTGATTGGCTCAGGTCTTTATAAAATCATTGGAAATTAAAAAAAAAAATCAGTATACTAGATACTATTTTTAACAGTGTGCTAATAAGTACATATAATTCCATCTTTATTTTAGTTATGTTAAAAAATAGGAGCAGACATGCTGAAATATGTAGAGTACACAGGGACTTAAAGAACCCAGCTCTAATAAGTCGTGCTGAACTTATGACACTGGAAATTGTTTGATTGTGGACAGTTGTTCTCGTCTATAAAGGGCACTAGGTATTCACACTGACAGTTTTGGGCACATGGTCGTCATTCCAAAGGTTTGCCCATAAACTGCGACTTATCTAAAGCCGGGCCAAAAGTGCATTACCCCACAAGACAGGTTGTGGGAATTTCACCTGTTACAGTTGTCACTTCTCATCGTCTACTGTGGATTCAGTCATAAATTCCCTATGAACAGTTTAACTCAGAACAATACTCATTTTGCCTTTGCATGATAGGTCCGAAAATCAGTTAATTTTAGTAAAATGCTTCCAAAAGTCATCCAAACGATTTTTGTAGAAACATACGGAGACGCCAAATTTTCCGATAACTGTGAAGGCAGCATTACCTCGTGACATCACAGGCGCTGTCTACAGGGTGGAACCGTTAAGCTAGCAGCAGTTTTTAGCTTAGCTGAGCTTTGGTTAGTCCACGTCGAAAGGAAAATAAAGCTTCCCGATGCTCGTGGTTGTTATGCTATAGTTAGGTGAAGCTGCGCGTGGTTATGGTCAAGGTAAAGTAATCAAATATAAAGACTAGTCAGTTGGCTTTCAACATTAACCAGTCGTTATGGATGCAGTGAACGCCTTCAACATGGAGGTAAAGTTTTTTCATGTTTTACTTAAGTCCCACGAGCCAAAAGCAAATATAATGCCAGAGCTAACGAATGCCAGTTATTTTCTTATTTGACACTTAATATTAGTGGTTATTATTTATTTACCATGGGGACAATGCCAGCTTAGTGTCCAGTTGCAACGTAAACATTGTATCTGCTAAGCATTAGCTTAACTGTAGTTTGATGCTAGTACGTTAATCCTAGACGGCCTTTCAGTAATCATGTAGCTTAATTATTAACTTAGCCCTACTCTACTTTATTTATAAAGATGCACAGGCCATCAATGATTGTTGTAGGGACATACGCCACTTTTGTAGAATTAGTGAAATACAGCTGTCGTTAACACATTAGCCTAAAGGTGTTCGGATATTTACTTTTGCTTCCAACGAGTTAAGCAAGCAAAGCTTTTCATAAAGGCTACTGGATTATTTAATGTTTTGTATACTTGAAGTGTGTTTATTATCGGCTCACTTAAGTAACACTTTTGAGTTGCGTATTCTTTAAATTTGTTGCAGCTTTAGAAAACTCAAGTGGCCGTTTATGTGATGTCTTGCATATTGTTGTGTTAGCGTTGGTTTGTTGGTGAAAATTAAGTATTATACTAAATTAAGTACTATACTAAAGCATAGATATGATTAAATAGTATTAATAAATAAAATTTAACAATACACAGTCATGTTGGAGTAAACTTTCTGTACAAAAAAGATACTGAACTCTTTACATTAATGTAAAAACTGTAAAAAAGAAAAAAAGATCAGCACAATTTCATAGATGGGAATAATTTTGTAAAATTTTAAAAAGCTACAGACCTGAAGCCAATGTTAGAGAAAGTCTTGTGCTGTCTGTCCAGTAAGTGGTGCAGAGGTTAGTCTACAGAGGATTTAAATATGATCATTTGATTGACTGCTGTGTCAGCACTAACATCACTATCTGCTCAGAAAGTCCTACTGCCAGATTCACTCACACTATGGTCAGGGAAGTGTGAGTCTGGCATTGTCTCTGTGAAAAAGTTATATTACACTCATTGTTGTCTCTGGGTTTTAATCACCTCATCAAGCTTGTCTTTATTTTATCGTCCGTGGACCTCACATTTACCATGATGATAGCTTAAGCAGACCTGATATTTCATTCTCTGAGCTCTCCACTTAGATCAAATCTTGTAACCTTGCTGTCACCATGAGGACGACAGTCTTCACTTTGCTCAGTAGAATAACTAGTGTGATCAGCTGGTAAAGATTCTCCATTGTTAACAGTACACTGAGAAGAAACCCCAAAAGTAGATTTGCAAAACTTGACTTGACTAGACTTCCATAAAAGGAAAATCAACTCTATCACTTTATATCCAAATAAATTAAAAAAGCAAATATAAGAGAACTGCTGTAACAAGCTGCCACTTATCACAGCACCAGAGGGGAAAATATAAATTTTCAAACTTTTATTAAATACTTTTTTTTTTTAGTTTTTTTTTTAGTTTTGAGGTTTTCCTGTTACTGAATGGTCTATTTGTTGCTACATTTTATTATTATTTTGTCCTTTTGTTTTATAAAGGACACCACATATCTAGTATAATTGAATGCCAGTTTCTCTTTTAAAATGAACTAATTTTACATTTTTCCTCTTTCATTACTCTTAGTTGTTCTCCATGATTGACATGAAGCCGCCAATATCCCGTGCTAAAATGATGTCTGTAACAAAATCAGCCATCAAGGCTATCAAGGTAAAGTGAATTTTATTGTTGGATACCATCATGCATAATGAGCAAATATTTAGAAAAAAACCCAAGGTTGTGGTTCTTACACAAAGAAACTTAACAAACAAACACTGTAGGTTTATGTGTATTAACTTTCTGATTTTTATTTTTTTTATATTTTTTTTAAACAAAATGGTTCAGTTGTGTGTGGTAATTAATGATAATCATAATATCTTAAGTGTAGAGACTTTATATACACACATGTATATCTCTATTAGTCTATATCTGTGCCTGTGTGTGTGAATAATAATAGTAATAATGATATTAATAAAAACATCAGGCAATCACTATGAGCAAACGGTTTTGTCATAGGTCTGGGGAGGTGAATATTATTATTCCACATATATTTTAAGCATATTGAGTTTTCTACTTTACCCTATCAGAAGTTTTGCTCTTGGCAAAATGAGGTGTCACTTGTTTTGGGGGTTTTTTTGTTTTTGTTTTTGAAGCTTCAGCTGAGAAGAGTAGTTGAAGTGTTTGATGACTCTTTCGACTGATTACAGAAATCATGCAGTAAATGAGAATTTTTTTAGCACAAAACAGCATGTTTTTATTTGTCTTATGCTACCATTTTGATAGTCATCCTGTGACTGAAATATATTTTTTTGTCTCATTAGCTTTACAAACACGTTGTCCAGATTGTTGAAAAGTTCATTAAGAAGGTATGTATTATTCAGCCGTTTAATCTTTACTATGTTGCCAAGTTTAGATAAAAGTGCATTTTACAGTTGCGGACAGTAATTTCTTTTGTTTCTTTTCAGTGCAAGCCTGAGTTAAAAGTTCCTGGTTTATATGTGGTTGATTCCATTGTTCGCCAATCACGCCATCAGTTTGGTGTTGAAAAGGATGTATTTGGTCCAAGATTCTTGAAAAACTTCACAGAGACCTTTCAAAACCTTTATCGCTGCCCAGAGGATGACAAGGTACTTTGTGTTTCAAGTAATTTATATAAGTACAATAAATGCTTTAAAAAGAATCTCATAGATTTTTCTCCCCCCACCCCCACCCCCTTTTCAGACTAAAATTGTCCGTGTCCTTAACCTGTGGCAGAAGAATGGTGTGTTTGACATGGACATCCTTCAGCCTCTAATGGATATGGCAAATGGTGTTATTGCACCTCGCCCTGCTGTGGAAGGTAGTAGAACTGGTAGTGGAACTTTGAGCAGTGTTTTTAACTATCTGAGAGTAAAATATGTTGTAATTAGGGAGGGGGGAATTCCTAAGAATTTAGCAATTCCAGTTCAGTTATCGATATCACTTATCAATTCAATTACTTATTGATTCTCCTTGG
This sequence comes from Pundamilia nyererei, assembly GCF_000239375.1. NCBI lineage: Eukaryota > Metazoa > Chordata > Actinopteri > Cichliformes > Cichlidae > Pundamilia > Pundamilia nyererei. The sequence goes on along the minus strand of NW_005187467.1, from coordinate 2,399,641 downwards.
GTGCTAATTCTCTCTGTTTTGAGGGTCACCACTATTGCTAAGCAACATTTTAATTAATTGCATGTTTTGTCAAACAACTGTGCACGTTGGAGTCATTTCCCTGCTTTGTGGTGATCATTTTTGGGGTCATTACTCAAAAAAGTAAGTCTGGCTACTGGCCTGAGGTCAGCATTCATTGCCCAGCCCTTTAACATCACTCTTTGTTCTTGGCTAGCTTAATGTTAGCATGTTGTCTGTCTAGGTGGTTTCAGTTGTTTCTGTCTTGTATGCAGTTTACTGTTGAATTTTTGTCTTTTTGAGCAATAAAAATAAAGGTAATGGCCACATCCATGCTGCAGGCTACACTGCTGTTTTCCTCTCCTGGTACTGAAAAAATAAATTAATAAATCCAAACTGAAATCTGGTGATTGTAGCAGAAGTGCAAGTGGAACCAATATGTGGAATTGTTAGGCAAGCAGAATAACATTCAAAGAAATTAAGCTATTGGGAACCAATTCTCACTTCCTATCCCTAGTATTAATTCATCATGCAGACACAAGCTGTTTTATTGTATCTGAACAGTTCCTACTGAGCCCCAACCAGAGACACGGCCTCCTGTCAGTAATGTTCCAGTCATGCCTACAGTCCCCCAGCTACCCTGTCCTGATGCCTTAGCTGCTGTGGCACAGCTGTTTCAGTCTCCACATGGTCAGGAGGTAAGTAATAATGTGGTTTATGTCCTCCAGCAGTTTAACTAATGTTGTGTTAGGTCTAAATGGCCCCTGTTGTT
>NW_005187467.1:2378616-2398852 GCF_000239375.1 Pundamilia nyererei | reverse complement strand
TTTTTTTTTTTTTCTTTCTAGCTGCAGAGGATGCTCCAGAACATCCAGCAGGCAGATAAGACCCTAGCAGCCACCACTGAAAACAACATACCAAAACAGCCTCAGATCCCACTGGCCCAGCTCAACGCATACAGTGCACACACTGAAAAGAAAAGCTCATTAGCTGAGGTACTGGCACAGCTCTCATTTACATAATTGTTTAATAAATACAAGCGGTTGGCATTTCAACCAAAGACACAATGGGCCTTGTTTTCCTAAATTCTATACAAAACTTTTTGATGGCTGCAGTCGACTTTGCATATTTGTCCAATTTGTACAGCACCATCTAATCTCACCATGTTATATGGATTTTATTGGTGTGATATAACCTGCTTGTTAGTGTTCATTTCCACTTTTGTTGTTTAATGGTGGTTGGTAAACAGCTTTAGGGTAGACAAAAAGGAGTTGTGTCCCTATCCTCAAAACATCTATGTATATTTTTCTCCAGAAACTTCTTGACCGATTTGACTATGATGATGAACCTGAAGACACAATGGCTACTGAGGGCAACATTCACTCACAGTGAGTTTCTGAAAATGTACTCGTGCTTTTACACACGTGTGTAGGGCTGGGTATCATCACTGATTTCTATAACTGATTAAATTCTGATTTTGATTCAATTCCGTTTTGACTCCGTCAGAAATATTATAATTATGATCATTTATAAGTAAATATCCATATATTTTTATATCCATTTATAAAATCTATGTATAAAAACAAGGCTGACACTTGTGAGACTTCATCAGAGGTGTAAGCATCACAGCAGATGCCTTTGTGTCAAAGTAACTGAGAAAAGTATTAAGGAGATTTTGCTGGCGTAGCTTTTTATAGAAGTTAACCCCCTTAAAAATATTCTTCAGTAGATCAAAAACTGAAGAAAACCATGAACCAACAGATGAACATTACCTGATGCTGCTGAAGTGAAGCAGAGCAAAGTTAGAGGTTTTATTAGAGACATAGCTAAGCGTTTTGTGGTTTGGTACAATTTGTAAAAGTTGAAATTTCTTCGGTATTGAACAGCAGATATTAGGCTTTCTTGTCGAAGGTCATTTTTTGGAAAAACAAAACAAAAACCAGCAGCTGACAGCACTGTACTCAACGGTAGACTGGTGTGTAATATGCAAGCAAATAATGCAGAAAATAGAGATTTCTGATTGGACACTGGCTGAAAGAAATAAGAAGTAAAGTAAGAGCGAATTCATGACAATGCTTATCAAATGTGAAGCGTAGTTTTGATATTCTTTTTCTGCTGGTTCAATGAATTTTAGTTGGAGAGTGACAAAACCTGCAGCTTCAGAATCTGTGAGATGTTGTCTTCAGCACCCGGCATGTCCGTGTACATGCCGTCGGGTGAATGCTCCGTGCTTTGTGTTTAGATATTTGTGCGGAAATGGTTTAAGCGTAGTGGGCTATGTTGCTTGTTTTGACTTAAAAGGTTGTGCTTTATTTGCACGTTTTATCACTCCCCTCAACATTATCCACACATGCTACATATCTGTGTATGCATGTGTGACTACAGCACACGGTCTGTGGCTCCTACTGAGTAGCAGAGCCTGGGCACTGAGAGTAATCTTGTGGTTGACCAGTATTAGCCAAATAGGAAGAGACAAAACACAGTGCATTGCAGTGAATATCAGAAATTGAAAATGAAAGCACTTTTACTTTGATACTTGCTCAAGTGAGTGTGTGAATTAATGGTATAGGGAGGAGCACGCTGACCACACTGTTGTTCAACTAGTGTCCACCAAAACTGTCACTCATAATTATATAGTTTATACAGCTGAAGTTGCCCATTACTCTTGTAAATTAAAATGTACTTGTGCACCACTGAATCAGAGCACACAACACAAAAGTTAAAACTAAAAATCCCATGTTGAATGTAGATGTTTTTGATCATGTTATTGACTGGTTTATGTGTAAGTGTCTGTAGTCAAAAAATGCCTATGATCACAGTTAGGTTAAGTGTTGTTTTACTTTAGTACATTTACCACATGTGTTTGTAATATGGAGTGTGTATTTTGTCATAACAGACCTGAAAATGTGATGAACCAGTTTCTTGGTCTGGGGCCCAACACGGATATTAATCAGCGTATGATGAGTCAGACTGAGGATATAAAGGTACCCGTCTATAACAGTTTTATATGATTACTTTTCTGCCTCTCAGACGTTTTCTCTTCATATTCTTGCAAATATATCAAATTGCTATTTTTTCCCCTCTGTCATGCTAAACAAAATTTTTTGTTCTGGTGATTTTTATTTTTAAGATTTATTTTTTTTAACACTTCCTTTTCTGGGGCTGTCTCTTTGTCGATCCAGCACAGTGGTGGAATGAGTCAAACTGAGCATCATATGATTCCAGATGGATATCAGTCCACAAATGAGGTTTACTCTCGATCCCGGGTAAGCATTTGTCTTGAACGTAAACTTTCTGTTTCACACGTACTTTGTCATAGTTAGTGGTAGGAACATTTCTATTTTGGCCTATGCTATGAACTGTGGAAAATAAACAAAAAACCTGTCTTGTTGTCATTCTCCTAAAGGGAGGTTCAAGAGAAGATTTATCTATGAGGCGGGAAGGCAGGCACAGAGGTCATGGGAGAAGATCCAGATCTGGTTCCAGGTAGGGTTGGGCAATATGGCCTAAAATCCATATCGCGGTATAATTTGAAGCATGTGCGGGAACGATATATATCTCGATATATTCTTTTCTTCTGTATAACGTATTTTACACGCAGAAATCTGTCAAAAATGTTTTCGTACGACTTTGGTAAGCTACAAAGCCGCACTGCTTGATGGTTTGTCGGAGCATTAGGGCTGCCATAGTCAGGAGCCTCGCGGAGTAATCTGGGTCCAAAACGCCGTCTGCTTCAGGTCCCAAAGTCAAACGAACACTGCGGCATCACTGAGAGTTAAAAGCTGTCTAAACTCTTCATCTTTAATAAAATGATCAGCGCTGCTGCTTTACCAAGTGTAACAATTAAGTTTAACATCCTGGCATCCATGAAAACAGAATTTATTAAATTCAACAGAGTTAGAAGTTATCAGGAAGTTAGTTTCCACCTAAACACGATATAGCATGTTCTGACCGAGAGATTTCTGAAAAAATTCAAACGTACAGCTCTGCTATCACTTCCAACATATATGAAGACAGAAAACTAAACAGCAATGGCTTCTGTAGGGTTACTGAAGTTGGACTAGCTGGTATATAATGATGTCCTACGTGATCGCTAGCAAAACAACTATGTTAGCATGACATTAGCACAGTGAAGCTAACCTTTTTCCACTCGATAAAAGTTAACATGAGGGTTTCTGGTGGCTAAGGTCAAATGCAATCACATGGCAGGATGCTATAAACGGACCAAACTTCAGTTAGGAGAACAACTGAGATAATCCCTCCACAATACGAGGTTAGTCTCTAATATACTGCAACAACATGGGAATAGAGCAGCTGCAAGAGAATTCAGCATTAATGAATCAATGGTATGGAAGTGGAGGTAGCGCAGTTTTTGGCTTTCCCCATATTCCAAAACTGATTCGCCTCTTCACTTTTACTGTCGCCTGGCATAATTTGCAACCACTGCAATGCTTTTGACCAAAAGAGGCGTAGCTTGATGCCACCATCAACTTGCGGTATGGTCAAAATCTCTACCGTTGGCCAAATTTATATCGTTTCTACCATATATCGTTTCTACCGCCCACCCCTAGTGACACAAGAATAAAGCCCTAAAACTGAAAGGTTGTGTTTTTATGCTGCGGGTGCCCTCATTTCAAAGTCAGTGAATTTATTTGCCTGATTTTTCTGGTCAATGCCAAGGTTTAGACAAAAATATTTGGGGTGAAGTAGAAGAAAGAATTTTCTCTTGGCTACCTCTGAATAGTTTTTCTGATTCCTTGAAAAAAATGCTACATCTTGTGTCAAAATATAGTTGAGTTTGGGTCAGAGTCCATAGAATACTCCAAATCTGTCTTGTTTTACATGTATACGAGTCATGATTCATGAGACAGTGGTTTATATAGCCTAACATCAGTATTTTACATCCAAAGCCATAGACTGTTATTTTTGGAGATGGTGAGAAAGCCTATGGAAAAGTCTTTTTGTGTAGGAAACAAGGTCAATACTAACTTTAGGCTATCCCTGCCAAAATCAGAAAACCATTGCTGTATTACTCCTTTAAACATGTGTTACAGTTACCAAAATTCTAAATAAATGTAAATATTTTTCATATTATAGTGGACCAGGAAAGTATTTAATAACCTCAATGCATTATTGAGCACAAATTACAAGCAGTGAAGTCCCAAAACACTCTGGTCATCTTGTCATTTCTTTCCATCTGAAAAGAGTTGTTTTCGCCTGGGGAATTGGATTATTTTTGAAACAGTGTTCACTGGTTTTATTCTTTTGTATTTCAGATCTCCAAGGAGAAGAAGATCAAGATCTTCATCTCGCTCAAGAAGGTCAAGGCGTTCTCTCTCCCGAGAACAGCGCTGGAGATCTCATTCTCAGGATAGGAGTGAAAGAGAGAAGGACAGAGAGCGCAGACAAAAAGGTCTTTCCAGCATAAAGAGTCAGACGCTCAGTGGTATGTACTCAAACCAATAAACACGACTAAATGTCACAGATGATGGCGTGCATAAAGCTCCAGGAATCACTACTCAGTTTCACTTGCAGCTACTGTATCAACTTGTCTAAACCAGAAGAGAGAAGCCGATTTAATTTAAGAGATTCAAATGTGCAGTATCTTTAAACTCCATAAAGCTTTATATTCACTGCAGACGAAGTGAAAGTTTAAGGTGACATTTTGATTATTTTATGTGAGCTCAGTGGGATATTTTTTTTACTTATTCATTTATTTTGGTGAAGTGTATTTTGTAATGGGGATTATTTTCTTGTACATCAGAACACCTAATGAACTTCTTTATATAGTAGTAGTCTATAGTAGTGGTTTACTAGGGTATGTATTGTAATTTTCTTAGAATAATTTCTTTTGTATAAATTCATCTTTACAAAATCTGTGGCTTCAGGAGTCATGAGTTATATAAGTCAATACATTTTAGAGCTAAGTGTGAACTCTTGCTTAAAAAAAAATCTAAAAGCCTGGATCTTTAATGTAATTAGTTATTCTGTCTTTTTGCTTATAGTTTGCAGTACTACACTTTGGGTTGGACAGTTAGACAAGAAAACCCAGCAGTCTGATGTAATGTCTCTTTTGGAAGAGTTTGGGCAGATTGAGTCCATCAATGTAAGTTTGGACAATTCATGTCAGAGATGCTTATAAACATTATTGATTTACTCAAGCTTCAATGATCTTAATGCATTTCACCTTTTGTGTCCAGATGATTCCTCCAAGGGGTTGTGCCTATATTGTTATGGTTCACAGGCAAGATGCCTACACAGCCTTGAACAAACTCAGTAGGGGGTCATACAAAGTCAATCAGAAACCAGTTAAGGTATGCAATGTTTTTAATTTCCATTTGTGTATTAGTTTTGTAGTAGTTTATTTATTTTTTTTTGTTAGTGTTATTTGATAACTTTATTATACCAAACATCATTCTTCCCTAGATTGCTTGGGCCTTGAATAAAGGTATAAAACCTGCTCACAAAAAGTTCTGGGATGTGGAGCGAGGAGTTACCTACATCCCCTGGAATAAAGTCAAAGTTGAGGAGTTGCAGAGCTATTGCGAAGGTGGTATGCTGGATGTAGAAACACTAAATCCAGGTAAACAATTAGCCATTATTTGAGTTTCAGCAAAGTTCACCTGCTGCAAGAATATACAAACTTTGTACTTTTTTTGTTTGTTTGCAGAGTGGAATATTACCAAAGACATCAACAATCAGGCAGCTGTTAATGGAGTGTTGGAAAGTGTACCAGATGGAATCGTCTCTGCTCATGTTCAGGTAATGCTAATTGCAGTCCTTAAACACCTTTTAATACTACAAGTGTTCTTTTTATGGGTTTAATGGTCTTAAAGAAAGACTTAACAATCTTTCTTGTGAAAGCTGTAAAGCTAATAAATTTTTGTTGAACAATGAGTAGTGGAGCCTATCTGAATCATCCTCTTTGTCGTCTTTTAAAAAGTCACATCACTGCGTTGAAGATTTAATAAATTATTTAATTGAAGGCAGAATATTAAAGAAACATGTTTCACATTTCTTTCATTTCTAAGTTCTGCTCAGTGTGTTAAAGCATTTATAATGACTTTCACCATGAAAATGGGATACAGCTGGCTGGGTGGAGTTGTGTAATGCAACCAGCTGATGTTGGGAGAATGCAGACATCATCGCTGCCTCTGCTACGGCACACAGGTGTAAGAGGAAGGAGGAAAGGAAATGGAAAAAATATGAAATGAAAACATTTGTTAAAATATCAAAAAGATGAGAGAAAAAAACTAAGAATTAGTGTGTTGCTGTGCATTGCTACATTGTGTGTAGGTCAAAACATACTTTTTTAAGGAGCACTTAAAGATCTTTAGGGGTGTGATTAAAAATGTATGAGATGTTTTTCTTAAATGACCGGATTGAGGACAATTTCGGTTGTTTGATCGTTTGGCAGCACAAGGGAGACCAAGAACCAGCTGGCATTGAAAACTGGTTTAGAAAACACTGGCTGTGTCCTTCAGGTTTACTGTAGTGTTGTGGTGTAGCAAATATACAATAACAATACACAACACAAGATAATTACCTTCCAGTGGTGATTGTGTCTATGTGCAGAATGTAAAGTGCAGTTTTTGAGCACTTCAGGAATGTAAATGGTGAGGAAATAGACAGTGAAAGCAAAATATGTACAACATAAACATGCTGGAGTACATCACAGACTTGTGCTTATTTCTGGTAAAATCACAACTGGTGGGCTGAAGGTCAGATGGTACCATGCACAAATACCAGGGAAAAAGTGCTTATCAGCTTTGTTCTCAGTGGTGAGACTGCTACTCTGGCATACATTTTGCCAATAACCTGTAAAGGAAATAAATGTAAATGCAACTTGTTAGTTGTGTTTAAAAGAAATTTGTAGTAAGCTTACACTTTAACCCTTGTTTTAAATCTGCATGCACAAAGTTGAGCTTCGAGAAGGGAATAAACATTATCATGTGTTTATGCTTCAGGCATCTGCATCCTACAGTTACCATGGTTTTTACTCTTTTTTATATGCACAGTTTTGTTTCATGAAGGTGAAAAAGCAGTGTAATGTGTTTATGCTTGAGTTATGCTTCAGGCCTCTGTAAGCTTTAGTTACCATTTTGATTCTTATGCAAAACGTTTTTTGTCAAGTTATCCATAGATACTTTAGAACAGCGGTCCCCAACCCCCGGGCCATGAACTGGTACCGGTCCGTGAGTCGTTAGGTACTGGGCCGTGGGAGTTGAGGCGCGGGTGTGAAATTTATGGTTTTTATCGGTTTTTATCATTTTTTTTTTTTTTTATCGTTAACTCGGTTTCCCTGGGTCTTTTCACGTGTGTTATGAATAAATCCTGTTTTGTATTGTTTTTTTATACTGGTACTGGTTTTATTTTGTTGTCTTTATCCCCGACACCTTACGTGAAAATATTGTCGGACATAAACAGGTCCATGGCACAAAAAAGGTTGGGGACCGCTGCTTTAGTCTCCAAACTGGCCTTTTTTGGGAACGTCAAAGCCATACCCATAAAAATACAATTTGATAATTCTACAAAATAAGTTACAACTGGCACACATAACAGATCTATTCATTTGGTGGCATATAATTTAAAAACATAAATGCAGGGAGAAAACTGTTATAATAGCATTTTTAGTGATTATTACCTTTACCATATTATTACCTTTGCCAAAATCATTTCACTGGGAACCACTTGGTTTCTCTGCTGAGAGAGAGCAGGGCCAGCTACCTTCAGCCCACAGTAAAGTTTACAAGAATGCGGCGGTTTTTCTGCATAGGGACTTTATTTTAGCTTGCACTAGTCATATTAGTTTAACATGTGCGCTGTGGCTGTATAAAACATACCAGTATGGAAGGGAGGAGTCAAAAAGATCACTTATGTATATGTTCATTATTGTTGAGCAGGTTTTCTGATAAGTAATATAAGTTTGTTTTTGGCTCTAGAAAAACTTTAAAATAACATTTGTTCTCTGCAGTCTGTGGGTGAGACAGAAGTTATATCTTTGATAACTGCGTCATTGTCACTGTGGTTGTGTTACACATGTGTTGATCAGACAGAATTAAGCTTCTTAGGTTAAATTTGTAAATACAAACCACTTAAATACAAACTACTCACCTTCATGCTTCTGAATGCATTTTATCATTTATACACATCTATCCTTTGTTTAATTGTAGGCTTTTGCAAAACATGGTGGTCTCAATAAAGGATCTCTTTCCTGTCTAAATAGGACAGGACAAAAACACAGTTATTGCAGGTTAACATGCACTCATGAAAACTAATTATACATATTGTCAAAGGACTACAATGTTCAGGATGACTGAGAACCTTCGCAGACATAATTATACATATTAGTTTTCCATGTTTGTGAATAATTCCCCTGAAAGCCAACACATTGATCCATATTGCAGTTAAAAGGGGAGCTGTTCTGTTTGTTTACCCCTGCAACTGTAAGTGTTTGTTAAAACGGACTAATCTAAAGCCATTGTCACACACACAGAGGATGTATTTGAGCTTTTATAGGCATTACTTCCTGTAGCTGTGTGAGAATGAAAAGATCCAACGTGGTCAAATCAGACCAAACGCTCTTTTATGTGTTACGTTCTTAATATAAGACCCTATTGTGACCATGTGAGAATATAGCAAGGTCTATTCTATATAGTTTAAATTCATAAGTAACCTGTGGATGACCCACCTCCTGCATGTTCTGCTCAGGTAGTCTTTGCCTAAACCAGACTGAGCACTACAGTTAGTGAGAATGCTTTTACCATTTTTCACTAGGTATCCTACACATAGGGAAAGGGCAGCTGTAGGTACCAGCATGTTGTCAGGGTAGGAATATATTATAATCTTGTATAGTCAAAGAATACATGTTAAACTTTCATGGGAAGGGGAATAGTTTGAGGCATAATCAGTAGAGATCATATACTGACCTTTGGCAGTCTTACTAAAGAAATTCTCGTATTTCTGTTTTAAATGAATTTCAGACTATTTACTCTCTGCATCCAAAAAATCTGCATGTCCACAATTCAGATAGGCTCCTCTACTGGTAGGCCTTACATTCAGCAGTGCTTATCTTAAATTCTTCTTTCTGTCTTGAAATATGCTTGCACCTTAACTCAATAATCTTGTACTGTATCATATAACTTATTCCAATAAAATGGGAATCATACAATCTTTTAATTATTGTGGTGTGTGTAGAGGGAAATATTCCTGTTATCCTTTCTCTGTTTCAGTATTCAAGCTGTGCTTTTCAGAATGTGTGCTGGGCAAATTTATTAGTAATTGTGTAACTTTTACTTATTACAAAAATCACGAGTTAATCATTGATCAGTGCTTGAATTACAAAAATATATGAAAAATATGGGTTGGAGTGGGTGTGAATTTTAACATATAACCAAGTTAAAAAAAAAAGTAAATAGTTTTCATGAAAGTATAGACAATAATATAAAAGAGTGAGTCTCACGTTTAATCACGATTTTTATTTTATTTTTTTTAATAAACCTAAAAGTAACATTTAAGTCCTCCTGACTCTAAGAAGCTAAAGCTACAAGCTAAAATAGGCTTTCTAGCACCTCACTTGGAAGAAAAGTTCGAATTGACTATGCGTGACTGTTGGCTGCTGGTGGGACTTAAAGTCCAAGTGGGAAGAGGAATATCAAAGTGGGAGACAAGGTAAGCCGACAGCAACTGTAGCAAACTGGCCAATTTTTGAGTATTGGAAACATGATTTATTTTGTTTGTTCATTTCTTTGTTTTTACGCTATTACCCAATTCTTCAAGATCTTGATCTTAACGGAGTTAGTCTCACCCCACATACAGTCAAATAACATTAACCTCTAAGAATTTATCTTTGAGGAGCAGCTGAACTTATTTTAATAATACAGCAGGTTTGAGGGTCACATATAGCTCCAACTAAATCTCTGCTGGACTTGGAACATGGATCAATTATGAAAGGAAAAACTCCTTAATGCCTACCAACAATAAAACCATTTCTCTTAGTCTGGTTAGGTGGGTAGGTATGAATTAATCACAGGTTTCTTGTATGAAACTATCTGTTTTGATAGTGTTGTCTTTGCCCATTTCCTACTGAAACAACTGTTTTTATGCCATCCTCTGACTGATGCTGAATGATGACTGACTGTCCTCACCACCAGATTATATTAATAAAGGCTATTTGCTTGATGGCCAGATGTCAAGCTGTCTTGCAAGTAGTCATTGCAGTAGTTTGCACGCTGAACCACATTATGCCAAAGGATATAAAATGGATGCAGAGAAAAATTTCAGTCAGTGAAGGAACTTGACAGACCATGTTGGTCGTTTTGACAGACCGTGATACCTACAGGTATCACCATTTAATCCTTCTCAAGGCGATAATAAAAAATAATCCAAACATGCCTTAAAGTCACTTAAATGCTTTACAACTATACCTTTGTTACATTCAATGTATGCAAATTTGTGACTATACAAATTTGACCCTGCTTTTCCCTCATCCATTTGCATGTAGCCTCTCACTTTCTTGCTGCATCTCCAAATAGAAAATGCCGGCCCACACTCTGGTCCGTAACTTTGTTTTTGTTCAATTAGAGAGAGCGGTCTCGAAAACTGACCAGTCAGGTCTTTTAACCAGTTTTTCTTCACCTCCACTTGATGCGTTTCTGATGTGAACAGGCACATGAGATGAGCACAGTAAACACATAAATGTTGAAACAGAAAAGAACAAAATTTCACACTGAGATGAAGTGAATGCTTATAAACCACATGAGTCTTTTTCTGGACTTCTTCATTAAACAAATGATTTGCTGCTAGTGTTGTTTAAAATAGTTGTGGTCACTAGCCTTGAGAAGTTATACCCACCGCACTAGTTGGGGGATTAGTTTGTGTATGTGATCTTTAAATGCTGTCATTACTAATCCTGCAGCATCTGCAGAATACTGCAGCAAAAATACTCATGTTGTTGACTACTTGTTTCGCTAATGACATCTTCCCTCTGCCTGAACTGTAAGATCATACAAAAATATTTTACCAACTTATTATTTCTTTGAAGTTCTGTGGCAATAATCCTGCACGTCGAAATAATGTCCATCCAAAGTCTGTTTGAATGGCTTTTGGGAAAGTTTCACTTTGGATGATATACATGGCAACCATGTGAGTCATGTAGACCTGAAGTGATTTTGTCTTTTGGAGTTAACCTCTTTATATAAATGTTTGGTCTTCCTCTGTGCTCTGCTTGGGAAAGTCAGAAGAAGTTGTGATTATTGCAGGAGTATACAAACCACATGTTTTGAATACTGAGTACAAACTGAAGAAACCTTTTCAGAAAAAAACTTCTGTTAAAAAAGAAACTGCATTCCGTAACATCATCCGACTAAAATAACTGAGTATCTGAGAAAAAATACTGACAAAATACTAGAAACTTATACAAAATACCGATTGTTTCCTATGTATGTAATACCTCTCAGCATTGATGTCTTGACATTGTCTTGACATGAGTACATCACAGGATGCACCGGCAATCTTTTTTTCATACACTGATAGACTTCAGCTGTCCAGAGAAGCTGCAGTTTTACAGTTTTCTCCTTGGATCGGCACATCCCAGCTACGTTTACTGGCTCTTCCGTCTGTACATCATGTCACCTGGGAGGTATGAGCGTCAAATGATGTCAAATAACATGAAGCAGTAAGTGTTGACTGACTCTGTGGAGTTTTGATGTCAGCCAACATCAAGAGCAGCAGCAGCAGGAGAGAAGTGGTCGAGGAAGAGACATTGGAAAGGAGGACACAGAGCTAAACAGTGCCAGGTAGAAAATGTATGCACCAAACATGCAATTGAATCAAAGATTGACATGCTCAACACAGTGTGGTTGGCTTGTCAGCAAATCATTCCAGCTTCTGCATCTTATTAATGAGGAAACAAGCCTTGGAGCTCGTGGCTTGTGTCATTTTCAGCCTTTACACTTTTGTCACTTCACAGAAGTTTGATGGACCGAGCTTTGTTGGGGAAAAAAATCTGTAGAAGTAGAAGAAATATTTTGCATCATAACACCCTGTGAATGTTCTGTTTTTTTCTTTTAAAGGTTAAAGTCCTCTGCTCTGCTTAATGGCAAATATTACTATTGTTTTAAGCAGAGTGTTTCAATAGAAGCCCAAAAAATTCAAACCAACTCACATAAACATGTTGATTAATTACTACTTATTTTTAATCATCAGTTACAGCTCTCATAATGCATTATTCACTATTGACAAATAACCATAGAATATTTAAAAAAACAGACATTCTTACGCAATGTTTCACAGACATTATAAAAGATGTTTCTTTTATTACATTTGGAAAAGGCAAAAACTATAAAGACTAAAACTGTTCTTACTCTGGTAAAGACGCATCAAAATGATGAAAATACCTAAAGTAACAAGAAACAATCAGTTAACTCATAGGTCATCCAGACTGTTGACACAGTTTAACTTCTGTTATAGTGTGGCAATCCACGGGCAACAAAAACATTTTAACAGCACAAAGTGAACAGCATTTTTATGTAAATTACCTTAAACTTCTATATGGTATTGTTTTAATTTTTCTGAGTAACCTTTTTCTACAACTTGCCATGACCATTAGGGTATGTTATCTGGGGTGGGGGGTGTTTTGTGTAGTAGTTAACACATTAACCTTACACGTGAAGGGAGGAGACCAAAACCTAGCCTCAGGGGATAACAAGCTAGTGTACTTCTAGGGTTGGGCTCAAGCTCCAAAAAATAGAGTAATAGGGTTGTGTCAGGAAGGGCAACCTGCGTGAAATGTGTCCCACATTAAACTTGGGGTTTCATCTGATTTCACAAATTCTTGAGGAAAAAAGAAAGTAGCTGAATGTATTTATTTAATTTTATTTATTTAGTATTAAACATGTTTTTTGTTTGTTAAAAAAAACAGGTCTTTTAAAATTTCATATATCTCTTTTTAGGGATCCAACTATGTGTGTTCAAAGTTCATTTCCATTCTAAAATATTAAACTGATTAAAATGCACAGTATTTAGAGGCATGCATTTCAGGTTCTGCTAGTTCAGCATTCATTAACTTGTGTTATGAAAAATATATGCAGTGTTGTTTCAGTCATATTGAAATGAGGTGAAATTTCAAGAAAAGAGGGGATTCTTCGGTTACATCGAGTAATACAAGAATGATCTAGATCCATGTTTGAAGAACATCAGGCTCACATGAGTCTCCACAAAGGTAAGGGTCATAACAATTATTTTTGGATGTGCTTCGCACCCTGATGATGCCATGGGATTGTTGGAAGGTGATGGAAATTTTCATCATAATAAAATGGCTCTTTGAATATTTGTCCTTAAAAAAGAGAAGAATCCTAAATTGTCGGTTCTTAAGTTCCATTTATTTTAGGTTATCTCGCTACTGTCTTTTCACAAGTCTTCTAAGTAGCACAATAGGCAAAGACCAAATGAATTATTTTGATTGAAAGCATTGAGTTGACACTCATCAAGGATCAGAGCTTGATCAAACAGCTTATGCCTGGCTCCGTGCCTCATGGGGCTTCCTCTGTGGGAATAGCCTGCAGGAAACATGAAGCAGTTGTTATACTCTGCTGATGGAGTGAAACACCAGGGTAAGAGCAGACCATTATGTTGCTACCCAGTTATAACTTATCAAGTCTGTTTTTTCCATGCCAATAGCCATATGTTTTGGGTTTTTTTTGGGGGGGGGTCTTTTCAACAATACACTTTTTTTCTTTGTATATATTGTACTGAAATGAAAGAAATCTTGAGGGGGAAATGAAACTAGACATTTTTAAAAAGTTTTTTTTATGTTTGGCTAGTGCAGAATTCACATGACTTAATAGATTAATTTGATCAGCTCTTATCAGTAAATTTCATCATCTGCCAAAGGCTGATAGCTGTGTCCGGAAGGCTAACACATACTTTCTAGACAAACGTGCTGGGCCACCTGAATATTACAACTATTGGAGCTGGAACACCATAACTCGAAACTCCCAGCACACAGTGTTAGTACTGATATTCATGCCACGTGAGGTTTAAAATTGGAGTCATTGAGTCAGCAACAAGTCAACTGTTGGTGATTTTTACACACTATGCGGCTCAAACCCATGGTAACCCCATCTGAATTTTGTGGCTTAATTGCTGTGGTTCATAAATGTTTCCATTTTACAGTGAAACCACTTACAGTTGATGGTGAAATATCTGGGAAGGGCCCCTATGACAGTACCATGCTTGAGTTCCACAAACTCTTTTAAACGGCCCATTCTTTCACAAATGTTTGTAAAGGCAAACTGCATGGCTGCATGCTTGATTTTATACTATGGCAATTGGACTAATTTCAAAGATTTAAGAGACGTGACAGAAAATTTTGAACATATAGTGTATTGGTCACAGCAGCAGGGAGTTAAATTATACATTCCTGCCCCAGGTAGTTATTTGTAAAAATTTAAGAAAAGGTAGATGTGGCAATGTTGGAAAAACTTACTATACTCTTGCCCCCTTCAGTGCCTTGACCATTTAAACTTCAGACTTCAGTGTGGAAAAATCCTCCCTTTGGTTCCCTCCAATGGCAGTATCAAACTATGCAGTATTGCAGACAGAAATGTACACCACTGTGGAGTCTCAATTTGGCTTTTCAGTAAAATTATAAGTATTAAACCCTGGTGACTGCTGTCCAGATTAAATGTAGCCTTTTTTCAGCATTCCTTTGTCTTGCCTGAAGAAACAAATCAGCTTTTTACCTAAGATTAAAACTGCTAATCTTAAATCAAGTGATGGTAGTTTAGGCTGAATGTAGAACGGGTATGTCCTTCATCGGAGGGCCACAAGGTGTATGCGAACAATGTTACATTTCCTACACGCTGTGACTTCAGATAAATGCTTACATTGTTAAAAAGTTGTGAATGATTTGGAATTACTGGGATATAAACTCAATTATTTATTAAATTATTTATAAAATGTGATCTGACATCCAAACTCTCAACACAGAAGCTCTTTTTTTAAAGTTATTTTTTTCCTAAACACTCTTAGTCCAGATTTGGAAAACGTAAGTGAACTCTTCACTTAGTCAGAATTATTTTGGCTCACAGCCTCCATCAGACACAGTGTGTACATTGGTAAGAAGAATTTTTGTTTCCTTACAATCTACAAAACTTAGTGTTCATTAGTATTTCTGTGTGTTTCAGTCATCCATGCCCTGTAGCACAGCAGCCCCATGCCATTCATTATGTTTCGCAGTTGGAATGAGGCTATGAAGTTGATGTGTGGGCTTCCCCCCCTAAACCTGTATCCAGAAAGCTGGAAATTCTTCTCAGCTACCTACAGAAAAATATTATTAATACCTACCGTCATCTGTTATATATCATTATCTGGAAAGTGTGAATGCTGCTCTTGGTGAGATTTTTGCAGGCCACCCACTGTGCCTTTATTTATAGGGAGGGACTACAACCTACACTTCTCCCATTTTAAGTGTCTTTTGGAGAAGTTGGCAGCACAGGTATTGAAATAATTTTTTTCAGCCTGCAATTTGAATTATTATTTAGTATGCTCAGTAAAGATATGAGAAGTACAACTGTGGTTACTAATTTACTGTTACTTTTAGTTATTAGTTTAGTCAGATTCTTTTTCAATAATTGTGATTAGGCTCAAGATCAGATCACATTTCATGAGTAATCAATGGAGATATTACAATATTCCAAATGCTTTGCATGCTTTTTGTTGTCAATGTACATCATACAACCGACATGTGGAAACTGTGGGTGCTGCAACGTGCAGTTAATATGAAAGTGGTTAGAACTGCATTTCCTCAAGTGGCCACTTGAGGTTGGTTCAAGCAGTGAGTCAGTCCCCATAGACTTTCATGTTTAAATGGCCAACTTTAAAAATAAGTTTACAGTAAGGTACTGGTCCGTCCTGGTAGCTAAACTACACCTACATAAAACTGTACAGATGGCATTATTTTTATTAGTTATCTGTTTATACTTGTGTAGCTGTGGCTAGCAGCTATCTGCCAAGCTTAATCTCTTCTCAATTGAATCACAGAGTTCTCGACCGTGTATGCTATCTGACAAATATTACTGCTGGCTGTTTAGCCAGATGGACAGCAACCTGTTTGTGCTTCAGTCTTTGTTATTGAAATTGTAGTATTTTCTGTTTGGTACTAATCAGAGTGTGTGCACGATACATGGATCCACCTTGCTAACCTCTTCTGTGACTTCTGGCTACAGATACCCTCATGAATTTATGAACATTAAGACTTTAAAACAGGGATACGGTGATATGGTGGCCACATATCTTTTAATAATATATCTAAATTTTAAAAAAGACACGTGCATGTGTAGTTGTCTCCAAATGTAATTCATAGTGGTGGCATTATGAAAATCATTAAATATGTGACGAATGATTAATTGGCAACTCCTGTGAGTTACTGACGACATTCATGACATATTTAAGATTTACATCTAAAGAAGATTGTTTTAACGAGTGCACATCAGAGGTTACAACTTAACTTTTAACACATGAATCCAAATATTTCTGGTTTGTGTGTATTAGTTGTCCTGATATTAGGAAGTCGCAAAGAAGGGTGAGCAGCATATTGTATTCTATACAAGCACCAAGATTTGTTCTCCAGTTTCCGTGGCACCAAGGAGAGAATGTCTGGGCAGAAACAAATAGTGATCAATCTGCAGCATTTGCTAGCCTTTTAACCTCATGTGTTCACTGATTTACTGATCAGTGATTATCGTGCATTCAAGGGGTCACAAGCATAACTTGCATGAATTTAGGTTTGCAGATGGAATTATTGAGAATTATTGAAATTCTTTCCTGTAGTTGAAAACTAAAAAAAATAGGATGTCTATTGATTTTTATCTTATTCTTAAGATATATATATATAGTACTGTGCAAAAGTCCAGGTCTAGTTCTCCAGGCTTGAGGTCTTTCAAAGTTTTGCTTTTGACAACCTTCTGCTTTTTTGCTCATTTTCAGTCCAGTCCTTGTACCTGACCATTTTCACAGGACTTTCTTTTTTTAAATCTGTCACCTAACACTGATTCAAGAATCATTAAAGCATAAAAAAGACACGGAACTCAGTGAACGATCCAGTGTTGTGTACATATAACAGAACCAACTTGAAATTGTATATTTAGAGACTGTGTTACTTGCATCTTGTCATATTCAATGAAAATTATTCCCATTTCTGTAATTGAATCAATGGAAAATGCCAATGGTGACGTAGTCTGACAGGCATGAAATTGTATTTTTCGCCACCAACCTCAATTCCAAAGAGCCTGTAGCCAGAAATTTGGCATGTATTGATATAATGCAATATGCTCTTAAATATTTTGAGGAAACTGGACAAGAAGAGGTAAGAAGAAGAGGCAGGCTTTAAAATCTGCAGCAGATGAACAGTGTCAGAAAGTCATGTCCTTAAGAAACAGGAAAACAATCCAGGAAAGACCTGACAAAAGACCTAAGAGATGCATCTGGGCCTTCAACTGATTCATCTGCTTACCAAAGACTCCTATGTGGTCTTAGTCGAAGGATGGCTGTCAAGAAGCCATTTTTAAGGACGGGAAATGGGCAGAAAGGGGTGAGCTATGCCAAATTAAACAAGAACTGAACTGAAACTCAGTTTTATGAATGAATCCAAATGTAAAATCTTTAGTTTATATTATATTGGGAGATGGGTGCAACAGTGAATGCCTACAGCAACCTCTAACATACTGTGGAGGCTCTGTCATGGTTTGGCATTTCATTTCAGCCAGTGATCTTGTCAGATTTAATAAAATTATGAAGGCAGAAAAATAGCATCAGATTCTGACCCACCATGCAATATCATCTTAAAAACATCTGATTGGCAAGAGCTTCACTTTCAGCATGTCTGTTATCCCAAACACCCTGAATTCAGTGAAAACAACAAAATGTAAAGTGTGATACAAATAGTAAACAGATAAGGGCTGCCTTAATACTCAGTACAATACTGTATCTAAACTAAATTACCTGAGGATGCATTCATACAGCAAGCGTAGCATCATGAAAATGTTCCTTATTATTATGTATTGTTATACTTTAAATAATGTAGTCAGACCTAAAATAATAAATGGTAATTTAGTTAATTTTTTTTAAAATTTTTGTTATTAAATATATAATTCTCATGAATTATATAGATAAACATTGTAATATAACTTTTTTCTATAGTATTTTTATTTTAGAAAGATATTAATTTTGTTGCTAGTAGCAATGTATACTTCTGATATTGCATATGAACTTAAATTTCATAAAACTTGTATTCTTTTATTTTAAAATGAAAGGGGAAGATGAAACTTTGGGGATTCATCCATTTTCTTCTGCTTATCCGATTTGGGGTTGTGGGAACCTGGAGTGTATCCCAGCTATCATAGAGTGAAAGGCAGCCCTATATTACTATGCAGAGATGATGGAAAATGTAAACCATAGCTCACACATAACATTCACAGGACTTTAGAGGAAGCATAATAGAAATGCACAAAACTGGAAGTTTACAAAAGTGTATTTTAACTTCTAGTTGTTCATCCATTAAGAAGAACATCAGACCTTTTCATGTGTAATCAATACAGAAATCATGTTAATACCAAAGGCTTCACAAATATTTTCCTGCGACTGAATACAATTAAAAGTTCTATGATTAGAAAGGCAGTTCAGTGATATCCATGATACTACAGTAAGCTCTCGGTCTGTGTCATAGAGGTACAGTGTTTGTCTGTTTGGGTTGCTCTATGTTACTTATTTGACCCTATTTTGTGATTTGTTTTTTCCTATTTGTGATGAACACTATTTACAATGCTTCACTAAGTAGACAAGTGCTGGGGTAAAAAAAACCTTTCTCAGGTCAAACACCTGGACATATTTAATGTTTAATCTTTTCCCTAACTATTTGAGCTATTGTTGTGCGGCTTTTATTCAAACTGGACTTTGTTACTTTAATTTTTAAAAAGAGAAATAAAGTCATTCATTGAATAAAGCCTTATAACCTGACAAGCTAGAAACTATGATTCTTACAAGTGTGCTGTACATTATCAAAATACAGAAAGTACCTTATACAGATTTAAAATGTCATGTTACATTGACCTTTGACCTCTCTTTCAAGTTCAATAAAGTGATCCAAAGTGATAATAGTGCTATATAGAGCTATATAAAACTTTGTTTCTAACTGCCATTGTTTATGTTGTGAACATATAAATATAAAGGAAAATATATTTGGGATTTTTAAATATCGTGTTACTCTGACCTCTGACCTCTCTTCAAGGTCAAATAAGGTCAAGCTTTTATTAGGTCAGCTTTCATAAAATGTCTTTTATCTTTAGATCTGTGTTTACAGTTCTGCTGCCTTTGTTTGCACTGACAACATTTTGGGATTCTAAATCTCCCATTATAGTTTGCATCCAAATATCATGTTACATTTGACCTCTGATCTAATTTTTACATTCAACATCTGCTTTTTTTTTTTTCAAGTTAACCCAGATTTTGTGATATATTGTAAGAAAATATTGTCTAGAGAAAAAGAATGAGCTGACGATTTAGTTAGAAATATACTGTAGTATAAAACTGTAATATAAGCTCAAGTTATTCATTTGCAATTATTCACAAATCAGTAACTATTATCCATTACTCCTACATAATAATTGTGTTGTCAAAGAAGACATCCTCCATGCAACCTTTATTTGATTTTTATTTACTGCACTATAAACTTCTTAAAGTATGTTTAAAGTAAAATGTAATACAATTCTCTTAAAAGTAAGTGAAATGATTAAACTGTTCAGTCTGGCAAAAGTGTCATATCTGACGTTTTTGTTTATGCCGGTTCAGAGGTGTGTGTTTTACTGTTCGCTGGGTATGTAGAGACAAATGCAACTTCAAACCTCGGATACTGAAAGTGAATGGAAAAACTTTATAAAAATACAGGGAGTGCAGAATTATTAGGCAAATGGGTATTTTGTCCACATCATCCTCTTCATGCATGTTGTCTTACTCCAAGCTGTATAGGCTCGAAAGCCTACTACCAATTAAGCATATTAGGTGATG
>NW_005187467.1:2358304-2377319 GCF_000239375.1 Pundamilia nyererei | reverse complement strand
AGTGGTTCAGTTCAGTTAAAAATGGCCTGAAAGTAAAACATTTGTCTAAAATCTGAACTTCCTAACTAAAACCTTTTTTAAATGCCATGCCCTTTAAAGTTCAGTTCGTTCACATAGAAGTGGTGGTCTTTTTCTTTGTAATCAGTGTCACATAACCAACTTATTCTGTTTCTGGTAAAGTTTTATGAGACTGATTCCTCTTAAAATGATTACTGACTTGTAAATGATTGCCTAAATGTCAACATGGCACACTTTGATGCCTTTCATATCTTTGATCATAAATCAGACTGGGATGAATTTTAGCAGATTTAAAGACATAAAAGTCATATTTTACTGGTACCTGACCAAACGTTGGTGCAATTTCAAAAATTGTATTGCAAATAAACAAATACAGTGCTTAAATCTACTGTGCAATCTACTTTCCAAGGTGAAGGTGTTAGCCTCTTGTTGATCTGTGGACATCTGCCACATGCCAACCTTTTAACCTTTTGCAACAGCTTTAATGTTTATTTCAGTTTGATATTGTGTGATTAGCAGCAGAGAACTCAGTTTTCTGTGGATTAATGAAAACTTTGAGGAATGCTGTAAAATAAAATACCAATTAAAAACTTTTTTTTTTTCAAGTGACACCAAAAAAATACCAGTGGGTGTTATCAATGAGCAACATTATGCTATGGAATCAGAAGATGCTGAACCAGAATCAGATGTTGCTTCCTGTTAAAGGGAGTGTTTCCTTCACGCTATTACTTGTTTGCTTAAAGGGAATCGTTTGATTGTTGGGTTTTCTCTCTATTATTGTAGAGTCTTTACCATACAACAGCAAGTACCTTGTGGTGACTGTTGTTGTGATTTGGCGCTATATACGTAAAATTGAATTGAATTTAAAAAAAATCTTTAAGGTCACATCAGAAAGATTATCTTTTTCATTTACACTAATTTTAAGGATACCATTATATTTCTTTGTCTTCCAGTTACCACCAGTTCAACAGACAGAACTCATCGGAAGTTCGCCTGTCTTCCCAAGCCCTATTATGCTATCTCCTACATCCATGCCTCCAGCAGGAGTTCCTTTCATCCCCACAGAGTTTGATCCAACAAAGTTGGCAGCCGGTGAGAAATCTTCGCTAAATGCTATGGATTTTAAAATCTGTTATCTAAACCTAAGATTCAGTGGCAGTCAAAGTAGATTGTGTTTAAATTTAGTAAAAATCTATGCTGCATTTCTTTAAATGTTTTCTCTTTTTTTTCCTGCTGCAATTATACTTCATTTCTGTTTGAAAATCAATACAACCTTATCTTAAACTCTTTTGCAACAGGAAGTATAAAATCTCCAGAGATATCCACAGAAGATCCTAAAGGAAAGAAAGGTGCTTCTGTTGATGTCATGACTGCCAACCAGCTGGGGCATCCCACATCACCAGTAATGACCCTGCCGAGCCCTGCTATCATGCAGGGACACAGCCCGGGTATGCCACCTCTGCAACCGCCTCCCGGCATGACAAATCCTCATATGCCTCCTTTCCTCTCACCTCCAAGCATGCCACAAATGCCCCCGCAAATGATTCCAGGAGGACCCATGTTTCCATCAGACAGGTTCAGAATGCCCATGCCGTTCCCTCCTCGCGGTCCCCCCTTCCATCGACATCCTTCCATGGGACCCGAGAGCATAAATGACAGGGAAGGAAGGCAGTTCCGAAATGCGAGGCCTGGATTTGGGTGTCCACCTTTTCACAGAGGGAGGTGGTAAATGCAAGAGGACTAATGAACCTATGGAAAGGAGCGGGGTTTATGTGGAACCACTGTGACAAAGACTGCTGTTATCTTTGAGTGGTGCATCAAAAAAACTGTTTAAAATTGTCACTGCACCAGATCCCTTTCCCAGCGTCCAAAATGAAAAGGAATACACTATTTTGTGATGTGATACCAACTTCTTTAAGTTCATCAACCAAGAGATTTGTTGCTGTAAATAATGTAATTGCTTGTAGCTGTTTGTTATTTTTTTGTATACCTAAAAGTTGTGGAGTTTATGGTTGAGTCTTTAATTGGTAGGTGCAGGTACAAACAAAGGCAATGTCTGTATTTTTGAGCATATTCCTTTATCAGAGTTTTGTGTATGGAAGAAAATTATATAACATTTTTGGTATTTTGTTTTTAGTAGACTGCCTTTGTACTACGTTGATATTTAAGTCTTCACATGGAAAAAAAAGGTTGTCATGTGAATAATATTTCATTCCTGCCAGTAGAGGGTAGAGTACACCCTGTTTCCTAAGGTCACACCTTGTAGGATCATGTGGAGTGAATATTGAAGAGTTACTGCCATTTGATCATGTGATGTATTTCTGTTGATCAAACTTATTTTGTTAATAAATTGTCCTGCATGAGGGGGTTTAACATAACAGAAATTTCAGGACCCTTTGAAAGGCGCACGCAGATCCTGTGATATTTGTTTTAAAGGAGTTTGTTTCATACCTTGGCGCCTGTCTTATTATAACTGGTCACGAATTTGCAGATTTTAGCTATGAAATCTCGACAGTGATAATGACTGATGGTTGCTTACACTGCTTAAACCGAGTTCAGTCTCCATCACATATCACCTCGCATAGATTTGCTTACACAGAAAGACCTCCAGGCGCTAGACGCGTAAGCATTCTGCAATAAGGAGAAATGCGCAGAGATCTTTTTTTATGGTCTCCGGTTCTTATTATTTTCTTTTTGTACACCAAAACATTTAGTGGACAAAGTCACTGGACGCCGATTCGAAGCTGCACAGCCGATTGGCTGTGAGAAAACATAAGTGGCATTCTCATGATCCACTTGTACTCCGTCTCCAAGGGCCGTGGGCTCCGCCCCTCTCAGCGGTGTGGAAACAACACGCATGGTCCGTGGACAGGCAGACCTTGGAGAAGCGACTGGATTGTGAGACATGGATGGGCATTACCGGTGTGTGAAACATGGGAATTTCAATGTTAGAGCGCAAGCGGGCAAATCATGACCGAGGCGGAGACAGGTAAGGAGACCCGGCTTACCACGCCGTCCGCATCATTAGAAGGAAAAATCGGCTCGATATCCGATCAAACTCCCGCGTGGTCCTAGCGCCGTCTGCACGCATGATCGCATCACTCAATCATACAAGTTTATCAGTGGTGACAGACGCTGCCGCACTGAAGCTGGCGGTGCGGTCCAGCGGTCGAGCCGGGCAAGATGCGGCTTTTTTGTGCGCGGAGTGTTGATGCCCAATAATTCAGTCTCACCTCGGTTGTTTTGGGGGTGCAAACAGTCATGTGCTGTGCCTGAATGATGGGAGACACGCAGCTGGGTTAACATGCATGTCCAGCCGTTCGAGCCCAGTGTATGAATACACCAGCATGAACAAATTATGCAAGACGTGCAGAGCGGGCAAGATGCCCGCCTTGACACCTTGCAGGTTTTTGAGCACCTCCGTGGTCATTTGGACAGTTTCGAAAATGAGAAGCGTGTGATTTGAGTGCGGTACATTGTTGCATGAAGCACAGCACATCACTGATCCAGCGCTGTTTGTTGGTGTAATGAGACTACACCTTAGTAAACAGACCGTATGCAGGTGACTCAACTGAAAAGCGGCAGCTCATTTGTGTACTCCAATGACCTTATGTCACGTTTGTTGCAGCGTCACTGCCATAGACTGCTGCTGAAAGTGTTACTTCCTGTCTTGTCACTGTGTAGGTCTGTAGCCGCATCAGATTTCATATATATGGAGGGAAAATAGATAGATAGTGATTACTATTAATTTACAACTAGCCAACGTGTTTTTGCAGTTCATGCTATCAGGAGAAACATGGGCTCATAAAAAAATATCTCACCCTATTTGGTTGTGGTGCAGCTTCTTAGTCAGCAGCTCCTATGTCTTGCGAGCCAAGACACTGCCTACTGTGCAAGTGATTGAAGCACTTGTAAAGATAATACCAGCAATAACATCTTAACTGTTACAATACACAGCGGAAAATAACTTTTATAAAGACTGAAGTTACAGTAACAGGATGGCTAACAGTCATGTGTTGTTGCATCACTTGAAGTGCAGCTGAACCTTTGAACATCCAGGGTTTGTGAAGTACACTTAAATTCACAATTGCCACGACAGCTTATAAGCACATACATGCTGCAGACCCACATGCAAATGCAGTCAAGTTGTTGCAAGTATTAATGAGGAGGGAAAAAACGGATCAACTAGTTTTTGGGTATCAAAAAATGCTGAATGACATCCAATAAAACAAGCCCAAACCACATCAGGCATACATTTAGAGATGAAAGGTATCAGGAAGGGGAAACTTGATTTAAATACCACAGGGCTAGTTTTCAATGCAAATTATGCGCTTCTTTTTTGCCCTGTTACATGATGATAAACTAACACGATGATAACTGAAAACTAACACTGTTCATATCTGTCTTTGGAATTAAGTCAGTTTCAAAGGTGACAGAAGAAAAAATGTATCTTTAAATGTTCATAGAAGTCATTGTGGATGGATTTAAACACCACAGGTCTGTTCAGCATACCTCCAAAAGGAATAAGGTGGGTGCCCTTTGAGTTTTGTTTCTTCACGCAGTAGTTTTTAGTTAAAATTCCCATTATTTCTTGAGTTATCTCAATATTTAAAAGATCCTGCACATTTTGGGGGGTTGTTTGGTTTGTTATGGTGAGTACCTATTTGTGGATGGCCTAAAAGCTTAAAAAGGAGCAGGTTTCCCTACATGTGTTTGGAAGGTATTCTTCCAGTGTTTACAGAACCTTTCCATAACAATGAAAGTGGAGAACCACGGAAATCAAACGACCATCTTTATGAGCATCCAGCAGCTTGGCCTCAGGGTTTCCTTCGAAGTGGTAACTTGAGTGCAAGCTTGCATGTATGACATGCCTGCACAGAGACCTCACTCTTTCTCTGCCCCCTTATTTTTGTTGTAAAGTTGCACTTAATATTTCTCCCCTCTGGCTTGCGTCAACAGTTGTTAACTTTGCATCTCAAAGATCTCAAATGTTAGACCAGCATGAAGCAGTCCAACAACTCTGCTCATGAAAGAATCCCTGCACAGTTTTATGGTAATTTGTTGGCTTTTGGTACAATCCATGACTTTGTTCTTCATGCGTGTACAGAAATGTACTACCAAGCAAAGTTGATTTCTCGAGATGCGCATAATCTAACCCTCATAAGTGCTCTTTTTGAATTATTCATTTCCATCCCACTTGCACATAACTCTTCATTCATTTGCAAATTGGTGCAAAGTAAATACTGAAGGCAGTCTAGTGTTTTTTGCTTAGTGCCAAGTGAATAACATACAGAGATCAGTGTGATCATACTAACGCCAACCATTCACTGAAATGTAAACTTACTACTACCTTTTGCACTACAGTGGTTTGAATTGTAACTTCACAACCACGGCTGGATTTTTGTTAGATCACTGGTATCCCAGTGTTGGCTTTTCAAACAATCCATTTAAACAGTCAGCGAGTAGGAGAGGAGGCGTGTTGTGGAAATATTAATTACAGAAGTTAGACCACAACCACAGAGCTGGAAATCCTTTCCAAAGGGAAACTTATTTTATACTGCTAAGCCGCTGATTGTAGGTATTACAATGAGAGTATTGAGTTGAGCTAAAGCCTCAGTGCCATGTACACGCAGGAAAATATTACTAACAGCCATTACGCTGCTTATTAGCTTTTGGCAATAAAACAACCACCTCTATATTCCTAATTGCACATTGCTTGCAAGAATTGTAAAGCATCTGAACAAACTCCTGGCTTACATGGAGTTGTGAGTTTCTGTCAGTATCCTACTTGCTTTAGCAGAGTCCAAGCTCCCCAAATATTTAATGGTAGAACTACTGATCAGCACTTGATTGATCCATTGACTCTGAATGAGAATCAAATGGGAAACCAGCAACTCTGAACATGGATATATCATTTAAATTCTTGTTGAAAGGTAAAAAAGTTTGTCAAATGTGAGAATTTTCTTGCCTTCCGTTTTTCATAACGGAACGTTTAATGTTTTGAAGTTTAAGGTAAAACTTGAATCAGGTTGTTATACACAATTTTTTTTTTGTGATCTGACACTATTGTGTAACATTGATGTTGCAGCTGCAAACTCTGCTATCCAGAGTCTTGTGATAAATATGGTCTTCAGAGGCTGGTTGCCAGATTTATCTTGTGAGAATTATGTGCTCTAATACTCCATGGACCGACAGATTTTTATAACAGACTAAGACATATTTCACATTGCGGCCATATGCACAAGTGAAGTTATCCATTTTTTTTTTTTTTAATCCGTTGATCTCAAAATGTTTAGTACAACAGTTTTGAGTAGATTAATTAAGGACACCCATGCTTTCCAATCCACTTCTGTTTACATCCATGTGATACGGTGTGGCAGACGAGAGCTCGGCATTCCCTCGTTTCTCCTGACAGGACATCCGTCTCCATTAGAGAATATTATTAATATCCATCTTAGGATGGTTAAGAATGTTGCTCATTGTTTGCTACACGTGTAGTAA
Organism: Pundamilia nyererei; assembly: GCF_000239375.1. Taxonomy (NCBI): domain Eukaryota; kingdom Metazoa; phylum Chordata; class Actinopteri; order Cichliformes; family Cichlidae; genus Pundamilia; species Pundamilia nyererei. Next base: position 2,370,800 of record NW_005187467.1, on the reverse strand, counting down.
TTTTATTCTAAATCTTAAGCATTGTACTTGAAACAACCTTTGAACCCCGTGTCTTCATATCACATGCATTTCGAAAGGTCTTTCATGTTTTTCTAATTTAACACAGATTCTCAGGAAGTTGCCGTGTATTCCTGGCTATGAAATGTCTGTTATGTTGAATTCCTAATATGCTGACAGTTTGCATTAGCTCGAGAAGCATCTAAAGGGCTTGCCAAGATTTGATCCCAGATGCTTCCAGAGGACAACGCCTCCAGCAGTGCTGCACATCAGTGTAACTGTGATGCACTCCATATACTGTGAGAGAAACTTGTGTTGTATTCCACTAAGCTTAGAAAGCAAGAAAACCAAAGGACTTTAACTTCCTAAGTTTTAGCTTCGAAAGTGCTGCAGAGGCATTTTGTATGACTGTAAGCCTGACCTCTAAGCACAATGAAAACGCAGGCTTCTCATAAATTATTACAGACTTAGATTAACATTCTCAAAGACGGCATGAATAACATTGTGCTTCTTTGTCAAATCAACTTCACAGCAAACAAGAGCTTCAGAAGCTTATTACCTTGTTATTGGGATATTATTGTGTACATGCAGTATTCAGTAGCGCCTTTAGTACGCGTTTTCCGCAATGGCTTTTGGAAAGATAAATGAGTATTTAAACATCGTGTTAAAGCTGTGTTCCTTCTATTTCTGAGCTGTGAGAAGAAACGTGTGACCAGCTGTCAAAAATGCACATGGCGATGATCATCAGCTTCACGTGGCTGATACAGCCTTGTGGTTTAGGATGAATAATAGATACTAAGTGCACAAAACTGCTGAGGCTATGAGTCACTTTGGGGTGATGGGAGTTGAGCTAACTTTAACACACCATTGGTCACAAAAAATAACTTTTCAGAGCCCCTTTTTGCTTGCCTTGGTTTGAATCTGCGTCGAATGCGCTTTCACCGGCATACAAAAACAATTGGTTGCCAAGGATATGCTTTCAAAGCTCCCTCAAAAAACATTTATTTGGTCACATGGAAGTTAATCTGTACTAAAATGTGGTAAGATGAGTCTAGGTCACATAAAGTACAAGTGCTTTATGTCGCTATTGGTGTTTTAAATGCCTCTAGTTAAGAGAAAGGTAGATTTTAGATAATTACTTGACTTTTAAACCGATTTATACATTTAAAATATTAATAATTTGCATGTTTCAGCTATCCAGTTGCTATTGCTTTTGCCTATATTTTTTTTTATCTTTTATGATATAATAGACATATTAAATGATATTCTGATTATTTTTTTGAAAGCTACCAGAATGTATTTAAAACATTTACATGAGCTTACACGTTTTATAGGCACAACTGTGTATGCTTTGTGTAACTGGCTTAGTATGTATCAGACTCTACAGAGCAATTTATAAAGACACTTTAAAATATTACTGGTATCTTTTAATAACTAATATTGGGGAGCCACCTATGCTGCATAGGATCAATCCCAACCAATCAGTTCCAGCGTTTTCTTTACACTCTAAATTATTTCTCTCTCTATACCAGCGTCTTTGAAGTCTACTCTTGAGAGGCAAGTCTCTGCTGGAGACCACTGGATCCTCCACTAATGATCTCTATCCAGGCTGGGCTTGCTACTTTCATGTCTTGCGTAACAGTTGCATTTTTTTCTCTTTAGATATCATTCGTACATAGTGCTCCTCTTCAGTACAATGGATCCACAGAAGGGCACGGATGAGGGAGGGGGTTGGCGTGATTGAGGAGACCTTCAAGAAAATAAGACAAACACTTAAACCCTCGTGGTGATGGATGTTCTTTTTAATGTTAATGTCAATTTGGTGGCTGAACCAAATCCTGCATATAGTATTAGACCCAGCGTGATGTGTGAACAGTTTGTATTTTTCAGAGTTGTTGATTCAACATCTTGAGTTGTGGGTAAAACTCATCCGTGTCTATTTGAAGGAAGACAATAATTGATGTAAGACAAGAAGGTATCTTGGCTTTGTAGTTTGTAGTGGTTGCTGTTTTTAATACACATCCATACTCGATTTGTTTAGCATTTCGTATAATATTGCAGATGCTGCTGAATGGCAGGCTTTGCCATTAAATTTTAGGCCTAGTCAGGAAGTCATACTACTGCAACCTAATAATAACAAGCTATAAGCTTGCATGGCCCTTCATGGAAATGAGTTTTTTGTGTGACCAGTAATGTTTTTGGTTGCAAAAGTATTAATGCAAAATGATGGTGACTTTAACTTCAAAGCTACATCACGTTGAATGACGCACCACTTCATGGTCCATTCAGAATTGCTATAATAAAGCAAGTGTCGTCAATTATTAACTGACCTTTATTTAAAGCTGTTGTGGGGAGCAGCGGTTTGATTTGGCTTGTTAGACATGTTGGGTTTCTTTGCCTTTAAAAAACGACACTGACTTTTGCCATGGCTTGAGGAATCAACGACCTCACTACGGAAGAAATTAGAATTTATGTGACCGAGTAACAGTTATAGCAGTTATGAAAAAAAACAAAAAAAAAAATCCCCCCCAAAAAAACTCATTGTCTTTGCAATCACATTCAAAACCCACCTTGGGGAAGCCATTCTCCAATTTAAATGAGATTGTTTTTTTTGTTGAAGACAAAGCACAGCTCATTACTAACACCACCCCTGCTGCGAAGCCTTGTGGTGACAGCATCCCCTGTTTTACTGGCAAAGTTAAGACACAAATTAAAGGGGGTGTAGGTAAATTTAAAAGGGGGGAGAGTCAGGGGCTTCCTTACTACCTGAATCCAGTTCTGTTTTGTTGAACATCCAATACATGTTTCTACTCTATCATTCTGATCTTGAACTTAACTATATCCTCACAAAAGTATTCCTGTGATTACTTTGCCTTCAGCTGATTTTTTTCCCCCTCTTGCTATGGCTGAAGGTGATTGGCATTGATTGTGGTTGGTTGTGACACCTGCACAGCATCAGCAGTCTGAAGTGCTGTTGTGGATCTGTACCCGTAGTCTCACCTGCCAAATTGCTCCAGCGGTATTGAATGTCCTGTCAATGTATTGGATGTCCAATTCAATCAGCATCCAAATTGAGTGCAGGCAGCGCTGGTTTTAATAGCCTTGTGCCAGTGATGAGAAAGCAGAGTATTTTGTTTATCTGAGCTCCATGCAAGCAGTCTACATTTCTGAAATGCCTGTGGTGACAGCAGAGGAGGATTCAGCATTAGCCTACATTTCACTGACGGATGCATTTATTGCAGTGCTGTCTTATTCATTTTTTTTTCTTTTTTTGGGGGCAGGGAGTAATTCCAATCTCATCTCATGTAACACAAATTTATTAAACTTTAATTTTATTCTCCGATGTTGTTTATTTGAAAAGTAACTTTAGATTTGTATTGGGATGTGGGTTTGATGGCCCGTTGTTTTTAAGCAATACTCTCATAATAACATCCCTAGTGTGTCATGTGTACTGAGATCTTTTCAAGATCAAATTCCACCTAATTGTTTGCTAATTGGAAAAACAATTAGTGCCACATGGTACAATTTGTGTGTCTAATGCTGACAAATTACAGGTTATGCTTTTGCATGCTAGAGATATTTTTCTCTATGATTAAAACTTGGTGGTTATGTTTATTATCATTATTATTTTTTTAATATTAGTGGCATAACCTTGGTAGAAGAGGAAGACAACACTGTAGGGCCATCCCCCCCCCCTTTTTTTTTTTTTAATTTTTATTTTTTTATTTTTTTATTTTTTTTACTCTTTCTAGACACACTAAGCTCTGTGAACTCTATGCCTCTTCTCTCTGTGACTGTTAGGGTGTCTATGCTCTCAGCTAGCTTGGGGCGTGTTCAGTTCAGTTCAGTGTGCATGCAAAGCTGCTTCTGAGGCGCATGATGCAGGCTGCAGCTGAGCAGACACTGCTCTGCCCTCGCTTCCCTGTCCTATCCTTTCTCTGTCCCCGTGTCCTCTGCCGGTTCCGTCATTTCAAAATGAATCCCACACCTCTGTCACTGCTGATGTGAAAGCCACACGACATCACTGGTGCTATGACAACAGCAAGTCCTGCCTCTCTCACATTCACAAGTGCATTGTGGGCTGTCAGTGAATATACCAAATTACAAACTGCAACAGAATAACTGTGACCTTTCAGCCTTCATTGGCTTAGAGGCACACATTAATTTCATTTTCTGGAATTTTGTTATAACGAATCTTCAGACTCCTTTATCTTTGGCAAAATGAAAGTGAAATTTACATTTAGGCTTCTGATCAAAATCAAAAATGAGCAACACAGGCCTGAATCTGACTGTTCTTTGTCCCATTAGTTTGTTCCCAATAAACCGTTCTGCAGCATATAGTGTAAATATCATGCTTCCTTAAAGGGAGTGGAGGGGCAATTATAGAGGAGGAGAGGGAGGAACATGCATTCCTGTTTGTAGTTTAGGGGGTTGGAATTATAGAGTGAAGAGGGAGCAACAAGGGAGGGAGTAAAGAGTGTGAAAGAGTCAGCTGGAGAAGGGGAGGGGGTACAAACGGCACTCCCTCTCTCCCTCAGTTCTTCAACTCATCCTTGGATACAGGAGTCAGTCTGCTGTGGACTTGCAGGAGGAATACCAATCATCACCTCATTTATATTTTGAAATATCCCTCTTATTGGTGCATCAGATTTAACTGGAGGAAGAGTAGAATTATAACTTCCATGAGAACATTAAGGTAAGTCACTAGTTGTGCATTTTCTGTGCCATGCTGCGTGTTTGGTAGTTGGTTAGGAGATAGAAAAGGCAAATTGCTCTTTACCCTCAAGCTTCCTACTTTCTAAAAGTGTTGCTAAATATCAGCAGTTCAAATGTCACACATTTTCTGGTAGGTTTCAGTAGTTAAATTGGTCAGATGCAGCCAGCTCTCTCGTGAACCATATTGTTCCCTCCTGAGATGTGTAATTTCAGGATTTATTAGCTTTGACTGCAATATTCTCATTAGTGTCCACTCGTTTTTGCATTCCCATTCTTCCAGCAATTTAATATTATATTAAGTTGTAACCATACCCTGAGGCCCCGTAGCCTCAGGGTATGGGGATTCCTCAGTGTATGTACCTGTAGTAATCCTGTGTATTGCAAACTTTAGGCAATAAGGCATTGTGTTATCCACTTCACTCCTAGATGCAAACAATGCACCCTGTGTCTGTGTCATTGTAATGACAAAGCAGTGGTGGTGGTGGCAGGTTTGTGATGCTGACAAAGGGAGATGATGAATTGCAAATGTGAGAGATGTCCAAAGCCAAGGAGAATTCCCAGAGCGCATCACGGGGGGGAGTGGGGGTGGGGGGGCTTTACGTTGTGAGTTCATTTAAAACCCGAACTTTGTGCTTGAAAGCTGGTTGTGACTCCTGCAGTGGGGAGAGGGCGAGAAATGGTCATCTGGTGTTATAGTTATGGTAATGTATTGACTGTTCCCGGCTTAGCAGGACAGGGGGTCCGATTCTGGTCTTCAGGCTTGTAAATCTTGATGATGCTCCTGTTGTGATTGGAGGAAAGCAGGCTTCGAAAAACACAAACTCTGAGTTCCTGTTAAAAGCTTGACACAAAAGTCACATGCAGTGTCCTCAGTCTAAATTTGTCTTAACAAAATTATTCTCAGCAGAGGAAAATAACCACTGATTGGTTTGCGCAATCTTATGCGATAAGCTTCACTTAATTAAAAGTTATTACCGTGTGCCATGAAACAAGGGTTATATTGTAGGTTTACAGGCTAAGAGTTCATCTGAGATCACGTGGTATTTCAGATACTAAGCTCATAAGATTTCAACTGAACTATTTGAGGCAGAATTCAGCATGCTGGAACTTGCTCTGCCACAACTCAAATTATTTTCAGTTTGCAGTTTTATGTGCATAAAACTTTGTTACCTTTCAAAGGGACTAGAGCATGTACTTACGATTGCAGGTATTTTCTTTCCTGGTAGTCACAGAATGTTGGGTTTGCTATTCAGTTTACTTATAAGCCTGAGCTAGGGTAAGAATAATATATACATATGCACTTTTTTCTTCTATAGCATTTAGAAAAGCAAGTATACAACTGTTTATAAAAATAAAAATTAACCTAACGTCGGTGGAATTTGTGCGACATCCCACAGTCTTTAAAAATAGAAGCATACTTTGATGCCTCCATGAGATTGAATTACTGCTGGGCTGTCATAATAAACACCATTTACATCCCACTGAGCTTTGTGAAAGTACATTGTATCTGCTGTCGGTAAATGTAACCTAAGGTGCAGTCAAAAAATAAATAAATCCTTCAATATCCATTAATATATGAAACCTAATGGGTGGAGGTGCTGTACTTTACCTGAAATTTGACTTTCTAAGTGACATGCCACAGGCTGATAAAGGAGGCTTGTGCTGGAAATTGTAATCAGGGATGTTTGGAGGAAGTGGACAGATTTCAACCAAGCTTTGTGTAGTCATGTGTGTCAGGACTGTGCTCAGTTCTGCCTCACTGCACAATGCAACACAGTGGGGACCCGGGAGCTTCAGGGGTGTTGTGGTGAAGGTGGAGCTTGGGAATGACTTCATGGGCTGTTTTCACAGATACATTGGTGTCAGATCTCCTCATTGTGTTTAAATTGTATAGTAAAGTCTTAAAGAAACACAGCAGCACTTGCATAATATTGAGAATGTTATTTTGGAAATCCCAAAAAGTTGATTCTGTTCATCTGGATGCAGCGTTTTCAGTGGGAGAAACGTTTTGTCACTCATCCAAGTGACTTCTTCAGTTTCCACTGAAAACGCTATGTCCACATAAACAAAATAAAGTTTTTGGGATTTCCTTAACTGGATGATTGAACATGCATCAAATGTTATTTTGGAAAGTTTTTCTTCGCTCAGATGAACTTGCCTTTTCCTAGTGTACCAGTATTAGACACACTATTCCATCTGTTTGGAACACAACCTGAAATGTGCATTCCCTGCTCATTAATATTGAAATCAAAATGATGGAAATGGGTCTTGACTCTGACCCAGATGTGATATTGAGTGGGGTTTGTACTTCTGGTGCAATATAAAAGGAAACGCACCATACTGCAGCGTGCTTAGTATTCCCACTCACTGACCTGGAAGCAAAGGATTGGGTGAGTGAGAGAGCCTGAGTGCAAAACATTGTCCCCATGTTTTGGTTCCCCACTTTGTACTATCTTTGTACTTCATATTATCTCTGTGCAGACTTTTAGCGTTCTTGTGCATATAGTTTACTTTTATAAAAGTTGTGTAAAATTTCATATAATCACTAAAGTTTTTTTTTTGTAATCTTCCAGATGTTTTCATACATCAACCCGTCCCAGTCATCGGTTGGTAATACCTCCTGGTGCATTTACAGATTTGTCACACCAGATAATGTTTTGCTAACCACTGGGTCCCGTCATTGATACTGTCGATCGCAAATCTATCATCGTAAAACTGTCAAGAACATTTGTTTCTTGTGTCCAGGGGAAATGGCTGGGTATGTTTGGAGTCGGAGTGTGGAGGAGGACATTGGAAGTCTGGAATGTGAAGCATGTAAGACAGAGTACTTTTGATGCTCCATGTACTAGGGGGAGACCTTTTCTCTGACAGTGACGGTTACAGGATATGAGAAGGTCAGCTCGTGTATGTGCTGATTGTGGTTTAAATATTTTGTAACAGCGGCTCAAACCTTTTTCATAAAAAAAGAATTTGCCGTTTTCATCCCAGATTCACACTTGTGTCACAAACTGTTGAGTCTTGATCTTGGATTTTTGTTTGATCTGCCTATCATTAACGTTTCCCCAGCTTCTGATCCAGTTCCACATTATCAAGACTAAAGTTTAAATTACTCTTCAAAAGATTTGCTTTTTCTTGATTGGGTACAACACTTTTATTTTTTTTTAATTTTCACATATCAAACAGCAGATTATAGATTTTAGAAAAAATCCTTTCAGATATTAGCGGAAATGTAAAAGAGCTTTTTCAAATGCTCTGATACAGTCCTAAATGATTACTACACGAAATGAGCGTTGCTTTAGAGATTCAGAGAAGTGAAAATAAATGAAGGGATGAAGGCAGGAGGAACATTTGGAAATATTGATTTAGTTAAAACAAATGGATATAAAGTGATTTTAATAGAACACTTCATATGAAACAAAAACAATCACTTCCACAAACCTGTGTCGTCGGTCCCCCACCCCGCATGTCATAACAGTTGTCCACAGCTTAGTTACGCCTTCCACTAACAGCTGTTAAAGTACTGTTAAAGTAACTTCAAAGGTTGTTAATGAGGAGGCAAAGAGCCATGAGCAGGAAGTGATCTTATGGCACCTTAGCTGTGAACCTCTACACAAGCAAATTGCTGCTATTAATGGAGGTGAAAGTATTATGACCTCACAAGATCTTGCACCTACAATGAATTTGGACAAATGTAGGATAATAGATGATAGTTTCTATTCTCTGGGCGTTTTATTACACCTCAAACTCTGGTCGTCATTTTGACAGATACTGTGGAGAAAAAGACGAGACATTAATTTTTCATAAGTTTGTTTTTATCTGTGACCACAGAACCGTATAAAGTACTCTTAAGTCTACAGAGTGGACAAAAGACATGTTGACCCAATAAAACCTGCAGTTTATGCTGTATGCAGCTTAAACATCAGCAGAAGAGTTGACCTCTGCACATGGCATTGAGGGACAAAGGTGCCACTAGGCTAAACAATACCAGCTGCTGCTCAGCAACAGGCTCACAAAAGCATAGCGTTTCTTTTAAAACGACACAGCTCCGGGTCATTGCTGTATCCACATTTTGCAATCAAGAATGATTTATCGACAAAATCCTTTCCACTGAGTGGAGCTCACTTGCATCAAACTAGCTCTGCTGGCGTTCATAATTCGGCTTTGTATGTTCTGGCATCCTTCGAAGGGTTGCTCTCCTACATTAAAAATGCTCCATAACACCCAGCCACCTGAGCCTCTTGTGACAGGGTCAGACAGGTCACACACAGCAGCCTCACGTGCCCCGCCGTACTCTGAAACACATAATCAGATCAGCAGCGAATGAAAATGACTCCGTGGCTTGGCTGGTGATTTGTTTTTGCTGAAATGTTGCTTCACCTGCTGCTTTGTCAATGCGGCTGTTAAAGCCATACATGCTCTATTTGTTATTTTAGAGGTAAATTTTGAATAAAGCTGCATAAAAAGTGTTTTGGCCGATCCTGTCTAACCTGATTTGTTTTTTTTCATGATGCATTCAGCAGTGTTAGCAAACAAAGTTGAGCTGCTTTCCATATCACTGAAAGCCCCTCTTTTCAGTTTGTTTGCTATTTAATGTTTCCAGGGTTACAGATTACAGTTGGAAATTACTCTTTGAATATATAACCATAGTATATTGTTTTAATCTAAGCTGTTAAATTACTTTTAATATGTATGGGTTTTTTTTTCTGGCACAGGAACCTTTTGAAAATGGATGCAAGCTCTTGTAATACCAAATTTCCCTCTGGCCTAATAGAATCTTGAATACAGTTGAGCCCACTCGAGAGCAGAAAATGAGTCATGAGAACAAGGGTTTGTGTTTAGTGCTTCCATTTTCAAAGACACATATGACTCTATATCAGTTGGGAAATGTGAGCTGTCTTAAGTGCAGTCTTTCAGTAGTTAAACCCCCTCCTCTTGCTGCATACAGCTACCTGTGTTATTATCTCTGGAGACCAGAGTGTTCAGATTACAGGGTTTTGTGTTGGAGCTTGTTACTGGTTGGGCCTGGCTTGTTTTTCCTTTCACAGTTGTACCTAGGTCAAATGGCAGGAATGTGTTGCAGGACTCCAAACGGCTTTTTAACAGAGATGTTTATCATCACATTTTGTCATATGTCTTTACGTAAGCCTTGCTTTTTTCAAAAATGCACTGTAGCCATTGATTTTTTTTTTTTTTTTGAGACTTAGCCTGATGGAGGTGCACGTCAGAACTGCAGACTTCCTAATAAACAGTCTGTGTTGATGTAAGAATAGTCCAGATGATAGTCTGATGAGTTCACAGTTAGTCACTGACTGTCCTGTGTCTGGCGTCCAGCACTCACTTGTTGGGCAGCTCCTGCAAAACCAAATGAAATATTTCCAGTAGAGAGAATGATGCTGGTGTGAATTATTTTTCACTGTGTGCTACATGTGAGAAAAGAAGACTTTAGACAAATGACTCCTGGCATGAAGGTGTTTCATGGTCTTTACCTTGTTTTCAAAGACCTTAAGTTGTATTTTGACCATGGGGCAACAACTTGCATGATGTCTGAAAATGATGCAAGCGGCTTGAATTTCATTCCTTGAGGACCTAAAGGGGGGTGGAGGGTTGAGACAATTTCCCCTCATACCTGTTCCAGCAGGCCCAAGAATTTGTATAAGAAGGACTTCAAAGTGGTCTTTAATAACAAAAGGAACTTAAATCTACCAGTCACATATTTTAGGGATGACAGCATTCCACACAACAGGTCATTCAGTGTAAAAACAAGTCACTGCTCCGAGAAGAGTTGATTCTGGCATAAATCACATTGCATGATTTTAATGTTCCAGTACAGTCCTGTGGTTATGAGGGATACATTTGAGATTACCATAAGTGCTGACATTATCAACCGAGTTGAAAGTGTACACTTAATGACTCTCTCTGACTTTTTTGTAGTGTAAAAAATAGAATACAGGCTGCCTGCGTATCATTTCCAAAAAAGAACTGAAAACCAGAAGATCACCACAGCCCATCTTAACTGAGCTCTGGACCATTTAAGAAGAAGGCAGATGTGTTTCTGCATTTTCTTTATAAAGTTTCTTTATTTCTTAAATGATATTTTGTACTCTAGATTATGAAATGTCCCATTTTATTTTCTTTTTTTACAGTTTTAAGATGAGAAATCTTAACCATACTGTCAAAGCATAAGCCAAAAAAGTCACCAGGTTGAACTGTGGTTCAGGCAGCATGGGAAATCACTTTCTCACGTGGATTGCCCACTACAGAGTTCAAACCTTGTGTTTTGCTTTTGCATGTCATTATAGTAAAGTTACCCACCCCTTGATAATCCTGGAACCACTTTAATTTTTGAAAGTCTCCAGTGGGAACTCTTTAGATTTGGTTGATCTTTTATGGGATCACCAAATTCTGATCATCCAGTGGAATTAACTTGTGATGTGTGTTAGTCTGTATTTCTAAAAGAATCCACTGGGTGTATGCGATGGGATTTTAGCGCCCTAAAATATCTTTTCCAGCCGTGGCATTTCTTGCTCATGTATTAATAAAGAGCTGATGATGGATTCTGTGCGGCAGCAGCATTGCAGCTTCAGAGAACATTGTGTTTGGGAATTGAGGCCATTTAAAAGTTGTATTCAGATGTTCTGGTAGCTCCAGTGCAATTAAATTTAATAATCCTGCGTTTTCATTTTTGAACAATGCATTCTTAAAAATTTAGTATAACATTTCTCTGGGTCAGCCATTTAAATTATGTGTTTTGCTATACCAGGAGCTTCAGTGTAAATCATGTTCAGTAGGAATCTGTGTTGTGTCTTTTAAACAGTGCCAATAGAAACTTGCTGACTGTTCTGTTCCCTTTTCAACCTATTTATGGTCTTGTGGCAGAGTGATTGGTGGCCATGTATTCTGCTGAGAATTTATCTTTTTCTTTAAATCTGCTGATTTGTTAGGAGATGAGTTGCATTTATTGCAACATTTGGTTTGGTTTGGTCTCATGGATTTGGCTGAATATTCATTTTGTACATTTTACTTCCAATTTCACTCATAAGTTTAAGCGTACAGATATAGATATGTAAAGATAATGTGTTGTGTGGTCACGGTAATGCATAACTTTGTTGCACTTCTATTGTAGTCCAAATTAATCAGTAACGTTTTTGGTCCAACACCTGGCTCCTGAACTTCAGGGATTAACAAATGAGATTCCTGGGTTCCAGCGAGATCCATCTGCATCACTTGTAATTTAGTTCTGGTCATTTTGCCATTTTACATACACAATAACACATTTGTGCTACAAATAGCAGAAACTTCAACCATTACAAGGTGGACATTTTTCTCTCCTCTTCTCCATTTTTAAAAATTAAGGTTATTATGTAGGAATGCTACGTGAAAAAACTCCAGAAGTGGTCCACAGTATATTGTAGTGCTTGCATTTTGTGAGCAATGCTTGTATGCCTCAGTGAATATCATTTCCTGTAACAACTTTGGTGTTTTGTTTTTTTTCATAGTTCTTTCCCTCCTGCGTTTCCGCTCTGTTCTATTTTGTACCAAATGGGATTAAATGAAACAGCCAACACACTGCAGAGTTATATAAAAGATGAATGTAGTTGTGTAAAGTTCAAACATGGTACACTGCAGTACCAGTGAGGGTTGATGAGTGGACAGAATAAGGAGGGAGGATAAGGATCACAACGTATATAAAACGGGGTCAACTTCCCTCCTCACAGTAAGCCTGAGGGCAGCACCAGAGGGTTGGGCTTATTTGCTTATTTGCAAAAACACAGGACCCCCCCCC
>NW_005187467.1:2328025-2358284 GCF_000239375.1 Pundamilia nyererei | reverse complement strand
CCCCCCCCGAGGGTCTATCCTAAAAAGTGGAGAAGCACACATCGTGAGAAGCAGCGGCCACAAATGAGTTAGCTAATCTTCTGTCCCATCTGTTGGTGGTCCCAAAGTGGAACAGGACTTTTGTTTTCCTTTTTACATCACACTGTCCGGCCTAAAGGCGGATAAATAGAGTCCAAATGTGCATTATAGTCAAAGCTTCTGCACCCTCCTGCTCCCAGTCCTTGTTAATGCAGGAAGCAGTGCCTGAGAGCAAACAACTATATCTCTGCATGGATGGTTCATTCCAGTTCTGAATAACTCATGTTCGCTCACACTGTCATTAGGTACCCTCCACTTCACAAAATCCCTGTACATATTGAAGGGGGCTTGAGTGGCTCACATCCTCTACCAGTCTAAGCACAGTGTTTATTTAGCTGACTTTACAGATAATTACTAAAGAAATAACCGCAAAGCAAGACAAGTTACAGCTCTGCGTTTATAACATCTACCATTATCATTTCTTTTTATGTGAACAGTGTCCTATGTTTTAGGGGAAAGCCTAGGATGGAAACAACATGTCATGTTCCGTCTTTACGTGTCCATATCTGTAGACAGATTTGTTGAAAGAGTACAAATATTTAGCTAAGCCGCACATAATTAAGAGCACACAGGTTTTGTACTGATTTTTCATCTAGATATCTGTTTTTCAGAGGTTTGTGGATTATACCAGCCAAAGGAACAAACTGTCTTAAGATCCAGTGACAAAATGCCAGAAAAATCATTACGGCCCTGCAGGTAAAACACCATTCAGATACAATTCTTTTCTTCTGTATGTCTCTCCTTCATGTCCCCCTAGGTTTATTTAATCTGTTTCCCCCTGTCCATTTAGCCTTTGAATCATGGGAAATGCTGAGAGCCAGAATGGGGACCATGCCCTCTATGGACGTGGCTATTTGTCACGTAAGCACATGTCTCGGTCTCTTCGCATCTCCAACAAGCAGTCCAGACGCTCTCGCCATGCTTCATCAGGAAAAATAGAGCACAGGAATTCTGAGACAAGCACGCGCTCAAGTAGCACACCCAGCATCCCACAGTCCCTGGCTGACAATGGCCTGGAACCCTTCAATGAGACAAATATCCTCCCAGACTTTGGAAGCCCCATTTGGGTGGACCGGGTGGCCATGAATCTGCGTCCAGTATCCTTTTACAATGACCTGGCCAATCCCTCAATGCACATAACCCTACCTGGTCCCATGGCAGAGGAGGTGCAGGATGAAGATATGTACGCAGGTGAAGTGAAATACCTCCAGAAAACCCCAGACTGCTCCAAGGAGACTGTTGGCTTCAAGAAGAGGTCTAAATCTGCAGACATGTGGCGAGATGACAGCCTGGAGTTCTCCCTGTCTGATGTCAGTCAAGATCACTTGACCAGCACAGAGGAGATTATAGACTTGACTAACGAGAGGGACTTCACTGGCTGCGAAGGCCACCTGCAGTCCAGCCCAACAGACTCCACTGACAGGGCAAACTCACTGGATGAGCTGTATAGCCAGATGAGTCCTGCCTCCAGGCAACTCCATGGCCGCTATGCAAAGTGGCACAACACCAACAGGGCTATCAGGGAGGGTGAGGACGATAAAATGCTATCTCCATCAGACGAGGATGGAAACACCTACGGTGCATACACCCTTCCCTGCCGACGTTCACACTGCTTGTCTGAAGGCCTGACCAGCCACCAAGTTGAAATGTGTGCCAGCATGCAGGGCAGGAGGGCGCAGACTATACAGGTAAGATCTGTAACTATTTTATAATGTACTGCTTGTTTGCACATTAAATTTAGCTTTAAAAAAGTAATTGAAAATGTGGTTCTTAGAAAACAGTAAAAATTCGAGTGCTGATGAATTTTTGATAGCCTGTTGGATACATATATGTCAAGGACCTTCCTTTGTTTAATGCCGTCGTGGATATTCTGTTCTGTTTTGGACAGAGCATGAAAAGCTGTGCTAAATCTGAAATGATCTAGTAGTAGTACAGCTCCCTTCATTCACTTCCCCAATGAATCTGTGAGTTTGTTCCGCTTCAGTCACCTCACAATAAGCTGTTAAAACAAACTGAGTGTAGAAAGAAAGCTTGTGTGGGACGAGGGAGTCGTAGTTTCCTGAAGAAACTGTTGTTTTTCTTGTGAGAGGAGATTGCGATGATGGGAGGGGGCGAGCACAGCCTAAAGTCACTCTCTGTTAGAAATACCTCGGCCTTTGTTATGATAATGAAGGGAGGCCTGTGGAAGAGTGTAACAGTAAAACGTGCATTGGTGGCCCTGTCTCTACGGGGCACCGTCAACTCTGGTGAATGGAGTTCTGGACCGCATGATTAGGTCATGTGACCAGATGGAGATACCAAGCTCAGTGTAACCCCCTTCATCTCCCAGGAGCCTTTGACCATGTGGGTAGGAGAGGGCAGACCCTGTGGTGCCACAGGCCGGGCAGGCTGTGTTCACACAACAGCAGATGCTTTGCTGTTGGCAATTAATTTTAAGCAGAAACTCAGGGTTAGACAACCTGTGGGCTCTCATTAAGCATCTGTGTTTTGTTTGTTTTTGTTTTTTTGCAACATGTTTGCTTTTCAAAAATGCTTCTATCCTTTAGAGATAGATGATCAGGTGAGGGCAGCGGTTCTAAATGACCAGCTGCCTTCTTAGTGATGAACAAGAAGCTGTGATGCCGTCTCACCTGTTTTGTGCTTCTGCCACAACTCAGGATGTCACAGGCGGGGAGGGCAGCGAATATGAGGACAGCGGCATCGACGGGGTGACGGTGGAGCCGGAGCACCAGTCTCGCCGCTACAAGACCATGTCGGCCTCCTTCTCTGTGTTCTCAGTGCATGGCAGGAACATGTTCACTGGCAGTGACAGCGGGAGCAGCAGTGGCGGCGGAGGGGCCAGCGAGTGCGTTCAGGGCGTGTACGAAAATTTCCGTCAGGAACTACAGATGAGCTCCTGCCAGACTGAGAGCTTGGAGGAGGCGGGGTCTGCCCTAAGTGATGAGCAGAGCACTATGAGCTCCGCCTACCAGTCCGACCTCTTACTCAGTGTTGTCCAAGGGATGGTGCGCAAAGCTGGCAAACTTGCTGTTAAGAACTTCCTTGTGCATAAGAAAAACAAGAAAGTGGAGTCAGCCACAAGGCGCAAGTGGAAGAGTTACTGGGTTTCTCTCAAAGGTGTGTCATGGCCTCAGTGGTATCATTAAATTTACATTTTATTGCACTGCACTCCTGTAATGTCAGCCTGTGACATCCTGCTCATGCAAGATAATATGTTTGATGCTATTTAGTTACATGCTGACATTCAAAAGGGAGAGCAAAGGTTTACTTCAAATGAGATTTCTTTAAGGCATTATGTCACTGGACTGGACTTGAAATCAATTTAGAAGTCTGTGTCTAATAAAGCCTTTCTCCCTGACTCTTGCCATGCTGCACTTCTTAATGTTGGCCACTGGAGAGCAGAATTAAATTGCTTGAGGAAATCTGACTTTCTTCTAAAAATAAATAATTAAATCAACAGTTCCATTGTTTTGGTTTTCCAGGTTGCACGCTCTTCTTCTATGAGACTGATGGACGTTCAGGGATTGACAACAACAGCAATCCCAAACATGCCATCTGGGTGGAGAACAGTATTGTCCAGGCTGTACCAGAACATCCCAAAAAGGACTTTGTGTTCTGCCTCAGCAATTCCCTGGGAGATGCTTTTCTGTTCCAGGTAAGAAAATGCATGTATGTCAACTGTTCTGTGAATAAATACAAATTTAATTTGCATGCATTGCCCTGTATTGACTGTATTTTCTTTTTATGATCTTTAAAATTCTGGCCTTTTAATACATCAGGAGCAAAACAAAACAAAAAAAAAAGGAGTTTGTGTGCTGTGTAACCTTTGACCTTTCATGGTCCCTCCCCCTGTAGACCTGCAGCCAGACAGAGCTGGAAAACTGGATCACAGCCATCCACTCAGCATGTGCCACTACTGTCGCCCGCCAGCATCACAGAGAGGACACTGTTCGGCTACTTCGCGCCGAGATCAAGAAGCTCGAGCAGAAGATCGACATGGACGAGAAGATGAAGAAGATGGGAGACATGCAGCTGTCTGCTGTCACTGACACCAAGAAGAGGAAGACGATCCTGGACCAAGTAGGTGTCATACTACTTTCTTCCTTGAGCTCATGTCAGGCAGGTGTGCAGGGGGAAAACATTTCTGAACAAGGCATGGAAAAACGACTTACTGCTATATTATTTCTGATTACAAATCCCCTTTCTATAAAAATAGATTATTTCAAAAGAAAACAGTGAAGTTAAACAAAGTTTTACCAGTTTGATTTCTTAATGCGTCTCTATAACTTCAATACTGATAGAAAGTATATATGAAAAAATGGGTTGAGTAGCTTCAAAAAACACCTGGAATGCAACATAGTGACTCCTAGCTTGGCTGAATATTTATCAAATAAGGATGGAAGTATGAAAAATGCCAAATATAACTGTGCCCCATCAGTCAGTTTTAGTTGTGACATACTTGTTTTTCAAATTTAAGCTTTTGCCCATCCCTCCTAGTAATCAGCCCACAAAAGTTCAGTTTTGTCTGGATTCATAAGCATGTCAGGAAGACGTATAAAAAAAGCATTATATCTATTTAAGAGCTCTTAAGATATCTGTTAAACCTCAATGAGAACCAATCCTGAGGAATCTTTAGCTTAATTAAAAAATGCTAAAGATCATTTTTAGTGATATTTTAGCTATTGTTACAATACTTACAGATATCAAATGTAAGTATGTATTTCAGTCTTGTATCCTCAGGTTTTTAATACATGGAATATGAGGAAAAGAGAGAAGCAGGGAGCAATGAGAGAGGATTAAGTTGCAGATTTAGAGGAATCTTCCGCTAGAGGCTGCTAATGCTACAAATGTAACAGCCCCCAGATTGCTTTTTATTTTTCTTATTGTAATATGCACTTTGCTCTGGTCAGCCTGACATTCTCAATTAATTGCAAAGTTCATATTGTCTTTAATGGGTCTGTTTACAGAAAGGGGAGAGATCGCTGTTGTTTGGTCCGTTTGGTAGTGGCTGGTTGGAGCTGTTCTGTTTGGCAGTGTCAGGTTTCAAATTGTGAGAACTGAATGGATGTAGGACTGCTCCTTAGAAAGCTGAAACGCTCCCAGCCTCTATCTGCCAGTGGAATGCGCAGTATTGTTTCTTTCTCGTCTCTGGGCTACTTGGCAGTAATACAGAGCACTCTGCCATGGAGCTGGCCGCCTATTCCAAACACCAGTGCAAGACCATGACAGGGAGGGGACAGCCCAGTGAATAATCACAATGTCCTGCTCTACTGCCCCAATAAACATCAAACCATTAGGCACAGAGAGAGTGCAGGTTGGCAACACTTTGAGAAAAGTGGTAACAGAGCTTCTATGGAAGTGAGGAGATGCCCCATCTTAGTCTGAAGTTGACAGACAAGGGCATTAATGAACTATTAACTGGATGTACTGTTGTGTCCCTCTCAACCTGCAGATATTCTTGTGGGAGCAGAACCTGGAGCAGTTTCACATGGATTTATTTCGCTTTAGATGCTACCTGGCCAGCCTGCAAGGAGGAGAGCTGCCTAACCCCAAACGCCTTCTGGCTTTTGCCTCTCGCCCCACCAAGCTGGCAATGGGCCGGCTGGGTATATTCTCGGTCTCTTCCTTCCATGCATTGGTAAATATTCTCTCCTTTATTTTTGCTGCTGAAGCAAACACAATGGCATATTTTAGTGTCCTTTTCAATTTCTTTTTTTTGTGGAAAAAGAGACCTGGAGACCTCAAAAATGTACCTTGGAATTGATTATTATATTGGGGACAAACATCTATCTAAAGTGCACTTAAGTAACAGTAGCTGTCGCTGTTGCAGAGCTCAAACCTGCTCTCATATTGTTAGTAAAGGACTGTGAAATCTCACTCAAAATACACTTTGGCATCACTGAGCACATCCAGTGATGCTCTTGGCAGGACAGTCGAGTCCAAAAACTACAATGCATTGTGTCAAACCACGCTTTTCTTTTTTAAAAATAACGACTATGCTATTTATGAGCTCGGGTCTCACGTAGTTCACCCGTTTGTGAGGGTTTTAGTTCAGTTTTGGCCTCCCACTGCTGCTGCAAAGAGGTTATGTACTTCACATCTAAAAGCACTAGTAGTAAAAGAAAACATCTGAATTTTTTAGCGATGTTTCGCAGATCACTGAGGTGCTTTTTCCCTCACCACCACCAACGCAGTGCTACAGAGCAGGTGGGTGTTTGAGCTGGGAGATAGCAGTTAAGGATGTCTAACAAAAGACAACTGCTAAGAGCTTTCCTACGCTTTCACTCCTCTTGAATTTACTCTGTATCAGCACTGTGCACTCACCAGAATGGCCTGCAAAGTGTTGACAGAACAAATGACAGAATGAGTGCCTAGGCTAGTTTTAGAGCCTGCTGCAGGCCCAGTGCTGATATGTTTAATTCAGTATTTATAAAAAAAAAAAAAACCCAAACCTTTTACTTATTTCTTAACTTATTCACTGCCAGCCATTTGTTTATGTTTCAGTTTCAATTGACGTCTATAGACGTCAATGGCAGTGAATGAGTTAATAGTTAAGCAGCCTAAAAAATGTCCAAGTCTAGTTTTCATGCATAATATTTGACTACTCTATATCTGTATGATTAACATGACCATTTATTCAGTCACTTAAGACAAGGTAGATTCCATAAACCACTCAGTGAAATGTTCCATGATCACTTTTTGTATATACTCAGTTTCATTTCTTCTTTCTCTTTTTGTCAGAACTGTAGCTTTCCTCTCTTGAATATTTATGATTTTATTTATTTTAAAACCCCCTAAAATATGCTGATATGCTGCACTTCTAAAGTCATTTTGGCAAAATGGGATTTGACGCAAGGTCAAACAGATAGCTGTCGATCTCATTTGATCCGTTTTTGACCCCACTTCGCCATGTTACGTTTTCCAGGTGGCAGCCCGCACGGAGACCGGAGTGAGGCGGCGAACGCAGGCCATGTCTCGTTCCTGCAGTAAGCGCAAGAGCAGGTTCTCTTCCCTCTGGGGTCTGGACACTACCTCAAAGAAAAAGACAAAAGCCCACCCAACTGTCAGCCAGGTCTGTGAAGTGTTCCACCTCCTTCCAAAATTTCCATGCTTAATCACAGCTGACAAGTTACTTTTGCCCATTTCTCAAGCATCCATCCTACCTGACTGGTAACTTGCCATTTTGTTGTTTGCTCCTGCAGGTTTTTGCTGATGGTGAAGAGCCCATTAAAAAGCCAGTAGATGGCATATATGTTGATCCTGCTAAGGAAAACACAGTAAGGATGAATAATTCAGTTATCTGTTTGCATTCATTTGTCAGTGAGCAGTTGGTCAAACAGAAGTGCGAACTTCCTCAACAAAATATGTGGCCAACATTGACATCAGTGAAATATTACCCCTTAATGTATTCTGAGTAAGCGCCAGAGCCAAAGTGAAGAGTTTACAAGCTGTGACAGCTACTCAGGCAAATTAGAGCTTTTAATTTTTCTTTCATTCCCCATTTAAGCAAATGCACTATATGGCTTGGAAAGTGTATTCCGACTACTCTGTGATTTAGAAGGAAGATGCAAAGTATTGGTGAAGATGGATTATTTTGGAGACTATTTTAGAAGTATTATCTAATTTGAAGAAGTCAGACCTTGCAGTAAAGTGTGTTTAATTACTTTGGATGTCTCCATTTCAAGAAAAGTGAGGAGGGAACTGTGAAAAGCCTTCCACGACCCAGCACAGAGAGCGATATCTGGGTTCCTGACCACCTTACACCCTCCTGGGTATGTCTCCCAAATGACCAGCCCGTGCTAACAATCATCCAGCCAGGAGAGTCTGCACTGTGTGTTCTCGAGTCCATCTGCAAGGTAAAAAAAACACAGAGCCTCGAATGAGCTACGGTTTAAAGCGATATTCATAAGACGCTTAAACTGAAAGCCACACTGAGCCAGAGAAATACCAGCTGTTAGGAAAACATGAAAGATATCTCACTGCTGCGATTCTGGATAAATTTCTGTCTTTTTGTGCTCATCCCACAGGCTCATCAGCTCGATCCCACTAAACACTACTTACGACTCAAATTCCTTATAGAAAATCAAGTGCAATTCTACATTCCCAAACCAGAGGAGGATATATGTGACTTGGTATGTCACTGATATCTTGAATATGATCTTTCCTCCCCTCACAGGCTGTTTTGAAAACGAGTCAAGGTCAAGAAATGTATTTAAAAAAATGTCAGGAATTGATTTACAATGTATTAGAAATCACAATAGGAAAAAATACTACAGCAACAAGGTTTATAATAAATAGAACTATGTGCCTGGGAGATCCATGCACCAAAAATAATCATGGAGAAGCTTTATAAACAATATCTGTAACCTCTTTTGTAATTAAATCATGTAATCATGACATAGCAAAGAAACTCCTCTATAAAGAGCTGCTAGAGCTGCTTTGTCTGAAAGTACAGAAAATTAATGGCCTCCTTCCATGCTGTCAATAACCCACCCACCACGCCATGAATGAAGTAGGCTGTTGTTTCAGGATGTATAATGACTTCCTTTTGTTCCTTGCAGCTGTACAAAGAAATTGAGCTTTGCTCTAAAATAACTAAAGTAATCCAGTTTGACAGAGATGAATCCTGCATGATTGGTTACGGTAAGAATAATTTTCTATCTTTATTTAGAATGCTGCAATGAAGTCAGTGTTAAAGACTCGTATTTCTGTTTTCTTCAGCATAAGAATTGATTTTCTTTGACCTTTTGTTAACCATCCCTATTTGTCCCTCTGATGCTTGGCTAATACCAACATTTTCTCTCTCTCTGCTTTTCTTTCTCTTCACATTTCCCTTTTGTGTTCAGGTTTCTCCATTTCGGTGGTGGAGGAGGATGGAGTACAGCAGCTCTACATCACCGATGTAAAGGCAGGGGGATTAGCCTTTGCTAAAGGTTAATTATCCTTCATTTCTACTGAAAGAACTCTTCCTAAACACACTTTGTATCTAATAAGCCACACTTTAAAGGAAAATATAAACAATGCAGGTTGCCTTAGCTGTTTTTAGTGCTTCTCCATTTTCTCACATCAAGGCCAGGAGAGTTTTCATCTCCTGCTTGGTTTCTCTTTCGAAAAATGCATTAGCACGTTTATTCAACAGGTAGAGAAGGTTTTAGAGGACACAACACTTCTCAAGGGTGCTGATTACTATAATCATGCCTCTCACTGGCCTTTATGAAGAATTATGTTGAATCTGACACTTAACAACGGCTGCTTCACACTGGCTCTCCTGTAATGAAGCTGAAGAGCTGAATGATGTCAAAATAAAGATAAAGAGCATTGATCCCAGAACAATTATGACTGATGTTGGACAACAAGTGTTAATGTGTTACTGGCTAATATTTCACAAAAAATAGAGAAACGGGTCATGCCTGTGGGGCTGAAATTAAAACAACAGTCTCCAAAGTTGTAGATTGTGGCTCAAGAGTTGGGAGTTTGTCCGGTTCGAGCCCCGGCTTGGACAGTCTCGGTCGTTGTGTCCTTGGGCAAGACACTTCACCCGTTGCCTACTGGTGGTGGTCAGAGGGCCCGGTGGCGCCAGTGTCCAGCAGCCTCGCCTCTGTCAGTGCTCCCCAGGGTGGCTGTGGCTACAATGTAGCTTGCCATCACCAGTGTGTGAATGTGTGTGTGAATGGGTGGATGACTGGTTGTGTAAAGCGCTTTGGGGTCCTTAGGGACTAGTAAAGCGCTATACAAATACATTTTACTTAAAACACCATTTGAACATTTCAAGCAGGAGTTGTTTGATTATTGCTAAAGATTAGGTCATTACGATCTGATATTAGAGAACATTTTTTTTAGTAAATGAAGGAACAGGAGACCGTAAACTGGAGCTGATGCTGAAAGCTGGTTGTGCATGTTTTTGCAGGTCTGAACGCAGGGGATGAAATACTTCAGTTAAATGGAAAAGACTCCCATAGTCTTAATTTCTCTGACATGAAAGCAGCATTCTCTCAGGCTTCACTGGCTCTGACAGTCAACACCTTGCCTGCGGTGGACCGCCGTCAGCTCTGCTACTTGCCGCCACGCCGCTCAGATGCAGAGGAGGATCTCTACACTGACATTTTCTCCCAAAGTCAAGGTAAAAGGAAAAAAGACACAAATGGTATACTTTAACATTATGCAGTGCTGTGTGGAGTTTAGTCAACCTTTTCTTTCTTTTGCTGGGGAAAAAAGTGCAGTGATTTACTGAAATATATGCAAACATAAACGATACTACAGTCAATAAATTCCAACAGGATTGAAAGTCAATATTTGCTTTGAATTCCTTTATTCTTTAGCACAGAACTCTTTTCTTTCTTTTCTTTTGAAGTCTCTTAGCCAAGCTTATTTTAATTTCTTTAAGTAGTCTTCAGGAATAGTTCCAGGCTTTCCAGGCTTGAAGGACATTTAAAGCTCTTCTTTCGATGTTGGCTGCTTTTGGTTTCTTTCTCTGTCACAATATTTGTTGCAGCCCAAGCTTTGGGAAGGCCAATCCATGGCTGGTAGTTTTCCATTGTGTGTTTTTTCTATCCAGGTTTGCTTTTGTTGAATTAACAGTATGTTTGGGATCACTGTCATGCTGAAAAATGAAGCTCTTGCCGTTAAGACACTTTCCAAATGCGTAATGATGGTATCTGATGGTGTTTTCCTAAATTCTTAATTTCCAACATCACTAGTTGAAATGCAGCCCCAAACCACCACAGAGCCGCCACTGTTTCATAGATGCCTGTAGACACTTTCTGATGTACCTTTTTCCTGACCTTCTCCATATACATGTACATTCATTCACTTCATAAGATCCGCTGCCACTGATTTTCTGAAGTCTGCCTTTTTCTCCCTGATGCCCACCCTTCTACTTCTACGACCATTTCCGATTAGGCTTTAGTGAGGAG
Organism: Pundamilia nyererei; assembly: GCF_000239375.1. NCBI lineage: Eukaryota > Metazoa > Chordata > Actinopteri > Cichliformes > Cichlidae > Pundamilia > Pundamilia nyererei. The sequence goes on along the minus strand of NW_005187467.1, from coordinate 2,347,293 downwards.
CAGATGGATCAAATGAAGGACCAGATTCATCTCTCTGGTCCTCATATTTGTGCTGAATTTTTTTTCCTGTTTCTGGAAGACTTTCACCTACTGTACATAGATTTTTAGGCATGCCGCTTTTTCCTCCACTTGTGCAGTTGCTCTGTTTTTGGGGTTTTTTTTAGGCTACGCTGTACACCATGCAGAGAGATGCCAAGTTTTTGGATAACAGCTATTTTGGAATCACAATTTTGGTCCAGAAATACAATTGCATCTTTGTAGGACAGATTAAGAGGGCCACATTAACAAAAAATGTAGATTCCTGAAAATGGTCAGGTACAGGGATTGGATGAAAAAGCAGCCAATGCCCACAGAAAGATCTCAACTTTCAGAAAGTGTGAAGAATGACTGCGCAAGACCACTTTAATGAATTACAAGAAAATCCAGCTTCTTGGAAGCCAAACATAAAGATATGATGGATGGCTCAACACTTTTGCACAGTACTGTATTTCACTTACTAATTTAAAGTGCCACTGGTGCTTCCATCCTTGCATGTTTATAGGTCCAATTAGCAGAGGTTAATGAACAGTTTAAATTCAATTCCCACAAATCTAAAGCGTATCAAAGCCATCAGATGCTCACAGTGTGGTGATGTTTACGTACTCACCTGGCATGTAAATGAATCAGAAGCATGCAAGTAGGCAAATCTCAAGCGTATATTTAATTTCCATGCAAGAAGAACTGACTTTCAGACCATCATCCTTAGCGACATCAGTTTCATTAATGCAAACGCAACAGATTTACTGGATTTAAATGAGGAAAAATAGGACATTCTGAGCAGTTAGCTTAGTGGATTAGTTTAGGAAGGTCTTAAATCGTAATAAAATGACAAGGCAAGTAAATGTATTAATCTAATCTAAAGAAGGGGGGGGGCTTTTGTGTCGCATATACATGACTGTTTTGTTTCTCTCAGAGGAAATCCTGGATGATGGAGTTGGACTGTTTCTGGAGAGCTCAGGAGACAGCCTGGATGACGACTCTGAGATCTTCAGTGAGTTCGACGAGTGCACAAAGGTAAGAGCACAATGTTTATCATCACTTTTATTATTATTATTCTTATTGTCATCACAGAAAACATCTGACAACCAAGCTTTCGTGTAATATTGCAGCGCCTATGCTTCTTTTCCGTCCTTGTTCTTTACAGCACACCTCTTAGCTCTGGTATTATGAAAAAGCACTCACAGGCATTTCGCTTTGCCACAGTTTGACTCACCATCTGTTACTGGCTCATTTTATCTTGTTTATGAAAGCAGAGCAGCATCTATAATCAACATGAGGGTGTTAACCCCATGCTTCTCAACACAATCTGTATCAGGTTTCTCTTTTCCCTCCATGACACACAACTCTAATGGAATTTCATAGCTTCTGACATGATTAAATCAAAGGGACCTAAATACAAATATATCTCATCATTGCTGCATGAAGTGTATCTTATGCACTGGAGACAAAGGACAGGACAACTGATTTGCTTTGAATGAAACAGCCGAGTGATGGATGGGTTTGATTAAGCTTGCATTGTTATTGCTTGATTATGCGAGGTTAGTAGGACCAGGTAATAACTGGGGGTGGATTCATTTTTAGCTATAAATGAACAGAGACAAGTTTAAAAAAGAAAGCACAGAGCACTACTGCCAAGACAAGCAAATAAGTCTCAAAGACCCACGTGTTGCTGTTAAAGTGCTATGACTAACAAAGATGTCTAATTCGAAAAAAATGGAAGAAGAAGAAAGGCGAAAAAATAGTTAAAGCGGCAGTCCTTAATCTGCTCTCTGTAACCGACTTCAAAGGATCACTGGGCACTTGCTCATGAAATGCTGAATGAAAGCACTGATGTGCTCTTGTAGATTAGTTTATCTCTCATCTCTTATGACAACACTTGATAACGACATCATTTCTCATTGTACCCGGTTAAATTGGGAGCTCACTGCAAGAGCTCCAAGGATCAATGTGATATCCTCAGACATCCTACTTACCCTTCAAATTCAGAGCTGGTTACATGACTGCTTCTTTATACGTTGTCTGCTTTAATCACGCCGTTGAACTTGTCTTGCTTAATGAGCAGCAGTTAATCAAGTGCAGCTCTGTAACTGCCTTTGTAATTATTAATGATATTATAGGGATGAGGAAAACGAGTCTAGATTATGAGTAAACTGAAGGACAAAATCTGTGGTTAAGATTGTGATCTGCTCTGTTAAATACTGCTTTTTCAGCTATTTTTTTCTTTAAAAAAACATTGATTGCTTTCATTCTCCTTTGGGCTTTCTGTTTGAAAATTAACCGATAGGTTCCTTTTGTGAGATCAGAACTCGCTTTTTTCTTTGTGTAGCATTGACGGTATGTGAATCATTAAAAAGATGGCCCTGTGAAAAACCTCAAAGCAAAGAAAAGCTGAGATTTATGTCCTCGTATCTGAAACATGTCTATACGTTTTCTTGAAATCGGCTCAGGAGTGGCTTAACAAAGTGATATAAAAATATTAGTTGGTGTTGTTGTGCACACCATGACTTTGTATGACAACAGCTGAAAAGATGATCAACGACTTCCTACTTTCAGTCATTGTCAGATATAGATAGCCGGCCTAACCTTTGTAAGATTGTATTTTGTGCTATGAAAAACACATAGATTTCTAATTATTTTATGGGGCAAAGTACTATCACTGTTTTTCTGTCTTGTTATTATAAAAGCTATGTGCAACATAACCTCATTACGTACTACATATTCAAAGCAAGGACTTTGGCACAGACCACCTACATCATTTCTCAGCGATGCCAATTTGTGTGTGCTGGCTACAGGCTCAATAGAGAAGAACTCAGTGCGGCATCATTTTGTGATCTGAATAACAGCCTCTAAACTGTTTAGCTGTACACTCCCATCTCTCAATGACAAATGTGGAGTCTTTATGTGGGGCATTCTGGGAAAGTAGGAAATTACTGACTGAGTCAAACAGGACAGACAGTGGAAAGCAAGTCATGCAATTCAGTTGTTATGCAGGGGGGGGACTGGATGTTTGGTGAAAACAGCAAGTGTGTATTTTTCTTCTTCACTGCTATGGCATTTTCAGAGCTTGTAACTTAATCACAGGGACCATTGCTTCTTTTCTTACTTGTTAAATGCTCCACGGCAGTTCACCCCCTCTCTAGCCTGCTCCTCAGCAGCTCCCCTCTCCCCTTTTCCTGAAATCCTGCATTTGTATTCTACTGCGGCGTGGCTTACCCAGTCAATCCTGCTCCACTGCAGCCTTGAGGAGGAGACTCTTTCCCTCCTGCTCCTTTGCTCTCTCCCCGGTCTGGAGGATTATCGAGACTAATTTACAATGCTGCTAGAGTTGACCAGATCTTCACACTCACACAGTGTGCCTAAGTTTACCCAGCCTGTAGAGAAGAGAGAGAGCCAGAGAGAGAAAACAGCAGAGTACTGGTGACAAAGCTACAGCAGACTGTGAAGGAGCAAAAGAAGGGGAGTTGGAAGGCTCTAAGTGCTGGTGGGCGGAGAGGAGGAGGCTGAGCAGCTCCACTCATCCTTCATCACAAGCACCACAGCATCTTCTCCTGTTTTTTTTTTTTTTTTTTTTTTTAAACCAGGGAAGACAAAAGGGCTCAGAAATGTATTGGAGAGACACAGTGTAGACTTTGCTCTTTCTAAAGCCCGGAGTCTTTGTTTTCTCTCTGGTACTTTAACTGACGCTGGCTGTCTATCTGCACCCGGCTATGTCTATCCTGAAGTGGAGCAAGCACAGCAAGCGCTCCACAGACTCCATCTATGACATGCTTCATCTGGTGAGCCTCTTTTCTTTCATGCACGTCGTTTTTTTTACCTGCTTAATTCTTGGTGCTGCTGTGATAGCTGTTGTCTCATTCCAGTGAGAAGAAAAACAAAATCACCTGTCCTTCTCAGTGTTAGTTTCACACCTCTCGCTGGCTGCTGTAGACCAATGGCAGGAAGCTGTGAGTCACTGCCGCCGCAGAGTTGCCCCATAATCACTGGAATGCTCCAGGAGATGCATATAGGAGCCCATGCTCTACAAGTCTTACTGCAGATGACTTGGACTTTATGCGACTTGGACAATCTACTGACTATTTCTGAGTTTCTCTCTTAGCACCTTAAGCTGCGATATCGGGCTTCAGTTTCAGAGAACAGACATGCGGTCTTCTCCTTACGCCATGCTTTTATGCTTTGAAGTAGTTTATTTCCCCCAGCAAATAAAATATAGATTAAAAAATATATCTGTGACAGGTTTTTACATTTACACATTGTTCTTTTAAATAGATACAGAAGCCTGTGATTTTCTTTTTTCTCCCCCTCTGTACTTTCTCTCCTTTCTAACATGTCATAAGTGTCCAAGCACCCAAAGCTGTCATAGTGTTAATTAGCCTAGATTGTGAAGAGCATGTCTTGACTGTGACTGTCTTACTAGGCTTAGTAAAACTTTGCAAAATGTTCAGAAAAGAAACAGATTTGAATTTTCCCCTTTTTCTGCACTCTTGCAATCTGTTTGTGCATTTCCATCTAGCATTTCATGCTCAATTTTATGTGTAATGTACTGGACCTTACATATCATCAGCTGTAAGTTTCAGCTTTTTAAAAAAACAACTTTTATTTAATTTTTTTAACTAAATCACTCTCTACATCCAGTTGGTTTTACTTACAAAGTATGTGTTGTGTTCACTCTGACCAAAAAATATCACATCTAACAAATCACAAAGCATTTGTGAATTAGTGTAAGATCCATTTGCAACATTGCATTTACAGACACAGCACCTCCTAGTTCATCTGTTTGTGTGAGAGCTGCCTGCTTAATTTGGGAACATTGTCAAGAGGAACAAATGGCTGTCGTGCCTCACATATCAATGTCTCTTTGATTAGATAACAAAGCTGATAACCACGGTCATTTGCAAAGCTGCCCGGGAATATCTGTAACAGTTGCTGGATAATAGTGTTCTTCTTGTACTCTGTTCTTCTCGCTCTTGCATTTTTCCATCATATTTTTGTGAATGACGGCAAAGAACATCAGGACTATGGCCGTTTTTCATCAGCATTTTGGTAAATATTGGGAAAAATTGCACACGCATTGCTTTTCAGAGACAGCAGAATCCTTATGTTTGTTTGTCTAAAACTAAAAACAAAGTTTAGATGTGAAGACTGACAGCAGCTAAGATCATAATTGGGTTTTCTAATATGAGAACCACAACCTTTCATCCTCTGCAGCTATGTTGATGTATAATCTCAGTATTTCACAGGGGAGCCTATAGGTGTGAGAGGACAAATTGTTTCTGTCCAGCCTGTAAAACTCCATATAAAACAAAGCACACATCTCTCAGCTTCCAGTTATGAACTCAATAATGACTACAGCTCCTAGTGGTCCCTGTTATGTGACTGTCTCATTTGATCTTTATCATGTACTTTCAAATGAAGTCTGGCCTCACAGAGTGAATAAGGCTTTGATGGATATGATTTATGCTCTTTGTGCTTTCTGCTTTGTGTTTGTATTGATTTTTTTTTTTAAAAGCCAAAATGCCAGTTTATATTTATGGATGCTGAGGCTGTGGCCAAAGTAACAAGTACTAGTTCAGCCATGTAGGCTGCTACTGAGTGGGGTCTATTTTTTACCCAAAATGATAGTCTAATGCACATCAGCGCTGGTCACCACGGCAACCCATACTGTATGTGGACAGACACCGTTGTGTGTATATTTTGATTCTGTGAAAGAGCTGAATCATTACACCACCGATCCATCAGTAGGAGGAAAACACCAGGGAAAAGAGCGATGTGAGTGAGAGGGAGGTGGAAAGTCATTGTTATGACAGACTGAAAATAGACCAAATTAGTGCAAATGATTTTTTTTTTTAGAGCTGCCTCACTGCCTCTTTCCAGGCTCAGTTGCTGTACAGTCATGGATGTGTGCACAACAGTAGGTAGAAAGTGGCATCTGCTTCCTAATGTTTGCGGCTCCCACCTTTGTGAACATTGCCGTTTTCTTTTATGAAGGATTTTATCACTCTTGCCTTTGAAACGCTCATCTTTTTTTGGTTGTTTTCCCCCCCTTTCTTGCAGAGTACGGAGCAGGTCGCCGCTTTCTGCCGCAGTCTCCATGACATGAATTCCTTGGAGTGTGTGTCCTCTTCGCCGAGCCCGGAATCGCCCTTTCCACCTCCTGCAACTCCCAGACAGCTCTCTGATGCCGACAAGCTCCGCAAAGTCATCTGTGAACTCGTGGAGACCGAACGCACCTATGTCAAAGTCAGTATCACTCATCTTACTTGTAGGAGGCAGATGGTGTTTGTGAGTGTGCATGTTCCTCCTGTCCATCGATCGATATTTCTGTCTGCCTTAGGTCGTGTTAGGCTTCCACATTACCCATTCAACATGACCTATCCATATTTATCTCTGTGTCTCGGGAGATATGAGCAGGACACAGCTGTGCCCTTGCTTGGATATTGCCTAATCTTTTTCAGCCCAGTATAAATATGGCTCAGTGGAATAACTGGGTTAGCGATGCTATATAATGGAATAATTTAGACTAACTAAAATGTTATGCCCTATTTTACGGGCCACAGATATAGTTATTATAGAAATTATACTGCAAGTGACTGATGGTGTATTGTTCAAACAGACATGTGGGTGCATTTTTATGTCTGTGTGTCTTGTAGTAGGAGTTGCAGTTGTGTTGCTAATGCAATAAATACAGGCAAAACACTTGAAGGGGTTTTGATTTCAAGTTGACAAAGCTTTAATGCAATACCACATAATGTGTTTTGTTTGCTACAAGTTTGAGCACGTCATTTGGAGTCAGTCTCATGTTACTTTTGATTGCCAGGCATTTGTTCATTTCTTAGGCTTTCTACATTTCAGCTCACGTTTGTATTACCAGAGTCATCTACTTAATTTGGTTTCCATATAGCCGTTCTTTCTGAAGAAAAAGGCGCCCACCAGCTGCTTTTGGTTTGAGCTTGAATTACTTATTTGTCCTGGTGTCTGACTATACCTTTCTATACCTGTTGATTTGTTAAAAATGTCAAAGCCTTATTTAAAAATGCATTTTTTTTGTGTGTGTCCATATTTCACACGGTGGCACAAGGCAAACCTGAGTAAAGCACAATTTACCGACTCTTTTTCATGGTTTTCTTGCAGGATCTCAATTGCCTCATTGGGAGATATTTAACCCCACTGCAGAAAGAGACCTTCCTTACTCAGGATGAGGTATGTCAAATGCTCCCCATGTGCCTTTATGGGGTCCAGGCTTTTAAATGCCAGTACTGTTGAAATGTTCTAAGAAAAGTAGGTTACATAATCATGTGAAGTGCAGCTCTGTGTGAGGACAAGAGGGTTGGATGATGTGTGAGAGAGATGGGATGTTTGAAAATAACATGTTTTATCTGCACTTTCAACAACGAGGTTCATTTGGTTATATTCAATTTTTGGACATTTTTGTGGTTTAACTGGTAGCAAGTGATTAATAAAAATAATATTTTGAAATGCACTGGAAGGTGTTAAAATTCTTTCTTTATTTAAATCTCATCTCAAATAATTTTTCTTTCAGCTGGATGTTCTGTTTGGTAACTTGCCAGAAATGGTGGAGTTCCAAGTCGAGTTTCTCAAGACTCTGGAAGACGGGACGAGACTGGTTCCTGATTTGGAGAAACTGGAGAGAGTGGATCAGTTTAAGGTATGCACTTATTCTTTGAAATATACAGCAAAAGACTAGCAACAGGTATTTAAAGACCCGACAAAGTCTTTGAATTACTGGTTGTGTGACTCCTTTTTACAGAAAATCCTCTTCTCCCTCGGAGGCTCTTTCCTGTACTATGCAGACCGGTTTAAGATCTACAGTGCTTTCTGCGCCAGCCACACCAAAGTCCCTAAGGTCCTCGTGAAGGGTGAGTAAATGTGCTTCAGAGATGCAGCCCTCCTTAAGGAGAAAGGATGCATTTAGGCTCCCAGGGCTAAAAGCTTTGCACAAATGTATGGTATATAATGAGCAGTCTCGAACACTGTCTTCTAAGCTAGTACACCCACTCCCTTCAGGACTTGACTGGATGGCTTTGTTTTCTGCATTTACATTCAGTGAGTCAACTGGTTATCTGCCACACTGTTAAGGAGGTGCTATTAGAATAAAGCTGTTTTGTTTTTCTTTTCTTTTTTTTTTGAAACAGTAAACAGATTTTTGTTCTGCCCACTCATGTTTAGCTGCTGTTCGATAAAAATGACCCTTCTGTAAAAACAAAACAATTCAGACCTTTTGATGTGGCTTCTAATCTCTAATGCAAGACAAAGCATGCTTGTACGCCAGTAATCTGCATAATATCAGGCTAAACATAAGCAAGCAGACAACAAACTTATAGATCTCACCCCAACCGGTCGCAGCAGATGGCCGCCCCTCCCTCAGCCTGGTTCTGCCGGAGGTTTCTTCCTGTTAAAAGGGAGTTTTTCCTTCCCACTGTCGCCAAAGTGCTTGCTCATAGGGGTTCATATGATTGTTGGGTTTTTCTCTGTATCTATGAAGCGCCTTGACTTTTGTTGTGATTTGGCGCTATATAAATAAAATTGAATTGAATTGAATAGACCATTAGTGAAAATACTAGGAATCCAATGTTTATCAGTTACATAGAGGATAATTAAAAGTAGGTAAATAGGTAACCTATGGAGGCATTTCACTAAGTGTTCTTTTTTGGTCATTCCAGCCAAAACTGACCCCAATTTTAAGGCCTTTCTGGATGAACGAAACCCCAAGCAGCAGCACTCTTCCACACTGGAGTCTTACCTAATCAAACCCATACAGAGGGTTCTCAAGTATCCCCTCCTGCTGAAGGAGCTCTTCTCGCTCACAGACCCAGACAGTGAGGAACATTACCACCTCGACGGTAAGACAAATTCTTATAGCAGATCTCAAAAATATGTACAATCCCAACAACCCGCCTCATAACGCGATTTGTGCTGGACTGCAGTTGCCATGAAAGCCATGAACAAGGTTGCCAGCCACATCAATGAAATGCAGAAGATCCACGAGGAGTTTGGAGCTGTGTTTGATCAGCTTATCACAGAGCAGAGCAGTGAAAAGAAAGAGGTAGATCGGAGAAACCTGGCTTGGTTCTGTTATGTTAACCAAAAATGACACGCAATTGGAGCAGATTGGTTGATTATTTCGTTCCAATTACCAGGTTGCTGATCTGTCAATGGGCGATCTGCTTCTCCACAACACTGTGACATGGATTAACCCACCTGCCTCCTTAGGAAAATGGAAAAAAGAACCCCAGATGGCTACATTTGGTATGGCAGGATTGTTGATTATGTAATAAATGAATAATAAGTGTATGTATGCTGTTTGGATTCCATCTAAAAATGTCAAAACATCTGATGGAAAAATGACAAATTGACTGTGATGGCACAGTCACACACGTTGTGTAAAGCGTGCACATGCATCAGGGCACATTTTGGAAAGAACTGCCTAGTAATTATGGAAAAATTCAAATGCCTTACACTCCATAAGTGACAGATTAGCAGCATTTGACAACATTTCAGTTAACTGTAATGTGGGTTGCATAGCAGTGCAATAGTTAGCACTGTTGCCTCACAATGAGAAAGCTTAGTCAGTTAAGGTCTCCCTGTGTGGAGTTTGCATGTTCTTCCTTTGCCCGTGTGGGTTTTCTTTAGGCTCTCTGGCTTCCTTTCACATCCAAAGACAGGCATGTTTGGTTAACTGGTGATTCTGAATTCCCCAATAATGTGAGGTAGACCAAGTACTTGGTCTAGAATAAAGTGCTGTAAAAATGTAGTGCTGTAAAAAAAGGTAGTCTAAAGTGCTTTGAGTAGTCAGACAGGCTAAAAAAACCCCATGTGTATTAGTTGCCCCCCCGACTTCTGACCATATATAGTATTAATAATAACAACAATGGTACTAATAATAATATTAACTAAGGTTTGGATAACCCCAAGGATGCTTTACAGAAGAGTAAAAATGAACTAAAACATATAAATAAACAAAAAAGTCTTTTCATTTTAGCAAGAATTGTTCACAATTGTGCACAAAAAAGAGACCAGTAACCCTTCCTATGTAGTTTTTAATGAACAGACCTGTTGTTAACTTCAAAGTTACATATGTTGATTTGACATGTGACCTGAACCCCAGTGATTACTAAGTCTTTTTTTCTACCAATGCTTTCTAGTGTTCAAAACAGCAGTGGTCTTTGTTTGCAAGGAGGGGTCCAAGCAGAAGAAGAAAATGGTAGGTTTTCACAAAAACAGGATTCCATCAGCAACACCAAACCCCAATCGCAAACACATTGTTGACTTGCCTTTCCTGTGGACCATTTTTCGTCTGTAAAAACAAAAACAAAAATTCTTTACTTGACTGAAGGGAGGTTCCCACCGGGTCTCTGTATCTTCTGAAGAAAAAGATCCCTTCAGATTCCGTCACATGATTCCAACTGATGCCCTACAAGTCCGGTCTATGACCAATGCAGGTATAGTAGATTACAAACTTTAGTAGCACACTAGTTCTAGCTTCAGTCCGACTAATGATTATCTCACAATATATTACCAGATTTCTACGTATATGAGACATTAGTGATGATTTCTCCCTCAGATGGCGAGGGCTCTGCTGTGTGTGAGATTATCCACACAAAATCGGAGTCAGAAGGAAGACCAGAAAGGACATTTCACTTGTGCTGCAGGTGAGGATTTCTGCTAAAGGAGGTTCAATTACACTGCAGATTACAGCTTGCCCACTACTGATAAAGTCCAGTCTGCTATCTAATGAAGTGACAAACTGTCTACCTTTCTCAGCTCTCCGGAGAGCAGAAAAGACTTTGTGAAGACAGTCCACTCCATCTTGCGAGAAAAGCATCGCCGGCAGCTCCTAAAAACAGAGAGCTTACCACTCAACCAGCAGTATGTACCCTTTGGAGGAAAACGGCTGTGTGCTCTGAAGGGAGCCCGCCCCACTATAAATAGAGCAGGTAAATGCCAGTCTGTAGATGCATTAACCCAACAGCTTCAAGTGCACAATTTATTTTTGACAGACAGGCAGAATCCTGTGGTTTTATCCTGAGTTTTTCATTTAAGGTTTTAACCAGTATTGTAGGAAGATAATTACTTTCAACCAAACTCCAAAGGGATGTACTCAAAGTAGTAAGATCATAATAATTTATCTCTCTGATGTTCTGGGGTTTTGCAGCATCTGCCCCGACTAGGACTCTCGGCCGAAGGAAGTTAGTGCGCAACCGTTTCACCATAGACACGGATATTGTTTTTGATGGTGATCCTGAACAGCAAGACCTCGTTTCACCAGAGGAGCCTGGCTCAAAACGGTCCCAGCAGGATGAGGAACCAGATCAGCAGCAGCAGCAGCAGTCTGACTTGGCAGGTGACACAGACCGCTGGGTGGAAGAACAATTCGACCTAGAAGAATACGAAGATCAAGAAGAGGTGAAGGAAACTGACATCCTCAGTGACGACGACGACGACAACGACTTCTGCCAGACACCAACACCTGCGTCCATTGAGACTGACCTGGAGGCCCCAGTCATGGCTTTGACCTTGGAGGGTGTGGAAAGAGAGAAGATTAAATCCCCAACAGCCAGTGAGACATCTGACATGGCGAAGCAGAGAACCATGATCAATGACAAGACGGAGGATCAAAATCAGAAGGAGAAGGATGAGATTTGGGTAAGAAGGGAGCAATCAGGTTTATCCCCAGACTGTGCCACATAAAAGCAGATGCCAGAAGATAGACAGCGAGTGTTCTAGACAGCTTTACATGGGCTCCATAAAAACAAGTCATCACAAACAATGCATGAGCATTGATGTATATTGCACAGCTAGTAGAAGATATACCTTTCTTTATCTTATGCTGAATGCTTTTTTTTGTACAGGTAAGAATATTAGTGGAGCAATACAGGAATCCAGAGTGAGGGAGCTTTTCCTGAATCGAATGCTGTTACAGGAAAGTCAAGTGTAAGCTTTGAGGGTTGAAATAATGGTACAATCACAGAGTCTAATCAGTTGCTTTGATTGGCATGGTTTGCACATTTGGGCGGCATTCTTTAGTCCTGCCTGCTGTTGCCAAATTTGGGTATTGTGAGAACATAAATATTTGTTATGTCTGTGTTACTCAGAGATATTATCATAGTTAAGGGCTGTATATTATTTGTCCTTAAAGAAATAGAACAATTAATTGCAAAGGACCGTTGTCTTGCATAGTTTACTATACTTGTGGATTTTCACATGAATATACACTGACATGTTTTGAGTACAGACTTCCTGATGTATTTGATTTTGATTTGCTGTTTATTAACTTAAAGCTATCTTTTTACTCGGAGAGACAGCTTGTTCTTTTTTGTTACATTTAATAGGATAATAGTGGAATTATGTAAAACTCCCCTTGTCAAAGAAGCAAGGGGATTTCATTGTTTTGATTTGGCATAATCCTGTTTTACTTGAATTTGGCTGTGTCTTTGTTTACTGTGAAACAGTTTTGGTGACATTTACTTTTCCTCTTCAGTATTACCACTCATACACATCGATACTTAACACTCCACTTGGAACCACTCAGTATTGTACATAATACATCTGGGGTCTGTTTCAGAAAGCAGGTTTAGTAAAATAGCTGACATTGTTAACCCTGTCACAAGAGAAAAAGTCAACAGTAGGTTTTCTTTAAAAAATCTGTCCAGGAGTTTCTCCCTAAAGAAGGGCCTTGGATTCCCAGACAGATACGCCTTAATAAATATGACTGTGTGGACATTTAGGCGCCTGTCAGGTTGTGAACCACTTCAAAGCACTGGAACATTTACCTTGCATTACTGTAGTAATCACAGTTTAGCACCAATTTGTATCAACATTTAGACACATCAAATACTCATTCATTAAACATGTGTCATGTAATGAGGAGTGAATCATGTTCATGATTACATGATTGTGTAAATACATGTCAGTAGAGCTGCAAATGAAATGACTAAGACTCTAAAAATAAACTAGCTATAGTTTAAAAGTGAGTTTTTACATATAAGCTGATATTGGTTTAGTATGGTCTGACAGCATTACATGTTGAGATATTTACAAACTTTAAATACATCGGCTCACTATCATTAAATCTAAAGCCCATAGCTAAGAATAGCTGGGTTTGCGGTCACGTGGTTCTGATGACGCGCGGAGGCAGCGCGATTTTTGAGTGGAGGGCGGAAGTAAACATGGAGGACACTGTGGAGAGTCAGGAGAGCAGCTATTGTGCAACTTTAGACCCCGTTTCTCGGGAGAGATATAAACAGATAGTTAAAAAATATATCGGACGTGATCCGTATTCTTTGAAAATGTCCGAATACACCACAGAAGTAAAGGATTTGCCTACTATCGAGGCTGTGGATATCACCAACTACTTGGTCCTCCAGACTTCTTACTACACTAGGCAGCAAATGAAAGCTTTCAAGAGTCTGGAGGCGTACAATTTTTTTGTCAGCGGGTGGGTCCACAACCTTGGAACAAAACGTCTCCGTGATGGATACAGTTTGGTGTTTGCAAGGGTGAGTGTTTGCTCTTATATTGCTTTATCTTAAACACGCTAACAGTTAGCGGTAGCGGCTTTAACGTCAACAAACATGCCACATCCTTAGGACTTCGTTAGAGTGACAGTTGTTTGTTTCAAGGTAAACCATTCTCAGAGGTCTAACGAGACACCTCTGAAGACTTGGGTAATTGCAAAGGAGGATGGAGAAGTGATTGCAGCTCATTGCAATTGTATGGCAGGGTAGCCGTCTGTTGCATATCCAAAATCGCCTCTGCACATCGATGCTGTTCTGCCTTAAGCTTCATTCTTTTCTCTCGTTTGAGAACTGATTCCGATCTGGGTTTTCGTTCGTAGCCGAGATTGACCGTCGGAGCCCAGTCCTCCGACTCTTCGTCATCCAAAGCACTTGGGCAGCCTATAGTCCCAATCAAGTCAATATTAGACTACTAACTTAAAAGCACTAAGTAAACGAGAATTTAACGACAACCTAATGCTAATAAGTTCGTTTGCAAACATAACATTACCTCTGACGAAGTGGTCGCTGCAGACACGGGCATTGGCAGACTCTGCTCCTCCCGACTGTAAACGTAAATTTAAAATCCATTTTTTCCTACGTTTTTCGGTTAGAATTTTCCATTTTTCTCCTCTTCGTTGGGCTATTTTTGGTACCCTAAAATACCGTTTATCAGTTTCTCGGGTCGACCTACTGGAGCATCCGTAAACACAACAGGACATAGGCATTTTGCTTACTGTCTGTCTGTGATTTTGCGCTTATCTTTTTCACTTCCGACCGCCAGTCAAATTTCGCGCTTTACGTCGACGTCACGTCTACGTCAAATGAAACCTAGCTAGTTTGAACCTAGGCACAACCTCATATCCATATTTTATTCGCTTTATTTATTTCTGTCCCCATCGATTGAACCAGCTTTTTTTTTTAACCCTATCTCAGGGTTTATCAGTTCAGAGTTCAGGGTAAGCTTAGAGTTTGTAAACCTGCTTCCTGAAAGAGACTTCAGCTTCTTTAAAAAATGTCTTGTGTGTTCAAAATGATTGTTCACTAGTATTGGAATACAATGCAATGTTCTTATTTATTCATCTGTAAATTAATTTGTTAGCAGCAAACACAGTCGTGTTTTTTGTTGTTTTTTTTTTTGTTTTTTTCCACTGAGAAAGTCCAAATTTGCTCAAGCAATCAAGGGAAAGACTTGCCGTGTGCAAAATGAAAGAAGTCATACTTGTAAACAATTCATTGTGCTACTAAGACTGCGTTTTTATTACTGTGTGTATATAGAAATGTACTGATATCATAATAAAAACAGTTGTTTCCTACTTATAATTTAACATGTGTGGTTGGTGTGGTTTTAATCAGCAGCCTCGTTTACTCCCTGCAGCTCAGCAGATACCAAGTCTACAGGACCATTTTGTGATGGGAGAAAACAAAAATGTCAAGTCGACATGCTTGTAAACAACAGAACTAAGTGACTAATCGATGCTCAGCTACCTTAAAGCAACACTTAGAGACTGACTGCAATTGCAACAAGTGGAAAACTTAAAGCTGAACTTTAGAAGACATTAAGAGCCACTCAGAGTGTTTGCTAGCTTCGGCTCACTAAGTGTCTGAGTGATGGTGCGCAACCTAAATCGCCATTAACAGAGAAAACACAAAAATGTCTGCAGTCAGTGTTTAGTGTTCACATAACAGGAATGAAGCAAGCTGAGAATTATTAACAATGATTGATTTAATCTAAATCTATACATTCTATAACTGGATATAGAAAATGAACACCGTACTTTCCAATATGCCTCCTCTAAATGAGTAATTTGAGGTGTTGTCATTACATGGACATTTTTTCTAATGAGAAACTATTGCATTTCAGTGCTAGTGAGTCATTTCCTATTTCGTTAAAGCTCTTTTTGCCAGTCAGGTTTTTTGAGAAATACAAAGGCGGGTGCAACAGATGAGCAAGGGGGAACGGTGGCCAAAAAATTCAGGAAGTGCATGAGCAAAGATAAACAATGGTTGCAGGAAGACCCTTCTCTGGCATCTGCTTTTTGCACACAACCTTAAAAAAGATCAAATCACAACAATATGAACTGGAATGTGTTTTAGCAAACTGATACTGAAGGGCTATTGTGTTTTAAACGGTCTACTGTCTTAAGCGGGAGAAACACTGCTGTAAAAAGCACATGGAACAAGAGTTCAAAAGAACAAATCTACATTCCAGATTACAGAATGCCAAAAATAGAAAATGTAAGTTTAAATTGTCTATTAAAGGTAACGTCCTCTTGTACATTAGTCAAAACATTACATCTGTAACCCTGTTATGAGCTGTAGACAACTGTCTTCCACCATTGTTGAATTCTCTGCTTCCTTGGAAAAGAACAATTTCTTCAGTATTTTCAAGCTAACATCAGGAAGAATGGCAGCACTCTACAATCAGTGGGTACCTTATCTCCTCTTTTATAACTGAGCTCTCTGCCCCCCACCCCCAGCCAGCACATCCTTGTCAATCACCACCCCCAACACAAAAGCTCTGGTGCTCCTTTTAGATCAAGGGGAAAGATCTCTTCAGACTTACAGCCTTGTGATGTGAAGCAATACAGTACAGTTCTGAATGACACGACTCCTTGATTAAATATCTGCCAAGAGATAAATGGAACCATCCTAATTTATGGGATTATTTATCTTTTAATATCTCTATTTATAATCTTTATGTATTCATAAAAGGATATTACAAAGCAACTAATAAATGAATGATGAAAGAAAATCAAAGACTAAATCTAAAATCAAAAGAAACAGCCAAAACATTAGAAGAGGCCAAATGACCCATGTGGTATAAACACATTAGCCAGCTCAGCAACACCAAAAGGACTGAAAAGCCACAGAAAGCGAAAAATATGGGGAAAGAAAGGAACATTTATGGCATAGGCATGTAAGGCTGCCAACTTATTGATGATGTGACTAGTGATAGAAGTAGCAGGATGAATTCTGTACATGTGTACACATGTACAGGGCTGTACTCTCCTCTGTTTTAGCCAAATGCTGCTAGCCTGATTATATGGTGATTTAAGGTGCAAATGGATAATGACCCAAAGCATTTTGCAAAAGCAAACCAACAGTTTCTCAAAGCAGAGAACTGAAATATTCTCCAGTGTCACGTCAGTCCCCTAAGCTCAACTCAACACAGCGTGCTTTTGAGTTGTTAAATACCAAACTAAATGCAGAGAGCTGCACAAAGAAGCAGTAAATGTTTGGCTGGCAGAGCGTTTCCAGCGAGGAAACACAGTTCTAGACTGTTGAAAATGGGGGGCTATTTACAAAAATAGCTGTAATTGCTAAAGAAATAATTATGGACCGTAAAACACAAAAAACAAGTCAGCAGGTGGGGCTGTTCTGTAGCAGTAGGTACCAGGTACCTTTTAACCTACTTCTATGTGTATTGTCTTAAGACAAACAACGCTACATTTCTACTAATCTATAAAACAGGGCTTTGCCTTGCATTAGATTTTAAAAATACTAAGTGCAAAACAAGATTTTAAGCTTTGTATTAAGGCTTAAAATATGGTTCTGCACCGTATTGTATGGATAGCACAGAACATTTGGAATCTTAAACTATGCAATGTTTCTTATACAACAGATAAGAAATAACTGTCTTGTCCTTCCCCAATCGCCCACACTTAGATTGCAAGTCTTCATTTGAAGTAGTTCACCAAACAGTGGATAATGCTTAACATCCCTAAAGAGGTGCCTGCTTCTCACTCTAATGTACACTGTTTATTCATGCACCATTTGAATGCTGGTAATTGCTAGCAAGATCAGTTTGGCTTCCTGCTTTCAGTGGCTCCTGCTACTGACACCCAAACTTCAGGATGGAGTGTAAGATGTATGTTTCTCTCCTGGCCCTGATTCCTGAGCTGCAGCCAGCAAGGGGGCTGACGTGCTGCTCTCTGGCATTGGTTAGCCTCCTGCTGCTCAGTCAAATGAGTCTGCAGTGGACATCATGCATCTGAAACAATCAGCAAGCTAACCAGTTGGTCCTCATGATTCTAATGAGCTGTATTAGGTTCCTTATCCCTCTATCATCGAAAGGTCACGTTACCCAATGCTGATCAATGCCAAGCATAGGGAGCTTGGAGAGGTATATATACACTAGAATAATTTTTCTCAGCACTACATTTTGCATATATAGTTTAAAAAAAAGAAAGAAGCAGAAGTACAAACAAATTACATCGTGTACTTTTCCAAATACTTATGGACTAACGAAAGAAATCAGCAGGTGGTGCTGCGGATTAGGTATCCACTGAACCTGCTTTATGTGTAACATCCAGAGGCAGACTAAACTAAGTTTCTAGAGTAATCTAAGTAAGAACTAATATCTCTAAATTTGACAAATTAGCACTTTTGGGGTAAAAGAAAATTGTATACACCACTTATGTATAACACTTAACATCTCCAAGCAAGCACCCATTTTCCACTCTGACGTATGCGGTTGTTTTGTGTGATGTTTATGTGCCGGCGCTTACTTGGAGGCTCAGTATTGGTGTCAAGCCTTTGTGTTTTAGTTCTGATGTTCCTGAAAAAAATATTTTGCTGTATGCACATTGGTTAATTTGTTTTATTGTTTTTAGTAATAATAAAAATATTAGGAGTAATAGTAATATTATGCAACTGCAGTTTATACGGTACTATACTGTAGAACAAGGGAGTCCACATGTTTTTAACCATAATGAAATGCATAAAATAATGCTGAGAGGTTAATGCTCACAAACACTGAGATTTTAAATTTATCACAGATTTTTCTAATTTAGTTATAGTTTTTTTTCTCCCCATCTCATAATCTATACACAAGAAACCATAAGCCATCTTATTTAGCTTTATGAGAATGATTACTCTAGTAACTGTTTTACCAAATTTAAAGACTAACTCATTTCAGTTGAAGCAGTAAAAGAATTATCAGCCTTCTTCCTGGAATGTGTAGTCATATTTACATTCAACAGGTGCCACACTGCATCTACAATCTCGTACCATTTTATCTGAGTTGAATCTATATTTTCTATATTTAATCTATATACATTTTTTAATTAAAATTGATCTAAAATCAAAATTCACAGCTGTGAATACACACTACAACATAGGTTTCTTCACAGCTGCAGGTTTCTCCCTATGAGGATACATGTTTACATTCAAAGCAGGTGAGGATGTGATGATGGTATCACTCAGCAAACCTGTCCAGCAGGTTTTGCAGTTTCTGTTCCTGTTTTATGACCTCTCCTGTTACATCTCTCTCTCTGTCATTCTTTGTCTCACCTGCTTCTCAGAAACGAGGTGAGCAGCAGGGCGTTGCACGTCCTAGACCAGGTTTAAATAAAGGAGTGGCTTTTTCACCTTGTAATTCCCTGCTGTTTTTTTCCCTCTTTACCTGAAATCAGACGGACAGTCTCCCTTGTAAATCGTGCCAAATACCTGGCACAATTCAGGAAAACAAAATCGACTTAAATGTCTAGAAAGCATCCTTCTACGAACAAATTAATCTATACTTTCAATCACAGGTGGTAAATAATACCGGGTTCAATGGCCACAACAGATCATTTTGCTTACATCTGATGTATTATATACACAAAAAATGTAGCTTTGAATGTGAGCTCTTGTTGCAGGGAAATGGGACCATCTGGATGTAATCATCTGTATGTGGGCTTGCATTGAAAACAGTGAATGCGTTGCTTCTGAGAA
>NW_005187467.1:2321848-2326187 GCF_000239375.1 Pundamilia nyererei | reverse complement strand
GTGGGGGAACTTGCACAATCGGTGGCTGACTAAATACTTTTTTGCCCCACTGTACATTGTAGCCACAGCCACCCTGGGGCGCACTGACAGTAAGCAATCTGATAAACCGAAACCAGTATGATAACATTACAGGAATGCTGATAGTATCGCAGTTTTAAAGCTTTGTAAAAGAGGTGCACTGGGCAGTGTTTTCATTAGACAAGAGACGAGAGACGAAACTTTATCCTTCCAAACGATGCAGGCAAAATCTGAGATTTTAGCACTGGTCCTGGGCGCCCTGGGCTTATGTGGGACAATAGTCACCACTTGTCTGCCCCATTGGAGGGTTTCTGCCTTCATCGGTGCCAACATCATCGTCATGGAGGAGCTCTTAGAGGGCTTGTGGATGAACTGCTACCGACAGGCTAACATCAACATCCAGTGCAAGGTGTATGACTCGCTGTTAATTCTCCCACCAGAGCTGCAGGCAGCGAGGGGGCTCATGTGTGTCTCCATAGTCCTGGCTTTCATCTCGTTGTTGCTCACAGGATTCGGGATCCAGAAGAGCAGCTGTTGTGGTGACAATTTAAAGAGTAAGAATATCACCTATGCATTAGGAGGGATTCTGTTTCTACTTTCCTTTTTGACCACACTCATCCCCGTAAGCTGGGTGGCCCATACTGTCATCAGTAACTTCTATAACCCGACAACGCTGGATGCTCAGAAGCGGGAGCTGGGATTGTCCCTCTTCATTGGCTGGGCCACTTCTGGTGTTTTGCTAATCACCGGGATCATTGTGCTGTTTAGGTACAGCAAACGCAGTGCAAAGGAAGATCAGCGCTACATTGAAGCATATCATATGGTGAAAAGGAATGAACAGAAGGCGGACAGTGTTGACTTTTCAAGAGCGAAATCTAGTTTTCATACAAATCAGGAATATGTGTAAACAACTGTACTGCAGTGTACTAATTGCATATTAGATGTCTCTCTGTATATTTATGAGCAACATGTGTTTTATTTGCAATGATATATTTAAATCAATATGTAACCATGTTCTATTGTACTATGCATTTGTCTTGTCTGCACTGTTTGGTTTACAGATGCAGCAAAAATATTTGGTTAATATGCTGTACACGAATAAACAACATTGCCTGTGTTTAAAGTAATATAATTTTTGGCAAATCTATATTATCACTGATCAACAATACACTGCTTGCAGTGGCTATCACCGATCAACTTCAATCTTAATGCAGCTCTTACTCCAATGACCCTGAGAATGTCATCACTGTTTTTAAGTACTTTTTTGGCTGCAAGTCTGTATTTTCTGTATTTATTTAAGTCATTTTTGTTGTGCTTAGTGATGAATTTCTCATCTGAGACATGACAAATGCAACTGCTTCCCTGTCTTATTTCATTAGATTTCATGATCTAATAATCCCGCCAACCAAGTGAACAGATAATTTATTAAAATCTTTAATTCAGTTTGTTTGTGTGATTCAATTCATAGAATTTCTACTTTTTTGTGGAAAGCAAATACTTGACCAACACTCCATTCAGGTATTTTTCTTGTACTAAAAACCTAAGGTGGAAAAGTGAAAACAGCCAATGAAGAAGTGCCTCATTTTCACATTTGACAGAACAGAAACTAAAATGTTTCTGTGGCTGCAACAAGGGAACGACCCTGTGTGATAATGACAAAAGGCCCTCCCCCTCAGGTTTCTTTGTGCGACACCTTTTCATCAGCTCGTCTTACGTGTAGAGAAGCAGTGCGTTTCACATCTGTGATCATCCACCCATCAGCTTTCTGTTTGTGAGATGGAGTCGTTTCCTACGCCCATTAGTGTAGTTGGATGCTACAGTTGTTATATTAGTTTTATTCATTTTTTCAACATTTATAGCAAGTCTTTTTTATCTGGCAAATCCTTTCAAATGATAAAACTGGCCACACATTGCATTAGTTAATTTTAAGTTAGCACATGTAATAGTACTGAGATATTACATTGTATGTTCACAATACATTTTCCCTATGCTAAATGTTCTCTAAAATTACGTCAAGTATTTCCGTGTAGTATTAAAAATATCTTACATACTTTTCATTAACTTTGACTTTTTTTGCTTGATTTTTTTTTTTAAATATGATGTTGATTAAACCTTGATGTTACTGTGGTAACAAGATTTAGTGATTTTTAATAACTAAAAACTAACGACTGATCATTAGTACTGGAGGTATTCAAAACAAGCAGCACTCCTTTGTGTCTCGCCATTTATCTGATGGCTCTGAAGCAGCTTAACCAGTAAGGCTGCATTGCATCATTAGCATAGTTTTTGTGGGTGTATAAGTTCCTCAACTTGTTGTTGTTCTCAGATTTTTCTCTTCAGCTGTATAAGTGCACCAGAAGGTTGAGATTAAGCTTTCTGTGTTAACCAGAATGGCCACTTACACTGCTTACAGTGGCTACAGCAAGCCACCTCAATCTTATGTTGGCAGTTACTACGATGGGAAGCCGGCGCTGACAAATGGAGAGTACGGAGAGTATGGGGACTCTGTATATGAGGAAAAGAAGAAAATTGAAAAACAGAAGCAACAAAATGCTATCTGCTGTGAGGTAGTAGCTCTCATCATTGGCTTCATTGGACTAATTGGCGTTGCCGCTGTGACGGGCCTGCCGATGTGGAAGGTAACAGCCTTTATTCAGGAGAACATTATCGTCATGGAGACCCGCTGGGAGGGTTTGTGGATGAACTGCTACAGACAAGCCAACATCAGAATGCAATGTAAAGTGTACGATTCCCTGCTGTTTCTGCCTCCTGATCTCCAGGCTGCCAGGGGTCTGATGTGCAGCTCTGTGGCTCTGACCACCTTCGCCCTTATTGTTTCAGCAGTGGGGATGAAATGCACAAAAGTGGTGGACCACCGGGCTCGTACCAAGCATATTGTTCTTGTGGCTGGTGGCTGCCTGTTCCTCATGGGTTGCCTTACAATCATAATTCCCGTGTCCTGGACAGCCCATGTCATCATCCGAGATTTTTACAACCCTCTACTGATCGATGCCCAGCGTAGAGAGCTCGGGGAGGCCCTTTACATTGGCTGGGTGACTTCAGCGTTGCTTTTCAGTGCCGGAGTGATCCTGCTTTGCCGCCATGCTCCCCGCACCCAAGATCCAGATGAGAGGTTTCAATACAACCCCACAGGAAGCTTCTACCAACCCGCATACACCAACCAGCCAGCATACACCTACCAGCCAGCATATGCCTACCAGCCTGCTTACTCTGCAGCCCCACCTGGATCTGTGATATACGCACCAAGTCAATACTAAAGATTTTTGGACTTTTTTTTAAATAAACTTGCCAAAATTTGGCACATTTGATGAGGAGAACTGATTAACTGTCGTTCACTTGAAACAACCAGATATTTCTTTACTTATCAAAGTGTACTGCAAATACTCCGAATCATTATGGACTTGAATGTGTTTCGATGCTGACAAACTGCTGGATTTCTATATTCCTTGTTTGGGTTTGTTTTTTTTAACCCTTTTGCTTAATTCACACTAAATTATATTCTAGCACAGTATGTGTAATCTATTACATCTGTTAATGTTACAACAATTGCATGTTGATATTGCGTTCTTTACAGTTTCTGACTTGCTCTCCAAGAACAAATTGTCAACTAGGCCCTTTTTTCAGATTGTAAACCAGTGATTTGTTTTCAACACTGTTATAAATTAAAATATTACATACACGTTTTTTCAAAATGCTGGCCAAAATATCTGGCCAAATTTGTTTTTTTCCTAATAAAGTAAATGGCTTGTAAAAGAGAATCTTGTTGTATTTTTTCCCCCAATGTCTAACACAACAGTACATAGCTGATCAAGAAGTTGAAGGTGCATTATAATGTAAGCAGTGTTTCAGTGCTGACAAATGATCTTAAATTTGTTGTAAATTTCCAAAACCTCCAACTGAAACTGCACTTTCTTCACTCACTAGTGAGCAAATGGAAATATATGTCATTTCTATTGTAGTGTGTGGAAATGTGCCTAAACTGGTAAAACCAGGCTGTTTACACAGATCCACCCACTGTACAAACCTACCAGGTGACTTTATTTCAACCAAACAGGAATTGGTTGCTTTTTTTTTCCCCCTGAGAGGAGAGTGACACAAGAGACCCAGACAAGAAATCCAGTACTGACAGTCATACATGTGTAACATGTGAGACCCTTAAAGCAAACCAAAATATATAAGAATATTAAAAAAAATACAAACGCACACACACACGCACGTACAAATTGTTTCCTTTTCACGGTACTTCTAAAATGTACTTATCAAATGTATAAAAAAATGTTGAATATTTGTCATAATTTGC
>NW_005187467.1:2320023-2321520 GCF_000239375.1 Pundamilia nyererei | reverse complement strand
CACACACGCACGTACAAATTGTTTCCTTTTCACGGTACTTCTAAAATGTACTTATCAAATGTATAAAAAAATGTTGAATATTTGTCATAATTTGCCATACTTTGTTCTTTTTTTCCTGCCGTTCTACTCCTACTCATATTCTGTTAAAACTACACATCTCTCATATCTTTCATATACACACACAGAAGCAGACTTCCCCCGACCCACTGTTTGTCTTGTCTGCTGTGCGCTCCTGTCTTTAACAGTGTGCTTTACAAAAATGGGGGACAAAGAGTTTTGTCCATTGCTGTTATTTTGTGTCTCCAGTTCCCCTACATGCCCATGTACCATGAGGCCCTCCACAATAGCAGTAAATGATTAAAAATAAAGATGAAGTAATAAACAGGAAGTGAATCAGAACTGATTTTTGATCTGTAACTATAACTGGTAATACATTAACAGAGTATGTTTACCAGTGATACATTTGACGATTCTGAACATGCCCCCATTGTTAAGAAACACCTCGTCGTTTTGTCTTCTTTTAAACCGAAGTCCGAGAATGTAAACTGAGACTTCTGAGTAAACAAAGGGGGAAGCTTAGAGCAGCTACTGGGTTGCTGTACAAAGAATTAAAGGCCCAAGGGATTCAGTTTCCTAGCAACATGTCACAATTCCCACTACCTCCCATTCTGGTGTTATGTCCACAGGGAGGAGGGTGTACAGGTAAACATGAACCTGCTCCTCCTCCATCGGGATGCAAAGCCACTCCACAGAGAAAACCTACTGCTTCCTACAGCAGTCACACTGTGTCCGCACACTATTGCTCTTCTGAGCTTGGATGAGTAAGTGAAGAACAGGATGGCAAACTCAGCACTGGAGATTGTGGGTCTTTTAGTATCCCTAATCGGGCTGATCGGGGCAGCAGCAACTACAGGAATGCCTATGTGGCGCGTCACAGCCTTCATTGGAGACAATATCATCGTGTTTGAGACTCTGTTTGAGGGCTTGTGGATGAACTGCTACCAACAGGCAAGCTTCAGGATGCAGTGTAAAGTGTACGACTCTCTCCTGGCCCTGACTCCTGACCTGCAGGCAGCAAGGGGGCTTATGTGCTGCTCTCTGGCACTGAGTGGTCTTGGTGTGCTGATCAGTCTGATAGGCATGCAGTGCACATCATGCATCCAAAACAATGATCGAGCTAAGCGGCTGGTTCTCATCATTGCTGGTAGCATGATCATATTGGGTTGCTTCTGTGTCCTCATCCCCGTCTCCTGGACGGGTCACGTCATCATCACTAACTTCTACAACCCCTTGCTGATCGATGCCCAGCGGAGAGAGCTTGGAGCAGCTCTCTACATTGGCTGGGTAACTTCGGCTTTCTTGTTTGCTGGAGGATGCATTTTTATTTGCTGTAATATACAGTCGGATGACAAAGATTCAGAGCGATACCTATACTCCAAGGCCTCAGACTATTCGGTCTACCCTCAACAGCCACTACAGCCTCTACAGCCTCAACAA
>NW_005187467.1:2315764-2318969 GCF_000239375.1 Pundamilia nyererei | reverse complement strand
TGAGACAACGGCATAATCATATGATCCAAATTTGCAAGTCACTTTGAATAGAAAACCAAGCAGACTGTGTTAAACATTTCTGTCTCTGTTCAATAGAATACGACTTCTTAATCGAACAGTTCGCTTAATTTCAGTTTTAGTAAGTTCAAATGTAAACTGTACAACTTGAACTTCAAAATAAAACAGTAATGTCACTGCTGTTGGGTAACGCAAATACTTGTGACGTAAGGACAATGTAGTGTTTATTGTTGCTTGAGGTTTCACGCAATAATTTCTGAAGCCATAATGAATACATGTTGACAAGTTCTGTACATAATTTAAACTTAGACATCTAAACTGTAACTATCTAGAACAAACTGTATTTGGCCTGTGTTATGTGAGATCCCCCTCATTTCACTATCCTCTAAGGTCATCTCTGCTCCCCTGTGGACAATATAAGAACTACATGCGCTGTACTAAACTGTACCACATATCAATGTTTGCTTCTGGGTTGTACCGCATCTAAAGAGTAAGAAAACATGGCAAATAATTAAAATAAAAAAAATAAAAAAATAGTGCTTGGTGTTGTCTTGTTTTGTGTGTACAGTGTTGGAGAAAGTAATGACTGACCCCTATCATCTGAGAACCATAAACACAAAATAAGCAGACCTCCTGCTACCCTCATCCCTCTAAACCAATCAGGTGAATGCAGGGCCTCTTACCCATAACAAACTGTCTCGTACAGCAAGCAACTGTTGTGGATGAGAGCCATTCTAATTCTGGATTTAACCACAACTGGAGTTTTGGAGATTTAACCATGATTCAAGGTGCTTCAGAGCTAGCTGCAATATGTGTGGGCTTGGTTGGCTTGATCGGCGCCTCGGCTACCACGGGGTTGCCCATGTGGAAGGTGACCGCGTTCATCGGAGAAAACATAATTGTGATGGAAACCCGCTGGGAAGGCCTATGGATGAACTGCTACAGACAAGCCAACATCAGAATGCAATGTAAGGTTTATGACTCCCTGCTGTATCTGCCCCCTGAATTACAGGCTGCCAGGGGTCTGATGTGCTCTGCTGTGGCCTTGTCAGCGGTGGGGCTTCTTGTGGCTCTGGCAGGAATGCGATGTGTGTCCTGTATTCGGGGTAATGATTGGGCTAAGACCATTATATTGATGGTTGCAGGGGTTATGCAGTTCATGGCGTGCATCTGTGTCTTTATCCCCGTGTCGTGGACAGGTCATGTTATCATTACAGATTTTTACAATCCTTTGCTGATTGATGCCCAGAGAAGAGAGCTAGGAGAGGCTCTTTACATTGGATGGGTGACAGGTGCTGTGCTTTTCGCCTCATCCTTGTTGTTTGTCTGCCGCCGTTTGCCCAAAGGCAAAGGCTCGTTTGATATGTATCACCCACCAAACTTACTTAGTTATAAGCCAACGCCCAATAGGCCAGCTCTGATGAATTATCATCCCCTGTCCAGCCTTCGATCGACTGGTTCCGTTGGACAAAACGCTGCAATGCCACTGCAAACTGTCATTCCAGTAAGGACAAATAATGGAACAGTATTAAACCCACCTGTTGTCTATAATCTGACTCCTCAGGAAAACGCATCATTGCTATATCAAGGCAGTATGTCTCATCACCCCTCAGTGCAGAGCTCTAACCACAGTGGAAACTTGTATGCTCCAGAGAACTCCTTATACATGAGTCAGAACACCATACCATATTCACTCACTTATGTTCCCACCACGTCCTACCAGTCCAGCTTCCATCCAGTTCCACAGACTCCTATTTTCATAACATATAAAGAATCAAGAGCTCAATCAGTGCCTTACAGTGAGATGAGAGGTGGTGTATACATATAAGGAAAAATCCACAACTGAGTTTAATCCTAATGCATATACTGAATAATATTGAACGGTGTGTTTAAAGTTTTTGTACTGTTAATAACTGTTTTAAATGTTTTGCAGTGTGGAAAAAATGTCTGCTTTTATCAAATGGGACACAACCATTGTTATTAGTATACACAAAGATGAGCCTTTGTAAACCATTTAACCTCTGTAGAAATCACCAGGATGGAAAGTTATAGCTTAATGTTTTGCAACCTTTTGCAGCCATTTGTTCAAAAACCTCTAGAATTGTTATCGTTATCACGATGTCTCAGTGTGTGTTTTGCTATCATGATGTGTTTTCCACCAGCCAGATGTATAAATAACTTGTTATTATTATTGCTTGCCTGTAATTTCGATTAGCAATGATCATTAAAACCACATTTTAATTTACAAATGTTAGTAGCTGGCAAGTGTTTTTTTTTTTTTTTAATACAACACTTCACTCTGTAGGTGTGTATAAACTGTTTATATTTCCCAGAGGGAAAACCTTTTTTTCCCCAGAGATAGCAGTGAGGGTAGATTAAGGGTATATGCTCTGTGAGGTCCCAGAAGCCCGTTGAATTCTTCTTTCTGCATTTTGAGCAAGTTTGATTATGGAAAACATATTTTATGGTAAAAGAAAAAAAAAAGCAAAAAAAAAAAGCAAATGTTCTTAGAAAAGTAATGATGAAATTTCTTGTTTTAAAGCTCTACTAAACTAAACTACTTAACTAAAAACTCAAACCACATTAAAATCTAAAACAATGAGAAATTAAAGTTGCTAAAAATGAATTTGACATGCATATTATATATATTTTTTAAATATTTTAGATATGTAACAAAAGATTGTTTGAAACTAAAGACAAATGTGGTTCACACAAATTTGTGAACCGCACATTGGACTTATTTGAGAAATCAGAAATTCATCGAGCATAACAGTCAACCACTAAAACAAGCAAGCAAATAATTTGCATTTCTAAACATTCTAATAATAAAATGTGTTTTATTATCATTATTTACTTTTTTGTAAATCAGTGAATTTTAAAATTTAGCGATAAAACAAAAATAGTTATATTTTAGCTTTAAAATATGATCTTAATTAAAAACCTTCCACACCGTGGTGGATTAACCATTACAGAAACATAAGAAATTATTTTGTTAATCACCAGCACTATTAATTTAGGGCGTCTTTGGCATAAATCTTGCATTAGGTGGTGGACTAATAAATGTGTTAAACTGTGTACTGTATATACTTATATATTTTATAAATACATGCTGGCAATTAAAATCTCTTCACAATGCAAATCTTCAAAACAAATTTTCTATACTGACATCATATCACCACTAGATGAC
>NW_005187467.1:2220585-2315684 GCF_000239375.1 Pundamilia nyererei | reverse complement strand
GGCACCAGGATTAAGCTTAAAGCAAAGCAAAAACTATCCATGGTCAAGCAACAGTAGCTTTTTGTTCTCCATTCACACGTTCAACCACAACAAGCGATTTTTTTTGATCATCAGTTTTGGAAGTCTCATGTTAAAATATGTCCATAACATGCATGCTGTTGGATGTACGTAAACTATTTTATTTGACATTGTGATAAATTCATTACATTTTACTTACTAGAAAATGAATTTTAAAGAGTACTTTACAGTTGAGGATATTGAGCTTTTACTTTGTGAGTGGGAAAAAACAGCTTAAATATCACTCTCTAATTTAGCCAATTTCCTGATAATCACAAATATAGTAATTACACTAATCTCAAGAAACCCATCAGACATTCTTGGTTCAGAATGGCCACTTCAAATCTCAAGCCACTCTTCTTCAAGGAATAAAGCAAAGAGTATCAAGGTAACCTGAACACATTTTATTTAACTACAAGACCGCGGCAGTTGAACGGTTTGAGGTAGTTAATCTTCAAGGGAGCGTCAACGACCAGTATGGAGATTAGATTTGCGTTTCCATCAGGACTGGACCAAAGATTTAATCATTCCTCGGTGTACCAAAGCAGAGATCTTGTCGAGGTCGAATGTTGCCAGATTTGAAGTTAATCTTCAGGACGTATCCATGTTTGCGGATCAGCGGCTTGGCAGTGCCCTCAATTGAGCGCCTGTATGGGAAGGATCTTCAACTGTGTCGAGTGAGCCGATGACACAGTGAGCGACAGCGGAAACGAGGCGAATTTGATTTCAGAATTAAAGCACTGACATAAAAGGTGTTTCGGACAGAGGATGCCAAATGAGTCATCAACATATTTATGTGATTAAAGCCTCGGGAAAATAAAAACACACTTTGCTCAGTATAAAAATGAGGGACATTCATGGCTATGTATTTTATTGGGGGAAAAATGTATGTATGTGTTACATTATTATTTCATTTCTATTTTTTGTTAAATTAAATAAAAGAATGTTGTTCATCTTCTGTATGGTTCCAAATTGATTTCCATTTCATCTTTTATTGTGAAATTTGTAAGCAGAAGCTGTTTCCCGTTGCTGCTTACTTGACAACAGGAGCCCAGTGCGGTCCTCCTCCTCAGTTGCAGCCTACAATTCAAGTGTGCACCGGGAAAAACATGATAAGAAGGCTATCTGGACAGTGAATATGGGAAACAAAACCTTACAGGCATACAAAGGATCCTAGAATGGAAAAATCTGATCAAATCTTTTGATCAGTGACAACTTCAAGTGGAGTGTGTGGTTGTGTTGTTTCTTTTTCTCACCACAATGTGTGAGGGATGGATATGGGTCGGATGCCAGTTTATTTTCGTTACGGATACAAGGACTGGCAGGTTATCAGCATGAATTACTAAGGGGAAAAAAGAAAAATAAATTTGCCATAAATGTTAAATTCAGCTCTGGAGGAATGACCATGGTGAAAAGGAAGGGACTGTTATTTTCGCTGCTGTACTTTATGGCAGAGTTTTGGCTCACTTCGCAGCAAGTCCTGAGAATTGGTAAGTGGTAAAAGTGTCAATGTCATAAATATTTATATAATAACTGTTAACATGTTGGCTGCCACTGCGCTCGTCAGCTTTTTCCATTGCTGACCCAGTTATTATGCAGTCTGGGTTGCATCTCATTTCCCACTGGGGTAAAAAAATATTATGTATCAAGGATTTCAAGCTAGAGCCTTGAAAAATTGGCAATACTTTCTGTGCAACACTGATTGGAATTGTTAAAATGTATTTTCCCTATAGAATGGCACCTAAATAATTAAATGAATACATAAAATATATAAACACAGTTTTGTGGTTTCTCGTAATGCAAGGCATTCTTAATCTCTCTCAGTGCAAGTGCAGCATATTGTTTCATTTCTTTTAAAAGAACAAAGAAGGCAAATTCAATTATGGCCAAGATTTGTGAAATGATGTCTGTTCATTGCAAATGTACATCTCAGCTACTGTAGTTGAATCGCTTTTGAATCCTGATACCCTCGACCACAAGTTAAATACCATAGAGCCAAACGAGATCGAGGCACATCACATATGTTGTTTTTAGGAGCAAATTTTGAATGTGCAGTTGTTGTTGCGTCTTGCCATCATGTAACTGTCGCTCACTAAGTTGCCTAGCATGCACTGAGTACAAAGCATTGTCAAAAAAAAAAAAGACATATTCAACTTTATTCACCTGTTGTGATGTTTGTGCAATAACCTTATAATTTTTATTACTGTATTTTTTTTTCTTACTCCAAGAGAGGGTACTGCGGACCGAGCTGTAGGTTATTCAAATGAAATTTTTTTTTAATCAAAATTGTGTTAATCCACTTTGGTTGACCAATGGCAGAGTCTCTCTTTCTCTCTCTTTTCCTTCCATGTTGACAGCAAAGAACAGGAGGAGAGACGGGTGATTAAGTTGGCCTACTGCTACATCTGAAAGCATATACTGTTGGCATAATGTTCTCCTTGGCACACAGCACTGTGAAATTGATACATCACTAAAGAATAAAGAGTGGGCAATTCAGCAAAACTTATATATATATACATATATATATATATATTTGGCTGCTCCCTACCCTTTCATACTCAAAGGTTTTTTAAGCTTTGTGTGCACTGATGGCCAGTGACATCTGTAAATGTGGATCTGAGTCCAAAGCTGTCTGTTAAGCCTTTGAGGGTTGATAAGAAGAGTAATTTCAATTTCCCTCTGTGCCTGTAATTAAACAAACAGAGCTCTTGCTTCAGTATCCCCCCTTTGATCTCTGATGTAACTTTGGAACAATGAGCCGGTGTTTGCTGCAAATTAATACTTTCGGGCTCTTTGCTCTTCTCCCATTGGTTATTCACATGGGTTAGAAGATTGCATCACAAAAATGGCTTTTAAAATTTAGCCCTAAGGACTCGTCGTTTTACTTAATGCCTGCAGCAACTCTGAATTTGAATATATATTCAAATTTTTAAAAGAATATAATAAACGTGGTGTTGCATAACTTTAAAAGGCTAAGAAGTCGGTGTGACTTCCTGGTTTCAACAGTCCCGATCTGTGCTCTATATTGTTAATCTCTCAATCATCTATCACTCTCAAAGGCCACCTAATCTTTGTCATTCTCTTCATGACCCACACACATCATAATCCCTCCCATATGGTGTGTGGCTTGGCTCAATTAACATTTCTCCGTCTTGG
Source organism: Pundamilia nyererei (assembly GCF_000239375.1). Classification (NCBI taxonomy): domain Eukaryota; kingdom Metazoa; phylum Chordata; class Actinopteri; order Cichliformes; family Cichlidae; genus Pundamilia; species Pundamilia nyererei. Next base: position 2,312,471 of record NW_005187467.1, on the reverse strand, counting down.
CTAGCGTCTGCATCAGATTGTGACAGGCTCCCACTTTTTTCACTGGGACTGGTAATAATGGTAAATCTTGTGCTCCAAGCCCTTAAACAACTAACTCTAATCTTCTTTATGCATTAAGTCTCTTCCCCAAATATGGTACTTAGGCAGTGACCAAATCTCATCACTGGGGAGAGCACAGAATCAACACAGAATTAACAGATGTAGCTGGGCCTTCTGTTTACTTTCCCTTTTGTTAAATTTCTTTTTCTCCTCTTGCTTGCATACTTAATGATTACTTTCTGATACATTATGTTTCATTTGTGTATTTATAGCTCAGTCCATATGATGAGAAATGTGGCACCAGCTCAGATCAACAACTGAATTATAATTTGATGAAGTATATATATTCCAGTATACAGTTTTTAAATCTGGTAGAGTATTACTCTGGCTGTATTAATATAGAAGATTACTTATATGTTTATTCATTTTGAATGTTTCCTAGTGAATCGCAAGGATCTTTCACATAAACAGAGAGACCTCAGTGCTCTACATCAAACAAACATAGTAGGCTGTGAGGACCTTCTCATTCATTCACAGTCTGGCATAGCTCCAGGTTGGAGTGGTGCTGGTGGTGTTGTTGGGGTGGGGGCGGGAGGTCTCTTTGGGAACTGGCCCAGGATGGGGAGAAGGAAGAAAGCACAACACTACGTCATTGTGTTCCTCTGCCTTAAAAGACTCTCCTTCATGTGATTATTGCACGGTCACAAAAAAATAATACAAAAAGTGGATTAAAATAATTATTTGAAGGACACTGTCTCAATGTCAGCGGGTTTCTGGATTAAAATCAAGTCCATCCTGTTGCCAGAACCTGAACCCGGTTATTTTTCTTGCTGTCTGCACTGAAGTGAGGAAGCCTATAATAAGGATCAGCCTAAAGGTTTCCGCCTGCAGCATAAGCAGAATCTTTTGTTTTTGTGACCTCCTAGCATACATTACCCCAAACCATTGTCTGGCCTATTAAGGATGAGACGGAAGCTCAGTGATCCTGAAAATTATATCATACACAAATTAATGGTAACTATTCATAGGTTGTTTCTTTTTTTAACTCTCAGGACTCACATTTGAAAGCTTCCCTACTGGATATTCACAATTTTGGGAGGAAAATATTTCTAGTGATTTCTGCTCTATCGTTTAATCTTTATAAAAGTATAAATGATCCTTTCTTATCCCTTCATCTGTTAACCTGTTGAGAGGGAGCACTGATTCATGTGTCATCTGCAAACAAACACTTATTTGTCTTCCAATTTATCAGTATTATATTTGAGAACTGACTGTCATGACTGGTTTGAAGTTATGAAATGTAGATATTCAAAATACTATAAAGATACACTGAGCCAAACAAACACACAGCATCGTCTGAAGGCTTGTATATGTCTGCTGCAAAAGCGAAAAGATCAATTTCATAAAAGATACACATTTATTAGCCACATATCTTGATCTCTAACCATTTTAACATAAAATTAGTAGTTAATGGAAAATATGTATATCACTGTTGCTGTGTGTTAAAGGGTACATTTTTTTGTAAAACACAAACTCGAACATCAGTGTCTATATCAGCTGGACTCCAATTTGATGCTCTGTTTGGATCTGAGGCTGTGGTAAAGATTTTCCACCAAACAAAGGAACAGATGCGTCATTGTCTATTGCACTGTGAATGCATTGCATTCAAAGCTTTTCTGATTTCCACATCTTTCAGACGATTCCTGGACTATATGTGCAACTTTAATAATGTCTTCCTAAAAAGACAAAAGAAGCACTGAATCTTCACTTGACGCCAGCTGTTAGAGCCTTGGACGAAGCAAACTTCAATTACTTTCTGGTGATATACACAGAGTGTTTTTGTGAGATCTTAATTAAAAAGCCTGGACTGAATTTTCAATCATATATATATATACTTTAGCTAATTTAAAACCATTTCCCCCTCCCCCCCCAAAAAATACCCTGAGATCTGCTCTTCACTTCAGTTGTCTGGATGGTTGATGGTGGGTTAGCCTTGCTTGGAGACACCCTGCTTGCCAACTACTCGCAGTTAGACTTGTAGTCAAGACCGCCTAAACCAAGACCAAGACAATACCAAGACCAGAGGGTATTGAGACCAAGACCAAGACAAAGTCGAGACGAGACCAAGACTGAGACGAGACAAAAAGGTCTTTAAACTGCAGCCAGATGCTGCTTCGTTTACGAGTGTCAGGCATATTTTTGTGTTTTTGCGATGCACTCGCACAGCCCTCTTCACCACTGTCTACTGTCTCACTCACTTACTGAGAGGACAGGCTCACGCTCCACTTGACTGTCGCGTCTCTCACCCTCTCTGTTTTTCACATGATGATATTATCCTATATCCTCACATGTGATTGGCCACAATATGGAAGGATTGGAGCATAGCTGAGCCACTGTGTGAGAGCTGAGCAGCGAAAGGAAATTAAGTGAGGAGACGGCTCTCACTCAATGGGAGTCGGCTCTTCTGATTCACTACAAAGCACTCTCTAAGCACGGCTCTTAGAGCTGATGCTTTTGCGCATGACACATTATCGAACGTTACGTTGTGTGTCATGGATACTGTTGACTTCAAACCTCCCTACTACTATGTCGATCTGAGACAGCAAGACCGAGACAGCGAGACCAAGACAAGACCAAGACCAAAGTCCGTCGAGACCAAGGCAAGACCAAGACCTCGTAAAAGTGGTCTTGAGACATCCAACTCTACTCGCAGTAATGGTGAAATTTGAAAAAGTGCAACACAAACCAGAAATGGAGTTTCATTTATATTAAAAGTTTAATAATTTACCTATTTATCGCTAAGTCCTTTTACTTTGAAGGCAAAAAGTCAGCCTTTTTCCACTGAATCACTACTTCATGGTGAGCAGTTAGCATCTTCCTTACGAACTATGACAAGGGTCATCTGCCAAAACAGTCAGAAATAGGTGTTTCAGTGCAGCCCTGCCACCTCTTTGTGACCAATTTCACCTTGACAGCCAGCAACCACTTGCCAACTGGTTGGGGAATACATATTTTTCCCTGGTGACTCATGGTTGCCAGAGGATCGCAGACTAGTTTCTAGGCCTGTGGTACTGAGCTAATAGAAAGATGGGAATTTTCCTGCAGAGTGAAACTACCTTAGGTAAGCTGGTGATAGTTTATATTTTTTACTAGTTATCTAATGACACTGACTACTGACAGTCACCAGCCTTCCTCAAATCAGGTTCTTTCTCAGGAAATCAAGTAAGTTGTTGCACTTTAAACAAATTTTAAGGCATTATTTCAAGGTGAAATGAAGGGAAAGTTAACCAGTTTGATTTCCCTGCTCCCAAGCTTCAGAGAGGAAATTAATAAGCTTTATTATGTTGGCAATAAAGATTTCATAGCTACAGCTCATCTTTAAAAAAATGATAGCTTTATCAGTAAGTCAAATATAAGTCGAGCTCCTAATAGGTTTGTTTTTATTTGGCAGCTTTTAACATATCGGTGAAGCTACATTCATTTTTCATAGTCTTTGAGTCTTAAAAAGACATTTTGTATTATACTGTTAGGTGCAAATGTCATTACATTTTGAGCTCTTAGATGTGAATGGAAAAGTGATTATGTATAAAATTAGACGCCAACTGCAAATCATATAAATCAGAAAATCTTAAGAGCAGCAGCTATTTTTAACTCCCTCAGAAAGTGGATGATCCATTTTCACAGCCTTGTTAAAGAATGAAAAACAAAATCTCTGTCACTGAGGATGATGACGATGATGTTGTGATGCTGCTGAATCCTTAATAAAGCCCGTGACATTTGCTGCAGCCTCTGCACTTTAAGCAAACAAACCTCAGGATCCAGCTGGTGCGTACTCGTGTGCATTTCCTATTCTATTACCTTAAAAAAAACACCTTAAAAGGAAAAGAGGCACCAAAGACAGTGAAATAGAATCTACTTCCTCTCAAATTTATAAACTGACTGATGTATCTGTGGCTGAGAATTTTATATTTCAGTCGAGTGAATTAAGGACTTTAACAGGTCCCAGCAGCTGCTCACTGAGGCTTGGTAACCATAATTAGGATTGGCACTTTCAAGCATGCTTTTAGTGACCAGGGAGTCCAGACAAGGCTCTCTCAGTTTGGGGTTTGAGGCTATGCAACACCAAAGAAAAAGGTCATTCACAATCAAGGTCTCAGGGGGAGCTTTTTAAAGGCCTTTTCTACTTCCAAATCAATCACAATTTCACAGGCAATTCTTCAAAGACTGAGAGTGCAGTGACCTATTGCCATCTGTAGCCTCAGTGTTGAAGCGGGGTCATGCGCAAACACTTGCACCATCTAAATGGGATCTATAATTTGTGATGATTGCTAATATAATGCCTGATTAACATTTCTGAAAAAGGCAGAGCTTTCAAAAATGCATTATTGTAGTCTTTGTTTTGTTAGTTAAAAATATGTCAAAGTTGAAAGCAACTTGCTTACCCACAGCATTCAGCACTGGACCCAAGTCTGTTGACACGTGTGAAGTGCAATGCAATAGGAACAAACATTTAACCCTGAATATATTAGATGAGAAATCCTATCACTGAAGGCCCAGATGTTAAATTATTTACATTTGAAAGGCTTCAGTGAATCGAATGAGCAGGGGAATTTTCGGCAGGCATAAGCACACTGAATCTCACACGCGCCTGTCTGCACGCAGGTAGCAACAATCCAGTATTTTTTCTGGCTTTAATCCCAATAGTTTTTAAGCTGCGCTTTATGTAACAAATGTAAAAGACTGTGCATGTGCCTGGCTGGAGTCATATATGTCTTTGTTGCCAGCTGTGGCATGCTAGACCCGCCATCTTTCTGGAGCAGCATGATGGATTAAGACTTGGATGTTTTTCAGTATGATCTTCTCAACTCTGAAATAACCCCCCCCTTCTCCCCTCCCTCCTCCTCCTCCTCTGTGGCTCTGGCACAAACACCAACTGTGGCTAAAAGTGACTGAATTTACCTTTAAAGCCACTTAAATCTCAGTTTAAAGGTGATGACCAGTGCTACATAAGAACAAGTACCGTCGGACTGTACAGAGACGTGGTGCCTCTCAAAAAGCATATTAATTGAAATTAATAATTTAAATAATTGATTAAATGAGAACTTCTGCGCTAAGTGTGTCTTTATAGTATTGTGAATATCATATATATTAATATCATATTTGATAAATACTTCTAATACATTTTAAATAACTTCTCCCCCTTTTTCATGCTTGTAAAATGTGAGGACTTTGCTCTTCACCATTACTGTAAACTGACAATAATCATTTTGTTTTTGTTACCTTGGGCTCCTAAATATTGTTACAAAGTTGTACATGTAATATTAAAAACTAGAAAAGAATTTACAAAATGCCCGATAAGCCTAATTTACGTCTAAAAATTGTCCTCTTGACTATGAGGGACAACAGTTAGCTTCTGGGAATATTCCTTCTGTTAAAGTGTTTCATGCAGCGACAATGATGAAGCTGTCCATGTACAGTGACCTCACAGAGGTTAGCTTTGTGGCCATGTATGTTATCCTGGTGCTGTCATTTTCACAAACTGCATTTTATATTAAAATCTGAGCTTAATTCTGTTCCTCATTTCTTTATTTTATCTTAATATACTTCTCATTTTATGTTATGTATCATATTAAAATATTTCTGTAACTGCTGTGTGAAAGGAACCTACTTTCACTGTACAGTACAAACCCACTGTGTTTATTTACACGAGCATATGACAATAAAATAGCTTGTACTTGTACTTAATTAGCCCAAAGTTGTCAAAAAATTTCTAGCACCAGAAAAGCATTTCACAGTACTTACAAAACAACAGATGCAGGGAAACTCTGAGGAAACATCTTCATTACTGCATCTTCAAGTAGTTAAACGCAGATGCAAACGGATGATAACTAAAGTCATGTTACTTGAAATAAAGAAATTTATAGACACTAAAACAAGTGCTAAAGTTTAGCTTTTCAGAGCACGGGTGCTTTGGCACCTTTAACCCTTTCACAGTAAGTCACCTCACATTTTTTGGCTTCATTAAGTGATCTGTAAATCACAAGCTGGTGACTTGATATGTTAGGTATGATGACTGTTTCCAGTAGCAGTAAGTTGCAAAGGAGACAAAACTACAAAACAAGATTAATAAGTATGACTGTCTTTTGATTTGGAAAGGGGTTTTTCCCCCTAATTGAAAAATGTGTAAATGCATAAGAGAATAAGGGATGGCTGAAATGTTTCCCCTGATTATATGTGCTAAATGTTTAATCTGTTATCCTTTATGTGAAAATGAACTGAACAAATGCCAAAGCTTTCATAAAAGTTATTGTGACAGCTTGTGAAATTCAGGCTCTGTAACAGGCTGAAGCCAGGAGAGTTCAACTTTTAATTTGAATAATATTAAATCCTGTCATCTCAACTGGGTCCCTTAGCAGCATTATGTGACAGAAGTACAAAGGAAATGGGGCCGTATTATGCAACTATTACAATTCAGCTGTGGTAACCTTCAATCTTTAAAAAGACACTGCGTGAATATCTATACCGAGAGAAGCCAATTGATCGATAATTTTTCTGCTAGCGCTTTGATGTGAGCTGGGTAAAACTCCTTCCACTTTTTTCTTCTTGCAGGGGGCATCTTTGAGACTCTTGAAAATGAGCCCATTAGTGTTGAAGAACTGGCCTTTAAATTTGCCGTAACTAACATAAACAGGAACCGGACCTTAATGCCAAACACCACGCTGACCTATGACATCCAGAGAATAAACTTATTCGACAGTTTTGAGGCTTCAAGAAGAGGTAAAGATCTTGTCATTTAATTTTGAAACCCCACTTGAGAATCAGTAAGAGATTTTTGTTGAGATTTTCTTTTCTTCCCACTTTCTGTTTGATTACTTCAGCCTGTGACCAGTTGGCGCTGGGCGTCGGTGCTGTTTTTGGACCCTCTCACAGCTCATCGGTCAGCGCGGTCCAGTCTATCTGTAATGCCCTGGAAGTCCCTCACATCCAGACACGCTGGAAACACCCATCAGTGGACAACAAAGACAGCTTCTACATTAACCTCTATCCTGAATATGCCTCTATAAGCAGAGCTGTGTTGGACATAGTGCAATTCTACAAGTGGAAGACGGTTACTGTGGTCTATGAGGATGCAACTGGTAAGTTGAGATGGGAATGAATGATACAACATAAGATCTGGAGGGAAACACAGACTTCACTATCATACTGAAGGGCCGTTAGTGATTTAACACAGCAGGAAGAACATAAACTTTACTTTTAAAGTATAAAAATGTGGCAACTGTTTGTCATATTTATAAAGTGGCCTTGAAATAAGAACTACAACTCCTGCAAGTCTTTGCCTTAGCAACCCTGTTAAATTACCTTGAAGCTATTTATAGATGAGTCAATGTGCCCTGCACGTGCTCTAAAACTTTTAAAGAACAGAAGTCTTCTGGAAACAGAAGTCAGTCCCAACAGATGGTGAGACAAAAATCACTCCTAAATAAACAGGAAGAAGCAAATATAAGACAGAACTAAGAAGTGAGGATAATGCACAAGTAGTTATGATGATTCTAAATCAAGAGTTTCCAATGCCACTGTGATGTACACTCTTTCAACCTGGCTAACTGTGCTAGAATATGTCATGGTCCTGTTACTGTGAGCAGTTATGAGAGGAGCAGATGATCAGACCTTCAAAGGACATAAAGTCAAAGATAAAGCTTTCTTTTTGAGAGTTTAAGAAAGACTGCTGTATTATTTGTTGCATTTTGTGCTACTTTACAAAAGATTAAGACCTTGAGATGTTAGGGCTATGGCTTCTTAACAATTACCATGTGACACAACTGTATTTCTGATTATTCTGAATCCTCAGACCTTGTCCTAATGATCAGCAGCCATGAGCTCCACTAAGCAGTTTTCTAGCACTCTATGAGTTCAAATAATTTTCCCACCATGTAAGAAAAGACTAAAAGAAGATAACTGAGCATTTTCAGGTACCAATCTCCTCATTAATAGGAACAGAAGATTTGGGATTTAAAGCGCCAGAAAACTTTCCAATTGATCTCTTCCATGACTGCTCGAAGGTAAATAAAGACCCAAGGTGATGGAAAAAGCCCTTAAGAACTATATAGTCTGGAGGGACAGTGTTGGGTTTGGGCAAAACTGCCCCCATGCTAGCTGTGACAAATAATACAGAATGACTTTCTTGGGATTATTCTAGTTTTAAATTAGACAAAACCAGAAAGCTAAGCCTGCAAACCAAACAGAGGAGAGTGTCAATGTCTACATCAACAAACAGGGTGGCAATACTGCATGCTACATTATTTAAAATCAGGGTGCAGAACCTATAACGTGGTTGTGCTCAGAAACTCAAAGTTCTACACTGGCCTTCTGTTTAGCAGTAGCTACAACAACCAGGTCTCCAAGATACTACATGCATTCATCGTATAAATGAATCTCCGCCAGTCTGTGCAAAACTCAACTACTTGTAGCTGGTTCACTGGTTCAACCGTAGTTGGGGCAGTTTCTGTGCAGCAACACCTGCACAAATATGACCCTCAAGAGCCATCAAGTCCTCACATTACAGTAAACCTTCTGTCTTTAATCTAAACTCCATCAGTCCAGATGATCCATTTACATAAACTTTTTTTGGCCACAACAAACCAAAATGCGCTTGGAGGAAAAAATAAAAGAACAATGGTTTCATGAGAACAATACATCTCCAGCTGGTGCTGAGCACAGGGATGGATTGGTGCTCGTCTTGCAGCCAGTGGAAAAGGGAAAACTTAACTTTGAGGCAGAAGAATGGATTGAATAAACAGCAGCTAAATCTGTCTAAATAATACAAGACTAGATCCTAAACACACCTGAAAATTAACAAGATGAAGATTTTGCCATGGACTCTGCAGTGTTATCAAAAACATATGGATACCCCAAACTAGCAGTACATGCAAGCACTCTTAAGACTGAAAGCCTTTGAACATTAAGAATGGGGAAAAATCCCCCAAACATGAGCTGAAGGACTGCTAGAAAAAGACCTGTACAGCTGCAATACTGGCTACAAGTGGTGTCACTAAGGTCTGAAAATGCAAGGTGCTTAAATTCTGAAAATAAAATCTGGCATTTTAGTACTTAAGTGCACTTCATATGTATCACATTCAAATGTATAAATTTTACCACTTCTAACGAGCAGCTGCCACTTAAGAAATAAGCAGTATTTGCCATTAGGAATGCACTTTAAGTGTCAGTGGTGCATACTGCTCAGTGTCCTGATTTGTTGTTTCTGTTGTTAAATGTGATTCATCATTGTTTTGTAATGATGCTGAAGTTCAGATTTTTGGTATGTTTTCTGTTGGTTGGGGTACTCTACAACTTTAGGTGAAAACCATATAAATGTAAACACAGATTAAGACTAAAAGGCTGCAAAGACTTCAGTGACTAATTATACAGTGGATGAAAATGTATTTCAGCAACTGTTTATCCTTCTCATCTATGAGGAACTTTATATTCATTTTCTATTAATGCAAATATAACTGATTTAAATTCATCCTCTTTTTGCTCAGTTTTCCACTTATCATTACAGGGGGGAAAGCGAGACAAGCATTTTCTCCATTTTGAAACATTTTCTGAAAATGAATTGCGTTGCCCAAATGAAAGCTTTAAAATATATCGTCATATACTGTATATGCAGTTGTCTTGTACTTTAACCTCATGGAAAATTCTATAATCTGTGCCTAAATCTTGTCTCCAAAAGCATCATGGCCCACTTCAAAAATCCGAAATCTTCTGTGGCCCATCCAAATTTTTTTTTTATCACAACTCTGATCATTCTACTGTGAAATATTTTTGCTAGTATCATTAACAGCTTTATTTGAAACACCTGAAAGCTATTGCAGGAAATGCAGAATGTGGTGTATTTATTTAGAATACCTTGGCTTTGTTATGCGCTTCTTTTTTCCTTTTTTAATATTTAAAGGAAATGTAAAGTTTACAATTATTTACATTTTATAAATTGCCGCTATGTTTTGACTTAAAAAACTAATTTAAAACAACTAAAATATCACTTGTGAAATTAAAAATATTTTTGCAAGTCACTTTGTGTACAAAACTTTGGGAATTACTGATTGCCACTGAAGTTTAGTTTCAACTATTTAGATATGCAACATAGCAATCCATTGACAATTAGCCTTTAACACTAATCAAACAGACAACTGACAAAAGATAACATCGTACTTTCTGTGACTGCTGCCAAACAAGTGCGACAGGCTGTCGCAGAGCAACTCCAAACGACACATACTCTGTCAAGGAAAAAAAAAATATGCAGAAAACTAAAGGAACAGCTTTCTTACCTGGAGAACAGGGAAGGCAGAGTGGAGCACCTATTCTGGTTAGCAAGCAAATCCATTAAAAGGTCTGGTAGTTCATAAGATGGCAATGCAGTGTTTAGTTTGAATTCTGTTGTCCTACTGCAGTGGAAAATTATAAAACATTATCACAACTGGCAGACTCCCACCATTTCCTTATGCGTGGCTGAAAAAAAAAACATTTTTTCCGACACAAGATCCAATGTGGAGGAAGCTAGTTTCATGCTAAAGATGTCTAAAGCAAAGTAAACTCCAAACAGTAATGACCAGAATACTTACATATTCTAGCTATAGAATTGCAAGAGACAATTTCTAGTTGTTTTTGTTTGAAAATCTCTGCAGGAAAATATATATTTTTTTTTATCATGTTGATGTTAATTTGTTGTTGTTTTTTTTTAACATGTTGTTTTGTTAATTTAAGGTTGTAAATTCGCAATGTGACCACTAGAGGGCACATAACACATTAAGAGCCTAGTAGTGACGTGCAATACCAATAATTTCCTTTCCGATCCCATACCAAGTCAAATTCAGGGTGGTATCGATGATATTGATACTTAATGTACAAAACTTAATGTGTTATTATATTTTAAATTATAGCTTCGTAACATTGCAGGACTTCAGACTACTTTTTCTTATTGTTTCAATTATGAAGAAATCTCATATAGAAATAAAATCCTGAAGTTGTGATAATTGATGCTATTTGAACATGTGTATCTTGTAATTTAACATGTATATACTTGCCTAGACGTTTCAACAAAAACATTCAACATTCACACTTTCCCTCATTCACAGTAGTTGTGTGCCACACTACAAATTTTGGTATGATCCAATACCAAGTAAATACAGGGCCAGTATTGACGATATCAGTACGAATTGGTTATTCAGGCAGCTAATGGGGGGACGAGTAGTGTGCCATGATTTATAAGATGAATTCTCAATTTGCAAATTCTGAACACATTTTCACCACCACTGTGATTGTTACTTTCCATATTCATTAGTTAACACAACAAAACACAACTTTCAGCTTTTTGTGTGTTTTGAAACTGGAATGTAAATTTTTCTGTCTGTAAAGACCACAAAAGGTTTGGAGATTTTTCATAATGCACGTTTGAGGTTTATTTTTTCCAAAGAAATAATTAACACAGTTCAGTGGGCTACATACTGAATTTGAAGGATAAAAGCAAAGTATCGATTCAATTGTGCTTGTATCGATCCAATACCAATACTAGTGTTGGTATCGATACGATTGATATTTGGATCATCCGACCGCCTCTTATTCTTACTTAAAAGTAATTCCGGCTTCCAGTCATGTCTATCTATAGAAGAAAACGTCCATAGTGCAGTGTGAGGTGATTTATACCCTAAGAAGTAAAACATCCCTTCAAATCCCGGAAGAGACACAAACTGCTGCACGAAAGCCTGTAAAAATGTTTTCAATAATATGTGCAGATCACAGTTGTATAATTCATATTTCTTTAAAGCATTTACACTAGTGTGAAATGATTTGCATACTGCTGTATTATAGCATTTGAATATTACTAATATATTTTTAAAAACATTTCCTGTTGCAAATTATACTATTTCAGTATCATTTATTTATTTGCAACGATATGTTATCAACATGCATTTAAACTGCCCGGTAAGCAGCAGTGACTGTACTTGCGGGAACTATTTCAAGGCTACATGACCCACGTGACCCCCAAATTTTCAGGGGCTCTGGTTATCAGGGTGTCTGGCCACTAAGTATCAGGCTAGCAATCACTTATTTTAGGTATGTGACCCCTCCTGGTCACTTTGTGGAACTGCAGCATTAACCAATATAGTGCCAGAGTAGGCATAAATTTAATCTGGCAAATTACAGTAACTAAATATTTTTTAAATATAGTTTTATTGCCGATGTTGAAAAAATCTCTCCTTTTGCAGAGGACAGCATTGTACCTCTTTAAGTAGCATTCCCATAGTTTGAGGAAACCTGGGATTTGAAAACACCGAGGAAGGAAGCAATGAAAGTGCAGATGAGGCAGCTTGTGGTTAAAAGATGCTTTTAAAAACAAAAACAAAAAATCCACATTCAAGTCAAAATAAAATAAATATTTGTTTCATATATAATAGCTGCCATTAGCTGCCAAATGTTGTGGTGGGATGCAAAATAATCAGATTAAATGATTAAATGTTAAATTCTTGCTGCTCCTACGACATGACACCAGAGAACTGTTGACATGATAGATTTCTTTAAACAAGGTTTGCTTTTTTGTGCTCTGCTTAATTTCATATAAAAGGCCCCTAAAAATAAATGAGAGGTGCTGTAATACGAAGCAGGAGAAAATGCAGTGACCTCAATCAAGGCCAATTTCTCATTTTGCAGTTATAAAGAGAGTAATCTGGATTTTAAGCGCACTGAGCCAGCTGTTGTGGTGAATAAATATAATGGAAGTTAACTGAATTGAATTTGAACTAAAATTGTGTGGCTTGATCCTTTGCCTTCTTCTTCATCGCCTTATTTCGGCTGCTCCCTTTTGGGTCTCCACAGCAAATCATCTTCCTTCTTCCTCCATATCATCTTATTCCTAGCATCCTCTTCTGTCACACCAACACTCTACAAATCCTCCTTTATTGCATCCATAAATCTTCTCTGTGGTCTTCCTCTTTTGAATGGCTTTAACATCTTCAGTATCCTTTGCATATCCACTATCCCTCTTCTGCGAATGTCTAAACATCTCCACACAATTTTATTGAATTTGGCTTGGTAGCTTTGGCCTTGGAGGTGGAATTTTAGTTTTTCCTTACATCATATAAGTAAACTTGTACAGTTAAAATGTTCCAGGTGGGAGGTTTCCATTAAAACGGGGACTGTTGTGTTTAATAATTGCCTCCTTGTCTTTTGATTCAAGGCCTGATTCGTCTGCAAGAGTTGATCAAAGCTCCATCCAGATACAGCATTAAAATAAAGATCCGGCAGCTGCCCACAGGAAGTAAAGATGCCCGTCCCCTGCTGAAGGAAATGAAGAAAGGGAAGGAGTTCTATGTCATCTTTGACTGCTCTTACCAAACATCAGCTGATGTTCTCAAGCAGGTGAATAACATGCACTTCTGCCAGTTTGTGGGCCACTGAGGGTTCAGCCACACGCCACATAAAGTGAAAATTTGATCAGATATCCAATGTGGATTTTCTTTCTTCAATGGAAAAAAAAAGCCTCTAAATCTCTTTTCTGAATTGCTGTTGGTTTAATATTCACTACGTGCAAGATTAGTGCACTTCTATCCCCTTCAGAAATCCTGTGTTCATTACCAAATCCAAGCAGAGCCTATTTCTGGGCCAGACGTACACGTTTAGAACCAACAGCTGCTCGGAAGATTAATTGAAGACACTTCACTAACAGGAGAAAATTGTGACATATACTCACTCGCATAGTTGTTAATGTGAGCCAAAGAAATATGAGACAATTCAGGAAATGGATGGAATAAATAATTTGCCGCTCGCTGTGGTTGTGGGTATGGTTGGTTGGTCTTAGGCGGAAGAGAAGATTATTTATTGTGGCTGGAACAAACCTCCACTGTACCGTTAAACAGAAAACTCTCAAACACTTTCTCCCTGTTTAGATTCTGTCCATGGGAATGATGACTGAATATTACCACTTTTTCTTCACCACACTGGTAAGAGACAAATCTTTTACAAAAAACCCTCTTTCTGATCATAATAACTGTGACTCTTGAAACTTGATAGATAGGTATTTTGCTATGATGCCACATAACTACACAATGCTGGCCTGCCTAAAGTCTGTTTTTATGCTACACTACTGAGTTATGCTGATGAGCCTGCACATCTGTGGTTTGTTTTATAATAAGGCTGCTGGGTGCCCTTGGCATAATTCCATGTTATTACCTTGTACTCATGTTGTTCCACTGTTTTAATCAAGTGTTGGTTTACCCTTTCTCTTCAGTTAACGTCTATATCTTGGTCTCATATTGACATTAGGAGTGAAAGTCAGTAGAGGGAAGACAGAATGTGTTTAATTGACAGACAGGCAGGTTTAACAGCTAAGATGCAAGGAGTAAATATGGAGGAGTAGAAACACCTGGGTCAACCATCCAAAGTTCCTGACAGTGCGCAGGGAAGATCAAGAGGAGCGTGCAGGCAGGGTGGAGACAGGTTTTGTCAGTGATCTGTGACAGAAGGACAGCAGCAAGAGTGAAAGGGAAGGTTTACAAGATGGTAGTGAGATCTGCTAAGATGTATTTGGACATTGACGCACTGTTGAAGATGTTAAGATTTTCATTGGGAGTGAAGAGGCTGGACAAGACAAGTGATTACATCAGAGGGACAGCTCAAGTCGAGCAGTTTGAAGAAGCAAGGCTGAGATGGTTTCGGACATGTGCAGAGTAGGGATAGTAGCTATATTGGACACAGGATGTAGAAGATGGAGCTGCCAGGCATAAGAGGAAGACCACAAAGAAGGTTAATGGATGTAGTGATGGAGGACATGAAGAGGGTTGGTGTGACAGAGAGGGATGCTGGGGACAGGCAGAGATGGAGGCAGATGATCACCGCTGAAAGAAGAAGATTATGTCATGTCACATAAATCCCCTTAGGACCTGTTTGCCCTTGATTTGGAGCCGTACCGCTATAGCGGGGTCAACATGACGGGGTTCAGATTGCTAAACATAGACAATCCTCATGTGGCTTCGGTGGTCGAGAGATGGGCCATGGAGCGACTGCAGGCACCCTCCAAAGCCGAGACTGGAATGATGGAGGGGATGATGACAGTAAGCCTAGTTTTACCTAATGCTTTCTGTATTATCGATAGAAACTTTCAAATCAGCACATGAAATAGACATTTTGTTAACTTTGTCTCCAGATACTATCAAGTAACAATGTAATAAAAAGCCAGACATGTAAATGTACCTACTCAAGCTTTATTTGTAACACTGCATGAGATCTTTAATACATTTTCACTAGCTCTCATTGCATACACTTGGGTCAAAATACAGAAATTTTATGAATTTTCTAAAACTGCTGCTGTACCTTTGAGTGTGCTTGCAGAAATGAAATGCTACTGTTTATGTACATAGACAGCCCGGGTGTGATAACTGGATGACATGTGATTTGCAGTCCCCAGTAACAGAGGATGATGGCCACATTTCTCTTTCAGACTGAAGCAGCTCTGATGTACGACGCCGTCTACATGGTGGCTGCTGCCTCACAACGCACCTCTCAGATCACTGTGAGCTCCCTTCAGTGCCACCGACACAAACCTTGGCGCTTTGGATCACGCTTCATGAGCATGCTCAAAGATGTGAGTCTGCCTAATGAATGTGTGACACCGGCGCTCCATCCATTCATCTGTCCTTTTCATAGCCCGCTGCCTCTGTGTCACTTGCTTTTGTGCAAGAGCAGAAACAATAGAGTTAGGAGATTAGATCTGGTGAATGAGCAACGAGTGTGTGATGATTATATTGAAAATAATTTTTTCAAGACATGGTGATTGACGTCATGCATCACATGTTGGTAGTCTTGTAAAGATTAGAGCTGTCCATGGAGAAATGCTGCTCCTTGTGTGAATGTTTATGAAAGCAGGTAAAGACAATGTAGATTTGAGACAGCTCCTCATGAGCTAATAATAATGCTAAAACTGAAGACTCGTGCTAAGGATCATGTAGCATGCTTCTTGCTCTGTTGAACACGAAAAATATTTCTGCATGAATTGTTGATCTAACAGCAGATTAAACAGAAACACAATGAGACAAACACTCAGCAAAGCCTGACAGGTTGAAAAAAAAACACGCTGCCTGCTGTGGAAGCAGACTTTTTCATCTGTGTCAAGATATATTCATCTCACTTTAATAAGCTCTCTTGTTATTGCACTCTCTAATTAGATGTTTCTTTAACCAATGAGCTCTTCTTGTTGTAAGTGAGGAGAGAATATTGACAGCAACAAGCAAAGCCAAATGACCCAGACAGCAGAGTGTAAATGAATGAGACTTTTAGCTGTATGGTCTTTAAAGATATTGTCTGTAATTAGACTTGAGAAAAGTATTTTTACATAAAAACAAAGTGATGTAAAATGTAATTTTCTTGTCGACTGATGACTGCCACTGTAATATTCTTTCTTCTACACACAAAAAAGCCCAAACATCCTAAAATGAACATTGTTGTTTTAGTACAGTGGTTAAATTTAAAAGTGCCATTCCAGTGCTTTCTTTTTACTGTTCTCCCATTTACAGCATCTTATGCATACAACACACGTCACTACCAGCCAATATTTTACTGCCATACTATATAGATTTTCAATTTACTGGTAAACCTTAGCTACTAGGGTCCTCGGCTATGGTTGTGAACCTGGGTAAGTGATTGAAAGAATAAGACTGGAGATACAAGTGACAGAACTGAGCTTCCTCTGAAGGGTGTCTGGCTCATCCTTGAAGGTAGTTTAAGGACCTTGATCATTTGGGAAGTACTCGGAGTAAAGCTAAAAGAGAGAGTGGAGGTGATTCAGGAATTGTATGCATCCTAAGCAAGGGGTTCTGGGCATATCCAACCAAAAAAGAAGCAGGGAAGATCCAGGACATGCTGGAGAGATTACGTTTCCCAGCTGACCTGGGAAAACCTGGGAAGGAGAGGGGAGTATACAGGTTGTGGATGGGGAAAGGACGGTCTGGGCATTAGGCTTGATGGCTGGGTGAATGAATTGATAGAAACTTAGCAGAAAAAGTAAGGAAATTTGTGTTGGCAATAAAGTCTATATGGTTGGATAAAGAAGATTTGGCAAGTTTTTTATGGGCGCAACCCACATGCTCAACTCTGCTGCTCAACCCACAAATGCATTTTCCTTACAAATGTGGCACCATTTAATGAGAAATACTGTAAACAGACTTTCTAGCAGTATAAGATTTATTGCCAGGAAGCAAAGAAATAATCGACTGAACATAAATGTCCTTATTTTTTGTACTAAGTTTAGCTTTTAAATTAGTCATTAATGGAAACACTTTGCAAATCCACAACACACAATCTCACAGGGAACTGAGGGAAGCTGGTTGACAAATACTGTACATCTATCATATTTTGCTCATAAGTTTCATCTTATTATCAAACATAAGTTCTGCACTGCAAAGTAGTATACTGACTATGTGTTTGGTGGAGCTGACAGGGGTGTGCTTATCTGGAGAAAGCTTAAACTGAGTATTTGGAATATTCAAAGGAAATGATGTCTTCAGCTTACAATAGACCTGCCATTATGCCTCTCCTTATTCCTGTTACCGCTCGTATGAGAGGCACTCTGATTTAGTCCATGATGCATTACCACACAATAATTATGTAACTCTAACAGTAATCAAACCAGACGTGATGTATGCAGAGCTGAATCATTTATAGCAGGTCATTTCCAAGCTTCTACAAGACAAATTGGATACCTTAAAGAAACGAGTAGCTGCTTGAATGGTGAAAAACACATTCACAAATAAACACACCATTTAGAAAGTTAATGTGTACATGCCTATATAAAAGTTTAATGGTGGAAAAGTTTAACATATGTAGAGACTATATTGAAAATATGTAAACATATTAGTATGGTCCTTTCAGACTGTATTTTAAATTAAGAACTATAACTTAACAGCATTAGCTGATGGGCCCTTGAGCAAGACACTAAGTGCTGTTCAGTAGCTCAGCCTACACTCTGCTCTTGTGGGGGTGGAAAGGTAAACTGACAAATCTGCCTGCAAGACTTGGTGCTGTGCCACACATTTAACAGGGAAAGTTAAGTTTTATGAAGAACTAACTGTTCAAGAATATTAGGGGCACTTTGAACGCATACAGATGAATGTGCTTGGATCTGATTTTAGATACAGTATTGATGTGGAAAAAAGAAAATATTGTTTTTTCTCACCGTTTCCTCTCATGTGGTCATGGGTTTTTAATGGTGGCAGTATCATTATCTTACAAATATAAAAAATAGGTCCACTTCTTGGACAAAGAGTGGTTTTGCCTCTCTATACCACCATAGATTTTAAATCAGTTAAACAACTGTGATTAGAGCCAAGATTTTCCACTTTAATTCAGAGGGCTTTGATAAAAGTTTTGCAGAATTAGAAACATTTTCATACACGGTTTCAGAGGCTTAAAATACTTTGCACAATTGACCAACAACCAATTTCAAGGTTAGGTGAGGCCCGTTCTGTTGTTCTTTCAAGACAAAGGCTGCAAACCGCTGGTTACACTCAAAAACATGGTTACACTCAAGAACACGAGTGTAACCAGTAAACATCTAAAAGAGTCTTCACAGAAAAATATCTGGACTGATGAATCCAAGATTAACTTGTACCAGGAAGGATGATGGGAAAAAATATGGAGATATGGTAGAGGCAAGTGGAACCAGGCCAGCAGTGTTTATTGATGATGTGATTGGGCTATATTCTCTGCTCAGATTCAGATTAGGCTTAAGATCGTCACTGACTACAAAGGGTTTTCATTCAAGGATTAAAAACAGTCCTAATATTTAAATATATGTAACTATATATATATTTATAGATAGGAGTACTATCTATAAAAATGGCAGTATTTCATAAACAGTAGATACAATATGTTTGCTAAACCCCTTCAATTACTTTTTGTCTCTTTAGTTTAAACTACAAAAAAATTGTCCAACAAAATATAGACCTAACTGCATATAAACTGCAGTCGTGGAAACACATTGTCAAGAGAGAGAAAATCTGATTGGTGAGGATTTAAAAAGGAGAATTAATCAAAAGAATAAATCTGGACTGAAGGGTCAACAGATCTCAAAGATGTGAGTGACGACACTGGAAAGCAGACATATCAAAGGGCATTTTCATTGAATGATACCCTCTAACCTTCTATATGTATTAAAGAAACTGATGTTTCTCATGACGTGATCAAGTTTAATATGAACTCTTAAGTTTATGTGTGATTCCTGACATGGAATACTATCCTCCTTTTTTTTCTTTCTTTCTTTCTGCAAAATCAATTTCATCATACTGCTTCAGAATGATGACATTGGATTAAATTTTTTCTCAATCTTGTTTTGTTTATTGCTCGTTGCGTGTACTAATGGCTCAAGATGAATTTTCTTTGGTTCCAGTCGAATTAATGGAATATTTTTCACTTCAAAGTCAAAGGCTCACTGTTGTTTTGCATCTCTAAATTCACCTGTATGCTATTTCTAGCTGAATAGATTTTAGTGGAATACTTTGCAGTGTTTAATACTAGCATGACACTGTATTTCTTAAAATCTGTATATATATGCTATAAAAACTTTTTGACACATTTTTTGCTGGACGACATGTCCTCGGTGTCACTCCTTGCTCTTAGAGTAAACAAACATTAAGTTGAACCAGTTCTTTAAAAATACACAAACCACACTGTTCATCTCCTGAATACCATATGTTATTTCCCATGTTTGATATTTGTGGCTGCTTTCAACATTGCTTTAAAAAAAAGCAACGTTATATTGAAACCTAACTGTAATATTGAGATGCTTTTTTCTCCCGAAGTTGACATTTTTTTTTCTTACATTTAAATGTAATGTAGTGTTGTCATTTAGAAATCTGGCTTTGTTTTACATTTGGATCAAAACGCACTGTACCTTCGCATGTTTGTTTGTTTTTAAGTCACCTGTGAATCTTTTAAGCCTAACAGGATATTGTATACATAATTTTCCAATTATTATTTCTTTAGATGAATCTGTGAAAAATATCAATTGATACCACAGTGTGTAAAAATAAGGATAATGACTCCCGTGCATTTGAATGTGCTTCAAGAAGTCTTGAGAACTATTCCCAAAGACTACAAAGTAAAGCTAGTGTAAGTAAAAAGCTTGCCAAACAGATTTCAGGTTGTGATGAAGACTAAAGGTGATCCAACCAAAACACTGAGTTTCAAGCTTGTTAAAGCTGTGCAGGCACTGAGTTTGTACACATTTCAATAATGTGCTGCACCTGTTTCCCATTTTCCTAGCAAATATAAAGAAATCAGAGACAAGACTTTTGCACAGTACTGTACAAGCATTTTATTTGGGGGTCAACTGACAATAATTATCATTTTTTCCGGCTTTACAGTTAGAATGTCATGGTAAAAATGGTAAATGGCCTGTATTTATATAGCGCTTTACTAGTCCCTAAGAACCCCAAAGCGCTTTACATATCCAGTCATCCAGTCATCCACCCATTCGCACACACATTCACACACATAGACGTCATAGGAATGTACTGAAAAGGTCTATTGATGTTTCGTTGTTGCATCTTTCCATAAAGAAATTGACTTCATTCTCTGTCAGTGCAGATATAAAGCTACTTTCTCTGTGCTCTCTGTAACAGATTTAACCTGACTGTAATTCAACTGAGCTAACTTCATTATCAACTGATTTCAAATATATCTGAGCGCTGCTGCCCACCCGCTGCTCTCTTCACAGACAGAGGGCATGCCTGCCTGCTCCATTTACATCACCATCCCCTGTGTTACAGACTCGGAGACATTTAATATTTCCATTGAGAATCTAGCCAATGCAAAAACATCCATTGTGAGCCAAGTCAGTCTTCTTTGCTTAATGAAGTACTCATCAATTATTCATGTTTAAAAGCTGTTTTCATTTTTTCCAGGCTCCTGCTTTGTTTTGCATTGATATGATGTAAAAAAGGAAGAAAAAAAAACAGGAAACAAACCTGAGGGGGTCTTTGCTTGTGTTTTCTGAAACAGGCACAGTGGAACGGCTTGACAGGACAAATAATAATAAACAAGACGGACGGTCTGAGGAAAGAATTTGATTTAGATGTCATCAGCCTGAAGGAGGACGGCTTGGAGAAGGTGAAGTGTCTAACCCATGTTTATACCGTTAATACATGTTACTGTTATTCTGTTAATACACATTAAAGCAGAGCTGAGTATCATTAATGAGCATAGACAGAGCTGTTAACTGCATTTTCCCACAAATATGCAAAAAGATGACTTGTCTTTAAACCAACATATAGACCAATTTAATTAAGACTACATAAATCTTGAAATGTGGTGTCCTAATTATGCATTTAAAAAGTAACTTTTTGAACTGTTTTGACACACTGCTCTCTCAAAATAACTTGTAGTTGTCTCTTCAAGCTTGCAAGTGTGTGCATGTTCCTTTAATCACAGTGACAATGCTACTCTCGGTTTTGACAGGTCATTAAGAAGCTGTTACCTGTTCATGCTATCATCACTGCAAAGACTTTAAACCTCGGTTAACACAGTTGGGTGTAAAAACTGCTAACAGAAGAATTATTCCCCCTTCTGTGATCTGTGATTAAAATGCTTTCTCTTTATTATTTTTGCAAGACAAACACAGGCAACAACCGCTTGAATAAAGTGTGGAAAAAGGTCTGTACTTTAGCTGCCACGGCACACTAAAGGAATATTGACACCTACTAATTTACTATACCTTTGTGACGTTACCCCTTTTCATTAAAAAATAAAAAGGTTCAGGTACTGGTGGTTCTTAGAAATGGTTACATTTCTCTACTGGCATTTCAAGTTTATAACATTTTGTGAGCCTTTCCTTTTTTTCCCCCCTATGTCTGTGTTTTTCACATTAACTTTTCTACTTGTTACTGCTTTCTTTTCCTGTCTTTACCTTATTTTCCTCAATTGTGTGAAGGTTACCCAGGTAGCAACTATTTAAAGTCCAGCCACTGTGGTTATTTGGATATTTTATTTGTTACAGATTGGTGTGTGGAACTCCCAAACAGGCCTTAATTTATCAGAAATTAACAAGGATTCATCCACAAATGTAACAGACTCAATGGCCAATAGGACCCTTGTTGTCACTACTATTCTGGTATGAACAGACATAAAATCATTGCTAGTGAGCATTTGATTTCAAATGTATTTGTATTATATAATCCACTGAAACCTTTCTGTCGTTCACCAGGAAAATCCTTATGTCATGTATAAGAAATCTGACAAGCCGCTTTATGGAAATGACCGCTTTGAGGGTTACTGTCTCGACCTGCTCAAAGAGCTCTCTAACATTTTGGGCTTCTCTTACGAAGTAAAGTTGGTGTCAGATGGCAAATATGGAGCTCAGAATGACAAAGGGGAGTGGAATGGCATGGTGCGGGAACTCATTGATCATGTGAGTACTGATCAGTCAGTCTTAATGTAAGAGAGAAGACGTTCAAAGCGTCACAGTGTCTGCAGCTGACGGTGATTTTTGCTCTTTACCAGGTGGCCGACCTTGCTGTGGCCCCTCTCACTATCACATATGTCAGGGAAAAAGTTATTGATTTCTCGAAGCCATTCATGACGCTGGGAATCAGCATCCTCTACCACAAACCCAACGGCACAAATCCAGGAGTCTTCTCCTTCCTTAACCCACTCTCTCCTGATATCTGGATGTACGTGTTGTTGGCATGCCTTGGTGTCAGCTGTGTGCTTTTTGTTATTGCCAGGTAAAGAAAAAAAAAGTGCTATTTGATGTGAACTTATTATAGTTGCTTTTACTTTTAAGCAACACTGTTTATGTAAAGGCAAAATTTCAGTTTAACATTTTGACTTTCAGTCTGTAACAGGCCAATAGTCACTTATTAATTTTAACTGATGATTTTTTTCATTCATAACCTTTAGGTTTACTCCTTATGAGTGGTACAACCCTCACCCCTGCAACCCAGACTCGGATGTGGTTGAAAACAATTTCACTCTAATAAACAGTGTCTGGTTTGGAGTCGGCGCACTTATGCAGCAAGGTATCCCTTTATTATCTTTTTATGCAGGCAGAAGTTTTCTTTTGGTAAAGCACATTTAATCATTCCTTTTAAGTATTCATTTAATTTCAAGTAAGTAAGTATTCAATTTAATTATGAATCAATAATGTGATTTGTAATCTTATCTGATAGGATCTGAACTGATGCCTAAGGCTCTCTCTACAAGGATAGTTGGTGGGATATGGTGGTTCTTTACCCTGATCATTATCTCTTCATATACTGCCAACTTGGCCGCCTTCCTCACAGTGGAAAGAATGGACTCGCCAATTGACTCCGCAGATGATTTGGCCAAGCAAACCAAAATAGAGTACGGTGCCGTAAGAGATGGCTCCACCATGACCTTTTTTAAGGTAACCGTCTTTTTGTTTTACAGGACAATTGTAGGGGAAGAATGGAAATAAGAACACTGCTTTTAATTTTAATTAGCCTGGCAAGTTTTACCCTTGAGCCAACAGTCTTCAGTCATGTGCAGCCTGACTGGCTGGCATAAAATTGATTTGGTTTGGAAAAAGAGGAGGGTTAAAGGTTAGTGTCTTGGAAATTTCCCCATGTATCAGTTTAACAAGAACCTGTGGGAGACTGTTCCATAAAGATTTGAAGGATTTATTATTTTGCCTGCAGCAGACTCAGCAGTTTATCTAAATCTATGGTGAAAATTGAATGAACTTGAAGAGATTTGTGCTCTGATGCACAGCAGGAGATGGCACCAGTCAACAGATACCCTGCAAATATGGTTTCATTTTAAATATTAGAAGCAGGCGCCAAAGGTGTGGAAAGGTGTAAAGATGCTTTCTTTTGTCTAAAATGCCGTTTTGGTGCTTGTAGATTTGACCGTGGTTTTAATAATCCACAAATGTTGATTTTGATTCAACAGAAATCGAAAATCTCCACTTATGAGAAAATGTGGGCTTTCATGAGCAGCAGGAAAAACACAGCATTAGTGAAAAACAACCGTGAAGGGATTCAAAGAGTCCTCACTACAGATTATGCCCTCTTGATGGAGTCGACCAGCATCGAGTACATCAGCCAGCGCAACTGCAACCTCACACAGATCGGAGGCTTGATAGACTCAAAGGGCTATGGTGTTGGAACCCCAATTGGTAAGAGTGATCACTATATAATAATTTCAGCAATAATCATTAATTACCATGCTCCTTCTCAGAAACCTAAACATTACGTTACTGTAATTCCTGCTATAGGCTCCCCTTACCGAGATAAGGTCACCATTGCAATCCTTCAGCTTCAAGAAGAAGGGAAGCTCCACATGATGAAGGAGAAGTGGTGGAGAGGGAATGGCTGCCCAGAAGAGGATAGCAAAGAGGCTAGTGCCCTGGGCGTGGAGAACATAGGGGGAATCTTTATTGTATTGGCAGCTGGACTAGTCCTCTCAGTTTTTGTAGCAATTGGAGAGTTTATTTACAAATCCAGAAAAAACTTGGACATCGAGGAGGTGAGCGTCGGCCAGTGCGAATGGCACAACAAGTATTAACAAAGACTGTTATGACCATACTACACGCTTGTGTTGTCGTTCCAGGACTACAGCAATCACTAGGCCAATAAAAACTGAAGTCTGAATGTGTCGAACTGCATTGTTACAATCAAAACAAGTTTTTAAGGCAAAGTTTTGTGTTTTCAGTAGTTTTTATGTAGAGCACACAAACATTTTAGTCTCGATTGGAAGCATAGGTTAGAAACCCTTTTTATGATGATGACAGATTGTTGTTGACTTCTGACATCGTGACTCTTGACCATCTTGGCCTTGCTCTTTGTTTGTTTTTTTTAAACATTACTCCGTGTGAGAGAAATGTCATTTTCATGGTGTTATGGGTAAGTGATGGTAAGTGGTATCTTTCCAGTAATGACTGATTCTCTTATGACACGTTTGTCATTTTCATATTTACAGCACACGGGAACTTTGACACATTTACAAACTTGTTGATTTATTTGACAGTTTATGAGTGAGTACTCCCTCAACATCTTATTCATCAAGTTGCTTAATGTCTGTACTTTTTTTGTATCATATGAAGTTTATGAAATGCATGGATACGTTTTGTCATGTTGGAGCTGTTTCAAAATGACTAAAAATATGTGAGAACATTACATCCTTTAACCTTTAACTTTTTGATTGTTTTGCTTTTGATCCTGGGCCTTCACTGGATCGGGTCTCAACTTACACGCACTTGAGGTCGCATTTAGAAAACTAAAGCCTTGTAACTCTAATATGACTTTTATATTGCAGCCGTCTCCCTTTCTCACATTCAGTTGTGATGTTTTTCAGTCTGTCTTTTCTGAGAAACGGCTTTCATGAGACACATTTACTCACGTTATCCAAGAAAAGAGGTGATGTGATTACTGACTTTGGGTTTTTTGGCTTTTGGGTTTGAACTGCACTATTAAAAAAAAAAAGCCACTGCATTACACACAAACACACACACAACTATATTTACAAAAGTTAAACCCTTGGCACACATATAAGCTGTTGGTATTTTTAGTACAGACTAACAAACTATTCTGTATTTCCAAGTCACTTCTCCCACATTCACCATGGATATAAAGTCGTGTATTAAATTGTGCATCTAAAACCATTAGTTCAAATGGATTACAAATAAAATGTAAAGGATAGAGATGTAACCTCAGCATTCAAGAAAAAAATGGGTTTGATGACACATCCTACAGTCCATTCATCCCTGATTCACCTTTCTCTTTGCCTACCTGTTTCCCCTCAATAAGGCATAGCTTTTAAAATAAAATCCTCATCATTATAAAGATCCACATTAAGCATTCCTGGTTTAAAATTGGCCGGGCCTTGTCACACATGTTTGAAAATCCTGCAAATGTAAGGAAAATATTTTGGGTGAAAGTCTGATACTGTATCCTGCTTGTTTTGTCTATACATGCAGGATTAATGTCACATTTCAGATGATGGAACAGGAATAAGTGTAGCTATGACTAAAGACTGTTAAATTACTCATTAGCTCAGTTTAGACTTGGACTGTTTACAATGTCTATCGAGTGCCACAACAGTTACCCAACAGATGATTGCAGTTTCTGGCATTCCTAAACATTAGTGATGTACTTTATTGTACCTTAGGTACCTAAATATTGAATACTTAACCTAAATATTCATAAAGAATCAAATATTAAATATTACAAATTTGCTAGTCTGCTTGTATGTTTATAGTTTTTTGTATGCGCTGAAGAAAAGTTTTTAATATCTAAAAAGTTAGACATTAACTGCACGTGGCCACAATTTAAATGTATAGTATTTACACGGTGGTATGTTTGCGTAAAGAACACAGCTTGTAATTTTTGTCATGAAGCTATAAAGAGTTGTTTCAACAGCTGAATGTTTTCAATGCTAACATGGGTATATCTTGTTATTATCATATTTATGTCAGAGTAAAGTCGAGTACAGGGTAGGCAGGATTAAAGAATACATTCCTCTGTCATCCAAAAAGACTTTTGGAAAACAAAACAAAAAACAGTTGCCTATCAATGTATTTTTTTCAGCTTTTCCCAAATATAAATATAGTCCTACAGATATGATATTTGCTTTGGGAGTGTTGATGGAAGAGCATAGAGACAGTCAGAAGGGGTTGCACTGTGTCTTTGTGGCTCTAGAGAAAGGATATGATGGGGTGCGAAGCGAGAGGACAGGGTGAGGTGTGCATTTGGAGGGACAGATGTGTTTAAGGTGGGGAGGGGATTATATCGTGGGTCGGCGCTGAGCTTTTTCTTCTTTGCAGTGATGATGAACTCTCTGTTCAGAATGTTTTTGATGACTGAAAGAGAAAATTTAACATGAAAAATAATATAAATGTTAATTCTGTCATTGAGATAGGTGTACTTTTTTACCGTTACTTAAAATACACCTTAGAAATGTGTTTTATATTGTTAAAAGATCTGAAATGGGTGAAAAACCTACTCTGTTTGTCTTTGTTCAAAGGTTAATGGGTTCCTTTAAAGCTTTGTGGACTTTTTCTGCACAGCTTTGCTGTGCAGAAAAAAAAAAAGATTCTCTGCCGAATCTCTCACAACAGTGGTGTTAATTAAAAACCAGTGTACTTGGCAGAATCGAAGGCATCATTTCTTTGCTTTCCTGCTTGTCTTTTGACACTGATAAATTCTAACAATTTCCCCATGACTAGTAAAATAATATACTCTGGTACAGTATGGTGATATTTTGTCCTGAAATACCCTTTCTTGTGCTTATAGTGTTCTAAATTCAACACAGGGAGGATTGTTAGGATGAGAAACAAGTGTGAGTGTAATCTGTCACTGTACAACCAGCTGTTGATCTGAAGGTTGCTGCCTTGCTGGGGCCAGCATGTCCCCTTGTTCCTCTCATTTCTCTGTGAGATTACAGTATTATGGTCCTCATTCATATAATCCTGTCAATGAGATACAGCCCCTTTCTCTGCACTACCCCCAAAATGAAGTTCAGCACTTCAGCATGTAATCACTTAGGAGACAGTAGGTTATGAAACTTATGTGGTGCTGCAAGAAGGTCACAGACCTTATGCAGGGATTAATTATACAAGTATTGTGTCTTTCTCCAGGGTTTAAACTAGAGAATATTGGTATATAGATCTTCTCTCATTAGTTTTGCATTCACAGTGTTTCTATTTTGGAAACACCATTGGAGATGCTAATTGGCATTTCAGGATATTAACTGCTATTTACTGGGTTTCAGACCGATATCCTAATAAGGATCTTGGTTCATGTTGGTGTGCTATTCCAAAATTGAATTGTCAACTTTTCTTCAGCGCTTTGTTGTGTTTATCTCACAAGGAGAATGGATAAGAAGTGTCATATTTGCAACCATAATCATGCATTCGAGCTTAAAATATTGGTGCCTGCTACCTTCTACATATTATTTGCATCTGTGCCATAAAAAGAAACTCTCTGCAGTCCTACACTGAGCAATGTCATTGTTATTAGCATATATGTTCTCCTTTAGCAATGTTGTGAGCAAGCTAACTTCCAGATGCTTTAATTTCTAATCTTGTTTTTTTCCCCCTTTCCCTCCTATTTCCTAATCCTTGCTCCCCGAGTGTAGTACGACTCCATCGTCAAGAGGATAATGACTTGAATCATTGCATAAAAGGGACATAAACACTTTATGGAAATATAATCATGTATTGAGTGACAATAAAGAATAAAGGATTTATGATTACATCGACAATAAGCTAAGCCAATTCAAGCTGTCACTTTGATTTAAAAAATAAATGACCCAAATAAGAACAAAGAAAATGAGAAGGGGAAGAAAAACAACAAACAACACTAAAGAAAAGTCTGAATGCAGATTTTAGGGACAAAAAATGGAAATATAGGCTATGACACAGAATATGTATCAAGACGGATACTGAGGTCAAGAGGGCTTTGCATTAATCTCACATTATGACAGTTTAAGGTTTTGGTATTCTGATGAATTCCAGGATTGGGCTTTAACTGCTTTCATTTTGTTTGCTGGTCTTTAATCTTCTAACCCTGCGTTCTTAATCAGAACTCAGAGCAGGTTTTTAATCTCGCATGAATGAGGCCGCGGATTATGGGCCTCTGACCTTGCCATGCCTCGCAGCTGCTTCCTCCTCAAATCAAGTCTTTCGTCCTGTGTAGCTTGCAAAAGAGGGATCATCTTAGTCTTGCTCTACAATGCTGTAAATTCTGAACCGTATATAAAAGACAAACACTGTGGAACTGAGTTTTAAGATGGAAATTTGTAAATAGGTGCTTGCAGTGCTTTTTTTGAGGGTGATATTCACGCTGACACGCATCAAATTGAAGATTTGGTACAGATGCATCGTTCCAGCGGACAGAGATCAAATCTGATGTCTGTAGTATTATAATGATCTAATCATTTTGCTTTTTAGATGGAAAACCAGTTGTTGTGCTCGGAGTGACATCTCTTTGTCAGGGTGTGAGGTTACTTTTCAAAAACAGGTTCCAGTTTTATGAGTTGCTCCATGGCTGCTGGTGTAATTACCACTTTAACCTTGAGGATTCTGTTCTGAGGAAAACAAAATGAGATTGCTTTTTCTTTCATTGTCCCCAAGTGCTACCGTAGTTATTTCAAAGGACACAAAATAATAATTCACATCAGAAGACAAAAACATCTTGACAAAATTGCTTCTTCAACTCTACAAGACTTTCTTAAAGTGGTGTTTCTGTTCTGTACTGGTTTGTTTGATCTATGATCCTCTCCAGTCTGCAATGAAAGAGGAGCACTCAGACCAGTGTCGGATCAGATTGTTGCTTTGTTAAGCCCCTAAAATTTAAACCTTAACAAATGCACAACCCAATTTTCTTTTGGCAGCCTGGAACACGAACAGTAAAATGAATTACTAGTCATTGCTACTGATTGCTAAATGTTACTGCTCACAGATGAATCCTTGAGGAGGTTGTGCCACTGCAATAAATTTTAACTAAATGTTTACAAGAGTGAGAGAGGAATTAATATTCCTTGTTTGGAATATTCTTGCTGTATCATTGTTGAATTTGTGAGCTTTGGCAAATGGCTGATTATTATAAAGTATTACATAAAGATTGTTTGACAACAGTTATAAGTGAGGAGTCACTGACTAGCAGACTGATGTGTCATCTTAGCGTCAACCTCAGAACATCCAAACCTAATGTTTATTGTGTATTTGGGATGTATTTTAAAGATTGTTGTCTGCATCGTCGATACCTGCAAAAGGACTAAATGTTGCCCTAAACATGTGGACACTTAGGTGTGTGCCATTTACAGACAACAGACATGTTGATGGCTAAAATGCAGTTAGGATTTTTTTTTTTTAAATAACATCTGTCTATGTGAAGGAGACGACAGATTGCTTTTCATTTTTATAGGGGCTACAGGTTTTTATTGTGTAGAACTACCACTTCTATACAATAGGCAAAAACTTTACAAACTCAAATGACTGGTCGGGTGCTTTTTGAGGAAAGCTATCTTTCCTGCATCTACAGAATAACCCTGAAATCTTAGTTGTTTAAACTGCAGGGATTACAGGGATAGTTGTCAGATATGCCGTACTTTTTTAAATTTCCTGTCTGCAGATTTCCAGGGTACCTTTGCTCTTCAAAGTGCTAAGGTCATTCATCAGCCTCCATCTGACTCTGTCTTTAATTTCAACCTTTTTTAGAGCCTGCTGAATTATTCTTTGCAAAGCCACTGCAGAAGTACTAAGTCTC
This sequence comes from Pundamilia nyererei, assembly GCF_000239375.1. Taxonomy (NCBI): domain Eukaryota; kingdom Metazoa; phylum Chordata; class Actinopteri; order Cichliformes; family Cichlidae; genus Pundamilia; species Pundamilia nyererei. Next base: position 2,282,163 of record NW_005187467.1, on the reverse strand, counting down.
TAGACAACTATGTTACATATTGTGTTTATAGACATGAACTTATGAAGACATGAACTTGTATTGTTGATTTTGTTGGTTAAAGTTTTTTAACTTTGAAGGTTAATTTGTTGGCATGGCCAAAAGATTTTAGTAAGAGCCAGAGATAAATCACAAGATTTTTTGTTTGTTTGTTTTTTAAACCCGGGTTTGTTACTGGGTTTTCATTTACTCAATTAAATAAGTTTTGTTTAATACATGATGAGATAACAGGAAATTGCACATTTTTCTGTCAGGTGGATTAGCACAAACTCCTTGCCTTCCCTTATTTAGAGTTCAGCGTGCAGTTACCCTCCCTGAAGGTCTAGTCTGAGCCTCTTATGTTACTCTAGTCACGTCTGTCTCATCTGGTGAGGTAGAGTTATACTAACATCTACTGGCCAAACTCTGGTAGTGCACACAATCAAAGATTGGAAGTTGAAATAAAACAATGAATGATAACAAAGTGTTGTTTATTTAAATTTGTAATCCATAAAAGCATTTAATAAAAATACTAAACATGCAGACAAAATAACATGTAACACAATGCCATCAATATTAGCTCTGGGTTAATGTGCAATAGTGCTTGAACCAAGCATATACAAAGATGCCCTCATCTTTTTGAATCCATATTACACAATTGCATAAGGCACATTTTGCATAAAATGAAATAACTTCTTATGTTCCCTTGTAACACTTTTAGACCTAATAGAGTTTAAAATACATTAGTATTCAAATAATGCTGTTGAAAAGTTAGGTTAGCTGTGTAAATTTGTTAGTCTACTGGAAAAGACTCAATTAGTTCTATGCCTATTTAATCAAAGAAATAGCATAGTTGTAAATATTAATACAGTATGTGTTAAGATTAAAACAACAGACTAATTAGCGTAAAATAAAACATCTTTTTCATACCTGTTTGGGTGCGCAGCATGATTCAAAATACAGTCAGGTTATGAGCTTCCCTGAGAAAAGCAAACCTACTTTTATCCTCCTAATTTTCAAATGGAAACTTTTAGGAACTACCTGAAAATTGCCTGCACCTTTAAAACAATGAATACTGGTTAATTTTTTTGCTACAGTAAAATGAAGACTAGAAGTACAGCAAAGAAAACGCCTGACATGATAGTTGCCTCTACCAGGCAGACAATTATTTAGTGAAACACACAGGAAAGCATGTCTATCCCAAAAGAGGATTACAATATAGAACCAAGTTTCACCCTTTGACCTGTGGGCCTGCATGATTACAAGTGACCGTGTAGTTTAAGTCCAGTTACTATAAGCTGCTGTTCATATCCAGACAGGCACTGAGCAGAGATGTAGGAACAGGGCAGCCCGTGTCCTCTGTGCCGGCCTGCAGCTCAGCGACTTGAACTGTTTGTACAGTTTGCCCGCTCTGCTCACACTCTGAACTTACCAATTCAATTGCTGGAACAATGTTGGGAGAAGGGATGGGAATATCTTGCGAGGCGAATCTGGAAAGAATCTGTAACTGGTCCTGATCAGAGCAAGATTCAACACTTTTACACAGGCCACAAAGGCTCTGCTGCATGTCCTCAAGGTTTTGCTTCAGTTCTGTTTGCTCCTGGAGCAGCCGCTGTTTCTCACTTTTCTGTGGGGAGGATAACAGTAAAGCTCACTCATTTTTGACCTTTTAATAATGCATTTGGTTCATTTCATCTACAATTTAACTGTACAATTTTTTTTGAAAGCCCAGTTACTACTAACGAGTACCACCTCTTGTTTCCCTACCTGCAGGCTAGCTAGCATTTTCTGCTCTCTGGGATACATACTGCAAAGCTGAGAAACCTGCAGCAAGTTCTTATGAAGAGAGCAAGGTGTACCACTGCTAGCTGCAGCTGGAGTTCCAAGGAATGACATAATCAACATGAGCTGAGGCTAGCTAATTAGCACTTAATAAAATACATAAAAAGATATCAATCAGTGGAGCTGGTAGCAAACATTTAACCAACATTTCTCATATTCTCTCTATAGTATTTTAATATATAATATAGTATTTTAATATACTAGTCCAGTCAGTTCAATTTATAAACCTATCTCTACCACTCATTATTAAAGTTATTTCAATAAAACAGGATACATTCAGTTACTTTTACCACCCTACTTACAGCCATTTATGTTATATAAAGTGGACAAGAACTCCTATGATGATGAAGAAATCAAGGTTCCAGTTATCCTGCCCGGGACAGGATTACCTGGGTACAACCTTGAAGCTAGAGGGTGAGTGCCTGGTTGCTGCACTTGAGGACAGGGTTCAGTGCCATTCAGATTGGGGCGAAGGTTCTGGCAGTCCTATCCCCAGCTTCCAAAGCTAGCTTTTGGTACACATAATGTTGCTTCTCTGGTGGGGAAGGGGCCTAAGCTGGTGCACAAGCTGTTGAGATACAGTCTAAATATAGCCGGCTTGGCTCAACACATAGCTCAGGCTCTGGAACTAGTTTCCTGGAGGAGGGCTTGACTCTGGAGCTGTCCTAAGAGGTGGCAGCCTGAGGTAGGTATGCTTGTATCCCCCTGGTTTACTACCAAAAAGTTGAGGGCTTTCTTCATTGGATAAGAAGGTTGCTTTCCTGAGCAAAATTCTAGAGGTGGCACTGCTGTTGTGGTGTTAAACCAAGAACCAGATAGTGACCTATGGAACTCTAGATGCAGCTGACAGGTAACAGCAGTGGACTGCAGCTCTTGCAGTAGCTGAAGCAAAAAACGTGTGGGAGGGGTTTGATGTGACCATGAAATGAGACTTTTGGTCTGACGACTCAGGAGGGGTTAATGGGGCTCTACTCACATTAGATACAATAGGGGTGGGATACTGCTGACCTCCACTGAGGACTGAGGTGGTGGGAAGGTGGGAAGTATGGGGTATCTGGTTGTTGTTATGTTGTTGTTATGAGCCATTCGGACCCTGTGCAACCACAGCGAGAGCTTTGTTTGCATTACTGGCAGAAAATCGGATTCATTCAGATGGCTGATGATCTCCGCTGGACACAGATTTGTCACAGATTCTGTTCAGTTTTTTGGACACATCATTTGGGCGTAGCCAAGTAGGTCTCAGCATTTCAGGGTAGCATTTTGCGAATGATGTGGTTGTGTTACCTTCATCAAGTAGTGACCTCCAGCTTGCACTGCAGCGATTTGTGACCAAGTGTGAAGCGGCAGAAATGAGAATCAACACCTCCAAATCCAAGATCATGATTCTCAACCAGAAAAGGGTGGAGTCCCCACTCCGAGTCTGGGAGGAACCGCTGCCCCAATTGGAGGAGTATCTTGGGTTTTGTTCACAGCTCAGAGAATACTGGAGACTGAGACTGGGTAACCAGATAGGGGTTGCGTCCACAGTGATGCAGACACTTTACTGATATGTTGTGGTGAAGAGAAAGCTGTGCAGAAAACCCAAGCTGTCAATTTACCAGACAAATTACATTCTTACCCTAAACTATGGTTACGAGCTCTGGTTAGTGGCTGAAAGAATGAAGATAATGGATACACTCTGTGAAATGAGTTTTCTTTAAAAGCTGACTGCGCTGTCCCATATAGACAGGATGAGGAGCTTGGACAGCTCTACAAGAGTAGAGCTGTTGCTTCTCCACATTGAAAGGAACAGTTGAGGTGGCACCTGACTAGGATGCCTCCTAGGTGAGGTGATTTGGACATGTGATACCAGGAGGAGGCACCCCCAGTGCCCAATGGTGAGATTATTTCTCTCAGCTGGCCTGGGAACAACTCAGTGTTTCCCTGGACAAGCAGGAAAGCAATGGTAGGGAGAGGGAAGACTAGACTGCTCTGCTTAGACTACTGCCCCTGCGACCAGAGTGTGGATAAGGGATAGAAAAAGGTGGTAAGGATGCGCCAGAAAGAAGTGTTATCCACAAAGCTGCAGTTCACAGTGGTCATCATGTCAAGTTAAAAAAAATATTACTAGTTTATGAAATTACATTATAGCATGTTTAAGAGTATGTTTGGAAAATCAGGCATGTTAGAGTCAACTCACTAATCCTTTGATTTCACATTCTAGCTGGTATATGCTGTCCAGTTTTCTCTTCCGGCACCGCTGTGCAGCCACACGGTTTTTACTTCGTCTACGGACGTCATGGACGAAGTCCAGCTGCTCCTGGGTCAATGAATGTTTTTTCAGAAGCTGCTGAAATTCACTCCGGCTCAGCACTGAGATTTGCTGCACTGGGAATGGAAGCTGAACCTGAAGATTAGAGTTAAACAATTTAGATTAATTTGATTTTCTATCTTCCATTACCAATAATCAAACATCAGACACATATATAATAACAACCTCTTCTGCTCTTTTGTTGTTGGCCTCAGTATCGCCATCTGTGTCCAGGTCTGAGTCATCAGCAGAGTTTATTGAGGAGGACATACAAGGGCTCTTCTCTGCCTGAGACAAGCTGTCAGTGTGTGTAGCTGCATCATCACCTGTTCCAAGGTCCCTGAGAAAGGGACAGTCTCCTACACTGGCACTCAGGTCCAGCTGCTTAAGCCAGTGAAAGTCAGATGCTTTTGCTAGATTATTTTGTTCCACTGGATCCACAGGAAGTGGCTGAGCCTGAGACGGGCAGAGGTCGGACCAGAATCCTTTTGCCAGATGTTCAGCCACCTCCCTCTCCACGCGACTTCTGTCGCCATATCCTTCTTCATGGCTTAGAGTAGTCAGTGCAGAGTTTGAAAGATCACCTGTCATTCCCTGTTCAAGGTGAGCCTCACTCTGTTTTATTAAAGTACTGCAATCTTCTGCCCCTGAAGTCTCGAGTGGACATGAGCTAGGGATGCAATTGGTTTCTGCACCAAGTGTCTCAACAGTTTGTTTAATTTCTCTGCCTGGTGGATCAATGAGTTCTGGTGGATTCACATCCCCCGAGGCTGACAGCTCACAAGATAAGCCGCAGTCTGCCAAACTCATCTCACTTTGACTGCACACGCCCCCCATCTCTAAAATGTCTTTTTCACAAAACTGAGACGGATGATCTGCTTTGTCAGAGTTTGGGCAAGGCAGAGACAACATGGGGCACATGCCATTTCCTGTTAACTCCAGAGATAAGGGGGCCATTTGTGGTCCACAGTTCTCCAAACAGAAGTGTTCCTCCCTGCTGTTTGTCTGACCTTGTGCACTCTGTGGACACTGCGACGGGAAGTCTATTTGTTCATCACCTCCTGAAGGCACTGAGCTGTGTGACTCACATGATTCTGGTTGGCTACTCTCTGCACGAGAGCCAAAACTTGCACTAGGATCCCGGCTCTGGCAACAGACTTTTTGCTTGACCTCCTGTGAGGATTTTTTGCTTTCACAAAACTTTGGGATGAGAAAATCAAAGCATGTCGACTCCAAGTTGTGAAATCCTAAAACCTCAGCACTGCTGTGAATAGCATCAATGTTTTCTTTGGTAAAAAGGAGCTTTGATGTGTAGGCAAATTGAAGCAAAGGTTCAAACCCCTCTACGGTCACCTGCAGGGGAAAGACATAAATTGTTGAAACATAATAAAACACAATGAAACTCAGGCAGCTCAAAAATTCAGTTTCAACAGGTCTCTTATGTACCTGTATTGACCTTTTTAAGTTGAATTTTCCAAACACTGCATATAAACTGTTTTTCACTCACATTATGACACAAAATGGACCAAGTAATAGAAGCTAGTGGATAGACAACAAATCTAACTATGCATACACTTTTCATGGATAATAGGGATAAAATAATGGTGCCTGTATAACATTACCACCATGTACTTTCAACAGTATCACCCATATTAGTTTTTTCCCTATATAAATTGGCTGAACCCCAAGGCACCAACCTCATGTGGCAAGGTGATGATGGGATTCTGGCTGGTGACACTGGTGACCCTGCTGTGAAAGTATTCACTGCAAGAAGCCAAGACAGAGCAATGAGCACGGAAACTCCTGTCTTCCACCACCACCGTCACATCACACAGGACGTCCTGCTGTCTCTGCTCATTCAGACACTGCAGAACGTGGGCGCTGTGCACTGCAGACTGGAAGGTGAACACCGATGTGCGAGGAGCTTGGAGCGCCATAGTTCTTACAAGCTCAGCCTGTGCGAAAAAGAGAGCCATATGGAGTTAACAAAAATGTCATGATTACACAAGAAACATTTCTCTAGGTTTATCAATGTGTATTATATTATAGTGGCTACAGAGTGAAGCAGTTTACACATTTGCCTAACAAGTGAAAGATTCCCAGCTCAAGACACAAATCTCTTTGAGTTGGAAAAAAAAAATCTGCCAAATCATGCAGAAGTAACTATAATTATTTTCTTCTTTCGTCTAGATTTTGCATCCATTTTAATTAATTTGTAAAAATAAATAAATAAAAGACACTAAGTTGAAATAACAGAAATTCATGGGTTTCTGGTTCTCCGATGTTGGTACTGTAACTCATCTATGACGACATAAACCGTTCCAGATTTTAGACCAATTGTAAGCTGTCAACATGACTTTGAATGTATGAGTTTGCAGACATTCTATGGATTAAATAACTAAAAAATGAGCAGAATACAATACAACTAATCATTGATTGCACTAAAGGTGTCTTTAGCAAAGCCTTCAGTGTATCATTAGGCAACCACAGACAGCTGCAAGGCACATTTTTTTTGGTGAAAAAAGAAAAGAAAAAGAATAATGCATAGTATCACAATATTTTGTGTGGCAATAGCATATCAATACAGGGACACCAAATATTTATATTTTACTTAATTAATTAAAATACTGGGAATATTACGAACAAGAGGGTTCATCTCATGTATGACCGAGATAATGTTAGCCGAGCAAATTTATAAATCATGAATGTATAAATCAGCAAGACTGAAAAAACAATGGACACACTTAGCTCAGCAAAGCTAAATCCTGATTCAGAGCAAACTAACGGCCCAGTCACTCAAGTAAAATAGGACAGCAACTTCCTTGCAATCAAAAATAAACTAATGCATTTAAAAAAAAATAATAAAAAAAATCAGTGGCTGCCTTGTGACTGTATTTAATTTTTTTCTAAATGTCTAAATGGTTGCTCACAGCTTGAGAGTGTTGCACAAAAATGACCATTTGGGACTGCACAGATCATTCAGTCCAAATGAGTCTTTATCAGTTTTCTTATAAAACAGGGAGATTCCGGAATACAAATCTAATAACTAAGTGCCAGCTTCTGTCTATATAGACAGCAAAAAAAGTAGCTTTCAATGATTTATCACAGTTAAGTGTTATATTAACAGAAACAGACTGCATGTAATTACCAACTTGACCCAATTCAATCAAAAACTGACGGCAGACCCTCTTATGGTAACATTTATTGCACATTTTAGTGACAGTGTTTATATGAGTAACAATCTCATTTTGTGGGGAAAAAAAAATAAGCGAAGTGAAATAACTTTATTTTACTGGATAAAACAGACTGACAATGTTAAACGTAATATGCAGTTGGAAAAAAAGTGAGAAACCCCAATGTTGAGTATTGCAAGGGGAGCTTTAGTATTATGTAAAGTTATGTAAAGGTTCAGGAACTTAAACTGCTGTTATGGGCAGCAGAAGTGGTACAAGACATCCAACCAGCTACTTAGCGAAACACTTGATTGTGAATAAAATTCTCCCTCAAGGAAATTACTGATGAATAGTTAGTCAAATAGAATTTAATACCTATATAAGTATAACGACATGTAAAAACATGCTCCAGTGCGTTTTTCTTTTAATCTGACTAAAGTAACGAAGAGAAAAATAACTATAACGTTCGCTAAAATTACTTCTAACATAGTCCTTAAGTTAGGCGACTGCCTCTCAATATTTAACTATCTAACTTCGCAAATATTTAATCTTGCCGATAACTAATAGTTCCCCACAGCAAGGAAATGTGGGTTAAACGGTGACTCTTTAACTTGTACGCCAAGTTCAACGCTAAAATGCTGACTCACGTTTAGCCAAGTTAATCAAGTGGGCCTGGTGGATAAAGGCAATAAAAGCATGTCCAAAATTATGATCAGTTCGTTATGTTACTGACGACTTATATTAGATTCGTTTAGCTAAACAAATAACAGTGGTAATTGTCCGCAAACGGAAAAGCTTGAGGCTAGGCCAGACCGTTAGCTTTAACTGCGCTCAGTTCGTGTTTATCCTTTGCTAGCAAAAAACAGAAACTGAAACATTCCGCTATTGTGACTTTACTCGATGCTCTTTAAAAAGCCAAACGTTTACTGACCTGCCATGCTACCTGGATAACACTGCCATTAGTAAATTTAGGGACAGGGTACAGATGCTTCTGGCCATTCCGAGCCTGACTTCACTGTAGTCATGTGACAGCTTGGACAAGGAAGCGCTAGCAGCACTTACTGCGCAGACTCATAGCAAGTATTGACAAACCAGCACACAGGAGAGGAGTTTGTTTTTGCAACATTTAATTACATGACATTGATTTAAAAAAGAAAAAAATATATATCTACATATCATCTATCCCAAGCTTTCATTAATATACTGAAACTGTGACTTCCAGTTCCATATTGTCAATTCATTGTCCAACTAGGTTTTCTGTACTGGTATGAGACTGATAAAAATGACCTGTTTAATATTTCAGACACTGTCATACAATTTCAGACACTGACAGAACAGGTACAGGCGGAAATATTCTTTGAGATCCCTTAGAAGGTGAAACTGAAGCAGCATTGGTTTATTTGGATTTCCTGAGTGGTGATGCACAATTAGAGGAGCCTTTCATAGAAGAGGAGGTAGGCTTGGCAGCTCTGGACTTTACTCTCACTCACAGGTTGAACGCTTGTGTCGCTGATGTGGAACCAGGATCCTCTGGATGGCTCTGCATCTCCTGAAGGGAAACGATGAGTTTATACATTTCATTTTTAGAAGTGTTTATCCTATTAACGGTCAAGCCAGAGTACACCCACCGTCTGTAAGTCCATTGGATGAGGGCTGAGGGCACTCGGGCCGCACTTTCACATAGGCCGTGTAATGACCTGACCTCATTGTTCCACTGTGCTCTACGATGCCATACAAACCGTATAAGATCTGACTATGTCCCTCTGGTATATTCTGTTTCAAAACAACTAGTGGTTAGTGCTTCTACATTTAATTCACTTATAGCCGTCTTTGTACAGTATAATAAAACATGTTACTTCCCATACTTACCTTGCATTTGACTGCACAGAAGGGAGCTAGATCCAGTATCATAGGAAAGGTGACATGTCTATTCACCTTACAAATACTGTAGCCATTCTACAGGTAAAAAACATCATTAAAATCCAAATAGTGATTTCTTGATTGCCTTACCATAAAGGGTTCAATGTTCTTTAAAGCTTGGCTCATAACTCTGTGATAAAAACCTTAGCTGACAGCGAACTGGATCAGTGCAGAGCATACCTGTTGAAATCTCTTTAAATGAAGAGTAAGGACTGAAGGTGGAGAGGAGATAAGGATTTGCTTCAAGGCATCAGTGTAGATATTCTTCTTGGATCCTAAACACAGCACAAAAAAGACAGTGGGTTTTAGTCGATCCCTAAACTATGTATAAAGAAAGTTTAATAATGGTATTAGAAAAGAAAATTACACATTTGTGATACTTCACTATGTAAAATTGCATGTGCATAGACATGCAAAGGACATTAAATAGCAGACTAAGTACTAAGTACTGATGTGGAAGCATTTTAAATACCTCCAGACTTGTTGTTCCCCAGCTGCCGTTTGGTGCAGGTGACACAAAGTAAACTGTTGTTTTGCGTGAGGGTTTCTACTTCTGTGAATTGAAAAAGGCACGACTGCACTGAACACTCCTGTTTCTCTGGGATTGTCCTGACAGCCATCGTGTGGAAGGCCAGCTCTGGATCTTGGTTTATTACTGTATATTCCTTAGTCTCCATCACTCCATCTTCACTCTCCATGCTTTGTTCCATTGCGTCAGTGTCTTCTATAAAGGCATCATCCAAGGTTACTTTACTCATCTTCCTCACCAGCTGTGTGTCTTCCTCTTCTGTCTTGTCTTCTTCATGACCCATGTTAGCCATTTCATTGCATACGGTGCTGTCCTTTGAGTGCTGTTCCACTGATAAGGCAGTAAACCGGTTGCTGACTGATGAGTCAGGGTCACTCGCTGAATCCTCATCCTCTTCTTTTTCCTGCTCCACCTGCACTGCGTTGCAGGGCTTTTGGTCCTCTTCAGACACACTGACTGGAGCAGGATGTTGTGAATCTTCTTCAAGTGTTTCATTATCAGTGTTTTCCCTGTCCTTTGACTCTGCTGTAGCATCTGTGTGTTCGCTCTCAGCCTGGCTGGGAGAGGTGAGACTGTCCAAAGTGGCTCTACCCTCAAGCTTCTGCTGTCTTTTTTGATGCTGAAAGTCGAGATGGATTACTTTGGATTAATTAATGAATTACGTTTAAGAAAAAAGAAACTTCCTTCAGTATGCATTCACTGACACACCTTTGCCTGCTTCTTTGCTTGCTTCTTGGCTTTCTTCTGCTGGTACTTGCTGCCAGCCCCAGTGGGAATGTCATCATTCCCACTAGTCCGAACAGGGCTGCTGCTGTCATCCTGGCTTGAAGCACTGGTCTTCTTTTTTGGGTTCTTCTTTCTATATGCCTATAGGATGCCACAATAGGGAACAATAACTGATACAGACATTAACAAATAACTACTCAAGTAACTATCAAAAAAACAAAAACAAACCCAAATGCCTGCTTTACCTCATCAGAAACAGGAAGGGAAAGATCTAAAAACATCTCTGTGACCACAGAAACCTGTAAGGATGAACAAGTGGATATTTTTAGAGTGACATCATCAGGATATATTCTCTTACTTACTTTCTGGTCTTCATACATACCGTTCTACACTGCTGACACATAATAGTGCTGGTAATTTCACCACCAAAAACTTGGTCAACAAAGTTTTTTAGAAATCCATTTTTCTCATACTCTGAAAGAAGAAATTAAACGTCAGAGCCACATTTCTCAAAGAAAAGCTACTGTGCAAAAACTTTAGCAACGTACTTTTGTTTAACACTGATTAATAATACATAGCAGCATTACTTGCCTTTTAGTAGCGTTTTCAGCTCTCCATCTGTGCCTTCTCTAGATTGTTTCAATGTGTCCATTATTCCTGAGCTTATTCTCTGTTAACACAGATACAACCGTAATATTCAAAAGATGAAAGATACCTTTGATTAACCACAAGATGGAGACATCCATTCTTCACAAAACCTTAATTTTAGGGCCTTTACCCTTAAAATTTGCTCCTGTTAAAACCTCTGCACACAGAAAATTAACCAACTGTCTGAGAAGAAGAATTATAAGGTCATTAAATAGGACACAGAAAATGTTTTTAAAACACAATTTCTTACATTTAATGCCGCCACATAAAACAACTCACTATAGCAGTGTTCTGCTGTCAAACCAATCTATTGCAATGTAACATATAGCCTTCTGAAGAGCCACAGTTCTCATTTTAGTAGAAATCTATCAGACTTAAATATGGGGAGATCTGTTTCAAACTCAGTACACACATTGTGCTCCTCGGCTCTCATGCCATCCAACAGGTAGCGCAGCAACTCCTGGCTATCTTGCTGCTGAAATCCTTTGAACCTGGCAGCCCTGCACAGATAAGATGAATGATGAGCCACGCTTGCACTAATGCTGGGAGCTATACTTTTAAGCACATTTTAAAGTTGACTTTTAACATAAAACTATAGTCATTCTTACTTTCTACAAACTTGTGTGAACAGCTCCCGTGGTGTTACTACACTCTTCTTCGATTCCTGAATCTCACAGAGTAGGTGATACATAGCCAAAGTTAGAGATCCGGGACCGTCTAACTGCACTTCTATAGGCTCCTGTCATCATAATAAAGAAAGTTAGTTATAAATAGTAATGAGTAGAGGAACATAACTACTCTATTAAGTGGGGAAAACACACCAGATCTAAGGAAGCACCGGGTTTAATGTTGAGACTTTTCTCTTCTGTCACTTTGTTGAGAGTCTGTCTTAAGCGTTGTGTTTGAGACAGATTCTGGAAAAGAAAACGATAGCAATCAGTAATAACTCTCACTGAACTCAAGACCGGCATCCTGTAAGGATCAGTCTTACCTGGATGACTGCATTGAAAAAGCAGGTGTTTCCCAGATTGCTCAGACCCTTTACTGAAACACCACAATGCTCTTCAGTTGTGCTCTTCTTCTGAGATTTCCCAACAGTCTCTTTCTTTGTGTTTTTCTTTTGGTGATCCCCGTTTTCTTTGTTTTCCTTGTCCTCATTTTCATCTTCTTTTACAGTCTCCGCCTTCTGTTTAGCTTCCATCAAGGCATCTTCCTCCTTGACCCCTAAAGAAAGCAAACAGGGTTGACATGGTTAGATGCAGTCTAATGTATGTGCGTGTTAGACTTCCCCAGTGGTACCTACGTTTCTGTGGTCGTTTTATAGGATCTGAAGATGTTTGCTTTTTCAGGTTGGTTACTAGCTGAGCCAAATGCCCTGTTCTGGAGTAATGGACTTCATCATCACATATATAACACCTGCGAAAAACCAAAAACATATTATTCTCATTTCAAACTTGATGTAGAGGCCTATGATTAGCAAAACAACATAAAATGCTCACCACACACTAAAGTTGTCCAAGCTGACCACCAAGCAGTGTGGATCAGACCGGGGAGTTTCATAATGTTTGATGGCATGCTGATTCTCAGAATTCCGTCCACATCCCTAGTGGATAAGATGCATTTAGAAAAAATGCACGCCATTTTAAACCCAATGACAAATAGGTACAAAAAAAAAAATAAATCTCACTCTATGGCCGCATTTCAAGCACATCCACAATCCTGTTTCTTGTTCTTCCTCAGCTTCCTGTGGCAGATGGTTGTTGATATTTTCTTTATTTTCTTCCTGCTTACAATCCTGACAACTCGTCCAATCTGAGGTACCAGAAAGTTTCTTGAGGAGAGTTTGGTCTGTTCCCTTCTTAATATGCCTGCAGGATGGAGCTGTGACAATAAAGATTTAAATGAAAAGGAGGTCTCACACTAGGCTTTCCACAGGTTGTTGCATGACATAAAAGATGATGAAATATTCTTTACCTGTCAGGTCAAGCTCATCATCCTCCTTGGAGGTCTTGTCTTTTCCCCTCTTCTTTCCCATTTTCACCTTTAGAGATGGGAATCGAACACAGCACTCAAGTGAAACAGAAGGCTAGCTTTGGCTAATACCTACATGAGATTATAATGCTGCTAATAGAGTTCAGTGACGGCAAATTCTGTTAAAAAACAACAACACACACACACAATAAGAAATATATCGTTAAATTTAATTATCACCCTCATGGACCATTCAACTTACTGTGACAAACCGAGCCTAAAACCCTAATCGTCTTCAGTTTCGTTTACTTTCTATTCCTGACTTCTCTAATTCGGACATATTTACGTTAGACTGTTGACTGGAGAAATAAATCGCGAGCTTTAGTGTAAATACGTTGATTCGCAAAGTTTAGAACACGCAAAAATAACTCCAGTGATTTGGCAGGAAAAAAAATCCCAGCTGACACATGCAAAGGAACAAAATGTGATGGGGCCGCTGTTTCTGCTGCCGTGTGTTTCCTGCGTGCGTCGGCCAAAAGAGTCCGAGTTCAAACAAAACTTCATTATTAGACGTTGCGGGACACTAGACAGTGGTAAACTGCCTTTGTATGTCTATACTGTATACATAAAAATACTATTTTGTTTTCAGATTTCATACTGTTCTGTAACGAAATCAATTTTAGAGGCTGGTTTACGCCCGGAAACATGGTATGTGTTAGCATAAGTGAGTCATATTTTTGGACGTACCAGAAAACGGTGTAACTGGTAACTTTTTAAATGAACATTAGAAAAGATTGACTATTTTAGTTCTCGACTAAAGCAGCATGTCTTACTTGGAGTGGGCTGAGTCTCAGCTTGCAGAGATAGAGCTGTTAACCAGCATGTTCCCCACCGTGGAGGAGCTGGAGTTCACTGACCAGCTGGCACTAGCCGAGCTCAGGGACTACGTGGAGGGCTCAGCTTCAACAGGCGGCCCTCCACCGTCCAGACCCCAGTTTCTCATCAAACAAAAGCTGGACTCTGCGAACACAGAGGGGGTAACTAATCTGTCATTATATATAATTTTTTAAAAAATCATTATTTAGTTTAATTTCTCATGTTTTTTCCCCACACAGACGGTGTTCATTCTGTCCTGTGCTTACCCATCTGAATATCCTAGTGTGTTACCAGAAATAACAGTCCGGTAAGCGATTATCCTCATTTGAACTCCTAACATAAAGGAAAATAGTTAGGGAGCTCACTCAGGAGAGTCTCACCTGCCTGTGTACAGACTTGTTAAAAAAAAGCGAGAGAGAGCGAAAACAATAGTATAGTGAATAGAATACTAGTGGCCCAGGTTTTTCTACCATATAGGAAGCGCAGCCTGGATGAGCACAGATAGCATTCACAGTGTTGCCTTTAAATATAGTTTTGAATGAAAGAAAAATTTAATTTGTGTAACAATAACACAGCCACAGCAGTAAGTGGAAGAAACAGTGCCTCTAATTTGTTTAAAGTGTATCATTAGTCACTATAATTAATAGCGCTGAACCTCCTGAAGCTGTGCTGTCATTGCTCCCAGATATGGAAATTCCCAGTGCCAAGTGACCTTAAATGTTCTTTGAAACCTTCTTAGAACATGTGTTATTGTTGCTTCAGGTGTTCTGGTCTCAGTAGGGCCCAGCAGACACAGCTCCAGGCACTTCTTAATGCATACCTCATGGAAAACTGCCAGGGGGAAATATGTGTGCTCTCTGCTGTTGAATGGGTGAAAGACAACCTCCAGCTTTTTATTGATAAGAGCTTATTAGAAGCCCCAGCTCCTAAGAAGGAGTCTGCCTCACCTCGGATGCCTGAAGTGTTCAGCCGGCTGTGGATCTACAGTCACCACATTTACAACAAGTCGAAAAGGAAGAACATCTTGGATTGGTCAAAGGAGCTGGGCCTGTCAGGATTTAGCATGCCTGGGAAACCTGGTATTGTGTGTGTGGAAGGTCCTCAATCTGCCTGCGAGGATTTCTGGTCCAGGTACCTTGCCTGTTGATTTGGGTTTTTTGGGGATGACTTAATCACAGGCAGAAGCCTCCTGAGGTGTCAGGTTTAATATTTTTCCAATCTTATTCCCCTATTTCACAGGGTGAAGGTTTTGACATGGAAGAAGATCATGATTCGACACAGAGAGGATATTTCCCTTGATTGTCAGAGTGAGGACAGCAGGCTTGTTGAACATATAGACTCCCTGCGCAAATTTACAGGCTTTGAAGAAGCAATGTTTGACCCCCATGGAAACAGAGGCAATCACATGGACCTTGGGCAGCTCTACCAGTTCTTGAATGAGAAAGGCTGTTGTGAAGTCTTTCAGATGTATTTTGGCATTGAAGGGAGGTAGTAGTCAGACCGAGATAATGGATGTACATAGTTTTTGTACCGGTGCCTTGTCACTGAAATTACTTATTCTGAAAATAACTTTTAAATGAAATGGGAATGGAATAAGCTGATAAAATGAAACAAATTAACTAACTAACTTTTTGAGTTTCAAAGTTGTCATACCTGCAAAATTCACTGGAATAAAAAGCAGAAAGAACATTTCTGCAATTTTGAGGAACAGTTTTCATTTCTTTCTTCTTCTTTTTTTTAATAGGCACATTTTATCAAAAGAAGGAAGAAAAAAAGATGTTTATCTGAGAGTTTCCTCAAGGACTTTAGTTATATTTGCAATTTTAATACTCCTGCATATCACGAATTGCCCCAGGTGTTTCTTTTCTGAAATGGCACCAGTGTGTTATTACTACGGGGCTATTAAAGGATTTTCAGGTTTGATAACATTTTAATAATTGAACAACATTGTCAACAAAATGTTGGATATCTGTTTTTTTAAATCTGTTGATTTTCTTTTTATGAATTATAGATATCATAAGCATGGAAATTCTTTCTCCAATTTTCTTTGAATGATTAGTTGTTAGATAAATTATGCGTTGCTGTGGATTATACACTGGCAATTAAAACGTGTGGTTATTTATCATTAATCTTAATTTCTCCCCCACCAAGCCTTGGATGAAAAAAACAAACAAGTTCTCTTTGTTGATTCCCCTCTGGAGTTGTGTCTAACGTATTATGATATTAATGGATATTCTTGATTTTCTTTTTCTTTTCTTTTTTTGATGCAAAGTGCACTCCTTAGATACAGCCTTTAAAAGGTATCAATTCACCATTTTTATCACATAATAATAAAGAAATACAGAAGAATGTAAAGTCTTCAAACGAGTCTGAACACAGAGTAATTTAATTTAGGAAGTTAGATTGCCAAAGTTATATAACCAGTGAGACATGTACTTTTAGTAATTCCTGTGATTAATTTAGTATTAAAACTAACAATAAAAGGTATGATTAAGTCTGGTTCAGTGCACAGTTCTACGCTGAAAGGAAATAATACAAATTGAAGACAAAATTGATGTTTAGATACATGCAGATTGCACTTGCAGACTCTGTTGGTCTACACTGTCCAGCAGATGGCAGCATAACATAATTAAATTGGGGAAACATGGAAACAGTAATATCTTAACTTCCTAAACATGTTTAAAATCCTAACTTCTGTCTAAAAGCATGAGAAAAAAAGCTGGAATAGTAAAGCAATAATTTGGATTAATTGGTGTTCACTTGTTACTTATGTGAAAACTGACTACTGTGATTTACAAGCTCAGACAGTATGGAGTGCTGTAAAAACGGAGGGGTTGTATCTGCATTTGAACACAAATTAAAGCAGACAAAACATCACAAAGTCCTTTACAATCTCCATTTGTGATTTTTTCCAAATAACATTTGAAATATTATGTGTTGAACAGATACTTAATCTAGAGGCAGCCACGAGCAGGAGTTCCTCACCTTGATTTTAGTCCCAAGCCTCCATTGTCCTGTGAGATGCTGGTTCATTTTACAGTCTTTGTGCTGCTTCTTTTGACAGTCCCTTTTCTGCCCCTGCTGATTTTATGGGTTCTTTTGTTCTTACAGTGTATATTCACTCTTGTCAGAGGTCTATTGGAACAAGGACTTCTGACTTTTATCTTCAAAGTCTCATCAGAGAGCCCTTCTGTTTCTTCGTTGAAGAGAGCTTGACTTCCAGGTGCATTCACATCATCTGATTCCTCAGGATCCTCAGTAGAATACTGTAAATCAGAAGAAGTTACCCCATCCAGATCCACATTATACATCTCTGGGTCTAATAATCCTTCATTAGTTAGCGCCTCTATATGAAGGTCCCTGCGCTGAATCATTCAGCGGGGATGTGCATCATTACTATACACTGTAAAGTTATGACTAATGATGTAAATCACATCACAGCAGCTTTGATAAAGGACTGAATCATGGAGTATGGACTGCAAATTACTGTAAGAAGCAGTCATGTTTCAATAAAGTAATTTGGTTTTCATGTTAAAAGTAGACTCAGAACAGCAGATGACATCCTAAAAACTGACCTGAAAATGTGCTAATTCTAAGGAAATTAGTCAATAAATGCTTGATTTATGGCTAAATAGAAAGCTTTGTATGGTTACTGTCAGACACTGTAAGTGTCCTTTCCCACTTATTCCTTGAATAGGTGAGCTGACGAATGGTGCTTGTGATGTTCCAGCACGTGATCGCGACATGTGACAATGACTGCTGTTCTAAAGTCATGATAAATTTATGCCTTGAAATATGAATGCCAAAGTGTGAAATGGCTCCATACCGTAGTCATGCCTGCTCCATCAGAGGTTAATTGGTTTCTACCTGCAAGCTGAACCTTAGTAAATGTATTTGTAATAGTTCATTGTTACAATTAAGATCTTAGGGAGTGGAAAACTGTTATTGACCTGTACTGCAGCTCTAGTGCAAATCATTAATACATGTTCACAGAGTCAATACTAACTTCCTTCTTGCTGTAAGTAACCTGTAGATTCCTTACCTTTTTACCTACTGGTAGATAGAGAGAGCAGTCCAGTGATTGCTAAAGAATAAGAAAGCATAAATAGAAGCACAAATAATATTTTTTACATAAACAATATTAAGCATGGTCTTTTTATTGAGTAAAATGATCCATTAATCAGAATCATCTAAGTCTTTGGTTATAGTATCTGGTGGGACCCCGTTTGCAACTGAATGTAACTGTGGATCAGCACGAGCTTAAAGGAATTTTAGCCTGTCTCTTGTACAGAGCAGCTTCATCTTATATGTTAGTAGGTTTCCTCACATGAACTGCTTGCTTCATGTCCTTCCATAACACTTCTGTTTGGTTAAGGTCAGGACTTTGAGTTGGCTGCTCCAGAACATTAACTTTATTCCTCTTTAAGCATTCCTTGGGAGACTGAATTGCATGGGTCGGTGTCTTGCTGCGTGACCCACTTTCTCTTGAGATTTGATTCACAGTGGTGCAATCCAGATCTTACTGTTTCGTCAATGATGTCCAGTCATCCTAGCCCAGACTGTGATTCTACTACAACTGGATTTTCCTGTCTTCAGACACTTCTCGAAGTTCAAATTTGGTCATATTCATCAGCAAACTATTGTTCCAACAGTCCTCTGGTTGTCCCATGTGATCCTTAATAAGTAGAGAATGGCAGCAATGTTCTCCTTGCTCCCATGCACACAATTTCTGTTTACTGTTCTCCTCCTAGCCAATGTGAAAGAGGCCTTTAGTTTAATAGAGCAGGATTTCTCAGTGTTTTGGTGACTGGGCACCAAGTTAAGGATCCAGCATTTGGTTGAGGGCTGGATGGGAAAAATGCACATATCAAACCAAATAACAAAGCTGACATTTCTTAGCTAAAACAGGTGTTAGAAGGAGGGCTTTCATACAACTTCAAGTAATGTAATTGCTGTCATATCAAAGGATCATGGTTTATGTAGGAAATGTAAGTCTTGTTACATCTTATTCCATATATTGGAATATGAAATAAGTTTAGTAACCACCTATGTCTGTAATACTGAGCTTTTGTAATCTCTGTGTGAATTTAACTGCTATTCAGTGAAATAGATGAGAAACCTGCCCTCTGAGACACTTTGGATTCCTTTGTGAACTCTCAGAGTGATCTTTGATATAGTTGAACACTCTGGGAAAGGAAATGGTGATCTTGAATCCCATCCATTTGTATCTGTCTGTCTGTGGATTCAATGATTTTTCTCAGGTCCTCAGAAGTCACCTTTTTTGTCACTGAACACTTTCCAAAATGTGTTATGAATCAGACTTTAATAGATCCCTGTTCTTTAAATAAATCTGAGTGCCAACTTACACTCATTGTCATCCCATTGATTGAATACCTGACTTTCACCTTCAAATTAAGTCCTTATACCTGAGATTCACACATTTGCTGCTCACGCATATGTAAAGTTTTATCATTGTCCTCAATAAGAACAATGTATTATTTCTTTAATTTACTTAAATTTCTTCGACTGCTATCAGTACTTGTGTGAAAATGTAATTATGTTAAAGGTTATACTTATGAAATATATTAAAAAGACTATAAAGGGTTTGCAAGCTTCTAACGACCACTATATGCACATTTTTAGATGCACATAAAGATACAGGCAACTGTGACAAACTTGAAAAATATTTGAGTTCAAATTCTTTGTCACATAAAAGTATACGATCCAGCGAATATCATATTGTAGCTTTGCAATTATCAAATCCCTACATCAAGCAATGTTGTGGGGACTTGTTCAAAAAGGTGTGTATACAGTAAATCTCTGGCAGGCCAATTGTAACACAAACACCGATAAACATTTATGAAAAAATGAAACCAAAAACATAAACGATCAAGGAAAGAGGCACACATCACTTTTATGCAGCAATTACCATAGGAGTGTGACTGTTGTTTAGGCTTGTCATGTGATATGAGATTCATCAAGATCTAAGTGGCTTGCCATCTCCACTATGCAATTTCCTGTGTGAAATACTTTAAGGGCCAAGATATCTAGTTTGTGTACACAATGCACTGTTGAAGCTGCAAGTCAGCACAGCTAAGTCATTATTTCAGATTGTCTCAGGAGTACAGAATCAAAGCGATGGGAAATATCACTGTCTGTCACAGTAACAGTCACACTGCACTGTGTAGCTACAGTGAAGTCCATTAATTTTAGGACAAGGACACAATTTTTGCAATTATGCCTCTGTGACTATCACAAAGGATTTTTAAATGAAGCAATCAAGATGTGATTTAAAGTCAAGGGGTTTTACAATATTATTGCATTCACCATTAATTTTACTTTTAGTGCTTATTCAAAAATAAATAGACATTTTAAAAATTTGAGTGAATGTGGACAAATTAAAATGATCTTTTGAATATTAGTCTTTAAAATCTATTTGAAACAAACATTACTGAAGGCAATGCAAAATTGGAACTTTTCAGTTGATAAACAAGCAGCAGAAACTGCAAGAAATACCGCATTTTAAGGTAGGAAAATGCATTTTGTGTTTCCAGTGGGTTTTAAACTTCAGTCATTTATTGGCTACAAAGAGTATGCAGCTGATATGTTAAAACAATTTCAACATTTAAAATGACCTTGTCTAATATAATGGGATGCATTATATATGTCCACTTATTTAATTACAAATTTTAAATTGCTGTAAAGCCTATAAAATAAAGGAAATATTTTTCTCAAGTGCCTTGAATTAAAGCTGAAAGTCTAAGTGGCACCTTGATTGCTTCATTTTACTTCTGGCAGTGCACAAAAGCAAAATAGCAAAAATTGCCCCAGTGGACCTGAATGCACCTGGGTGACCTGCGATTTTCTACTTCTACATTCAGATAGGACTGAGATTATTTCATTTGTCCCTAAAATTCTTAGAAACATGGTATCTAACCTGATCCTTACTCTGGATGGGATTACCTTGGCTTCCAGTTCTGCTGTGAGGAACCTTGGAGGCGTTTTTGACAAGGATATGTCCTGCAATGTGCACACTAAATAAATATGGAAGACTGCATTATTTCATCTGCACAGTATCGCTGATATTAGAATCATCCCATCTCATAGTGATGCTGAATTTGTTACTTCTCAACTTGGTTTAAGTAATTTCTTCTAATCAGGCTGTTCTAAGAGCTGGGAGAAATGCCTTCAGTTGATCCAAAAATGCTACAGCGAGAGTACTGACGGAGACTGGAAAAAAGATCACATTTCTCGCATATTAGCTTATCTACATTAGCTCCCTGTTGAATTCAGAATTGAATTTAAAATCCTCCTTCTCACATGTAAAGCCCTGAATTATCAGGCTGCATTATGTCCTAAAGACCCCAGCATCATGTTATCCCACTACGGCACTTTGCTCTCAGACTGCAGGCTTTCTTATGGTTGCTAGAGCTTTAAAAGTAGAATGGGAGGGATATCTTTCAGCTATTAGACTCCTCTCCTGTGGGCCAACTCCCGCTTTGGCTTCACCCCTTCCTTTTTGATAAAGCTTATAGGGAGGGCTGGATCAGGTGACAGTGAACCATCTCTTAGTTATGCTGTTCTAGGCTCAGGCTGCATAGGGAACTTGTTGGGACTTGTGATACACAGTTCACTTCTGATGTGTTTATGTTCCACTAATGCATGTCCCTAACTTTTATCTGCTTGTGTTTCATCCTTGCCTAGCTAAGCTCGCCTTTTTTCTTTTCTCTTTCCTCTCACATCTAACCGATCAACGCACATGGCTGCCCCTCACTGAGTCTCGTTCTGCCAGGGAGCTTTTCTTTCTCAATGTCGAAAAGCAATGTCGAAAAGCATTTGCTCATAGGGGATTGTCAGATTTTTGGATTTTTCTCTTCTACAGTTTAAAACACCTTGAGGAAACAACTTAGAATTAATGCTTTATAAATAAAATTGAAGTGATATCAACTGAAAGGAAAAGTGCTGAGACAGACTTGTGACCTGTCCAGTGTGCACCTTGCCTCTTGCCCTATGATAGCTGGGATAGGCTCCAGCCCCCGACTGACCCTGAAATGAATAAGCAGAAGTAAAAAGATGGATGAAAGGAATACATTACGGTAAGGTGATCACACTTAAGTGATGTGTTTTGTATCCTACTGGGGGAACCCAGCACACGCTGAAGAGATTACATCTCACAGCTGGCTTGGGAATGCCTTGGTGTAACCTCGGAAGAGCCGATGGAGATGGCTGGGGAGAAAGAGGTGTTAGTGTCTGCTTAAACTGCTGCCCCCATAACCTGGACCAAGATAAAAGGCATTAAATGGATGGATGGATGGTAAAGGAGACAGTTCAAGAGATCAAAGTTCTTCAGATCTGCAAATTTATTGGGCACTTTCCTTTCTCTGGAGCCTCTGCGACTCTAACATCAGTGTCACAAAACTGCAGACACAAAGGCTGGGACGATGGTGGCATTTATTTCCCTCCACTTACTTTCCTCATAGAGTTTTATTCTTCTGTGGCATTAATGCTTTCCACATTAAATAAATGGCAGGTAGACTCTAACTAAATGGCAAAGATTACTGGTGAGATGGCTGTGTACTTTTATCTCTAATGCGACGCTTACAAGCTGAATCATGATCAGACTTTTAACCTTAAAATCAATCAGTGTTGCTTTTGAAGACTCTCATACCCTCAGACAAGATTTCTGGAATCTCCTGGTTCTCATCATGAAGCTTAACACTCATATTGACTTTTCACTGATACATTCAAATCCCACGTTTGATGCAATGAGCTGTCAATCGAAACCCCAAAAATCTGGCCTTAATTTTAATAATTCTGCCTATTCAGTAAGAAACAAGAATATTGTTGGCCTTTTTAATGTTTATTCCTTCAAAGCAGTGCCTAATGCTTTTTTATTATGATTCAGAGAAGTTATACAACAGATGCCTTCTGTATGTATATACACTAGACTTCAAAAAAGCTTCCACTATGCTGTTTTCGGCCCTACCTCACCCCTACACTGTTTTCCTCTTCACTATAGCCACTATAGCAATGATAAAATACCTTTGAAGATTCACATTATGCACCTCTTGTTGATGAAGAGCAAATAGCTTGGAAGATTACTGCAGTAACCATTATGCCTTGTTCTTGAAGCCTTTTTTGGCAACTCTTTGTGAAAATAATTTTTACTTTACACTTCATTCACTCATGATTTACTAGTATTTTTCTTTTTTCCCATCATTTCAGACAATAACTCAATTCTGTAGGTCTATTGAACTGGTCATGCATATAATTGAATTAGTTTTTAACGTCATGGTTTGGTATTTTAACACAGGGATTTCATCATGTCTGTAGCTGGCACTCTTTCACAGGAGTCAGGCGAGTAGAAATAGTATTCTTTTAAATTGTGTGAGGCAGAAAACACCGAACAGAAGGTTTAGAAGTAAAAAATTTCCAAACTTTTGCTTATGAGTCTTTGAAGTATTGAAACAGATGTACACCATAGCGGTGTCATACTACATTGTTCTGTATACACTATCCACTATTCACATGCAGTGTGACACATACTGTTTTCCTTAACATTCGTTTTACTGTGATATTATAAATGTGATGCAATAAGCGGTGAATTATAGTTACTAAAATATACTTAAATTATTTGGGTAGTCTTTTACTAGATTTTTGGAAGATAATCGATGGTATATTTCTGAATGCTTAAGTTTTCTGTAATGATGAAAGAGGTTAAATATGTGCGAAATATTAATTCATATCCTCTGCTTGAGGTTCAGCACTTCTTATTCTGGTAAATCTATCACATGATCACATGATCTCCTTTTCACAGCATATCAGTTTGTCAATTCAGTGCGTGTTGCATTACCATTTTCAATTCAGCTAAAGTAAACTTGACAATCAAAGTAATTAAAAACACAATCAGTTGTGTTTTCAAATGTTATGTGGAAACTTGGCCTAGCTGCTCTTTGGGATTCTGGACCTGCTCTCCTGATGACCCCTCAAGGTGAACTCTTGTATGGCTCTTCATCCCATGAATACTAAATATGGCTGAATTAAACATTTTCTCTCTTCTCACTACTATTTAATCAATTGTCTTACTGAGCTGTCTGTCTGGAGTAATCCCTGAGGCCCACCATCAAGCTGACTGGCATCATAAAGACAACTGGTTTGCTACTCTGGAAGTATTTAAGCTTTAGATATCTCATTGGTCCTTCCACTCATTTTGTATGCGCTATTTAGCACCTACCACTTTGTAAATCAAAACAAGCTATGTTACACACTTAAAATGTACTAGGCTGCCTCCCGACCAAGTCTCAGGTATTATTTATCTTTGCAAAATGCATTGATACAGATCCAGATTTGTAGCAGATGTCTTTTTCCATGATTACTCCCTTCCATTAAAGCACCGTCTAGTGGAAATATGAGAAACACAGTCATGTGAAAAGATAGTATACCATCTTTCTATTCTAAAAACCTGGCCCTTATTAAGTTGTAAAATTATTCAAACACAACCTCAGATAAACAAAAAAATACATGACATATTACATTGTATCACCACTTATTTAACAAAAACTGCGATAAAATTCAGAAGCGATACTTGAATTAGTAGACCCATGGTTATCAGTAACTTAAAGTAGTTTTCTGCATGATTTTGTCAGTCTCTTACAAATTAGGCATCACTATATTTGAGGAAATGTTTATTTAAAAGATTTATAACATTTATAAAGGTATTTTTGACCCATTCTTTTTTACAGCATTACTTTAGTTCATTGTGTTTATTTTTGTGAAGCTCTCACCAGGTCATTTCATTAGGGTTGTGGTCTGTTACATAACCCGATTCTCACATTTTACTCTGGAATACTCTGATATACAGAAGAATTCATGATTGACTCAATGATTGCAAGGTGCCCAGGTCCTTTGGCTGCAAAACACACCCAAGTCAGCCGTATACTACTGTGGTTGATAGTTTGTATGAAGTGTCAATGCTAATATTCTGTGTATTGTTCTTTTCAAATGTGGAGCTGTGCATTATGGCCAAAAATCTCTACTTTGGTCACAGTTCAGACGACCTTGCCCTACAAGTCTTGTTCAGATGGTAATTTGCAAACCAAAGTCATGTTCCCATGTCCCTCTTTCTCCAGCCAACTGTTCCAAACAAGCCATACTTACAGCCTTTTTCTAACCTTAGTATCATGAACTTTGACATGCTAATTGGGGCCTGTACAGTCTGAAATGTAGCTACTGGGGATTTATTGGGGATTGCAGTATCCTGTTTATTGCATTGTCTCACATTGGGATGAGCATCCAGTCTTGGGAAGACTGGCAACTGTCTTGAATGTTTTCTAGTTGTGAATTATTTTTTATTACTGTAGAATGATGGACCTTAAATAGTATCGAAATGGTCTTATAACCCATCCCAGCAAAGTGCCAAAACT
This sequence comes from Pundamilia nyererei, assembly GCF_000239375.1. NCBI lineage: Eukaryota > Metazoa > Chordata > Actinopteri > Cichliformes > Cichlidae > Pundamilia > Pundamilia nyererei. Next base: position 2,256,768 of record NW_005187467.1, on the reverse strand, counting down.
TCTGCTATTATAGAAGTGGTCACACTTGCTGATGATCAGTACTTAACCTCTTCATTCTTATGGAAACAGTAAAGTTATGCTTAACCTGGTAAAGACCAGATGATTTATTTATTTATTTATTTAACATCCCGATACATAAGAGTTTAAAAATTGTGCACTTTCTTTTTCATACGAATGTATTCCTTGTAGGAAACTTTCGAAAGTTTTATTGTGCTGGTGGATTTGACAACAAGGAGCAAATTGATAACCGTGATTTTGTGCATCCTAAAAAACAACCTAAAATTAAAAATGTAAAATTGATTGCTGGGTCATTAGTCAGAAAAACTAATGGCATTCTGTACGGCTGCACAGCTTCTAAATAAACAATAGATACAGTACTTCAGTTAAAATAGTCTCCACTCTAAATCGCTATCTGTACAATTAAAGCTTTTCTGACTTAACCACCCAATTTCACACTCTCTGAAGATCATTCACAACTTAATGTGCTCCGCGTTCTGCCATCATTACAACATGGTTAATTAAAATCCTGACTTAAAAATAGAAAGCTAAGTGTAAAATAAAAATAAATCATCCAATCTGATGTCCTATTGTATTATTGCTTAAACTGAAAAAAGAACAACTGGGGAAGGGAGAGGAGGACCTTGAGGCTGATGCCAACATCTCATGTCCACCTACATCCAGACAGCTGGCAGTCTGCAGGTACCACAGTTTGTAAGAACTGCAGTATGTTATAGTGTATTGATTAATACCATGTGTTTACTAGAAAAGGGTTGCAATTTGCACAAGAAATTTAGAATATGCAATATACAGATGAAAATTTATAATAGCCAATATGTTCTTTAATTAGGTAGTTGAAAAATATGAACATTTCTCATTTTTTCATTTAAAAAACCCCACTTCTCTTGTATGGAGGACCATACTCTTGATGAAATTAAAGACTATGCATTGCTTTTGGATTTTCCTGCCCAAACAAATTGCTGAAAAATTAACAGTTATTTTCTTGTCATGGGAGTGATTTGAACAAATACAAGTACGTATGCAATGACAGAGGTGCAACCATTGTTTGAGCAACACAAGGTTATGAGAATGGTTCTGGATAGTTTATGTGTAGTTTTCAGAAAAGTTATTCACTGTTGCTTTTGATAAAATCTTTATTTCATTGATTTATATTAAGCCTTCAGAAGCATATCGAATATTTATTTTGATTTATTTAGCAGTAGCCCCCTTTTAAAAAGACAATAAACTTAAAGCACATCATCTTTCCATGACAAATATTGTTCTTTATCCACCGATTAACTGGCTAATCACTCATTTAACCAACAGCGCAGCACTTCCGTATTCAACATATTACTTGTATGAACATACATCATTTCCTGTGTCTTCATTAAATGTGCCTATTTGCTGGAAAGAGCAGATGTCCTTAATAAATGGAGATTAGAATCATAAAAAATCATCAAAACGATTGGAATAATTTACAAGGTTAAACGCTTCCCTTACAGTCACAGTTTTCTTTTTTTATTTTGAAGAAAAAAAAAGAATATCTGTTTTAAACTAATTCAAGAATTTCCTCTAGCTGTCATTTTATTAGTGGAACGTCAGTCTCACGCTCCTAATATTCCAACTTTAATTAAGTCTCTGGTGAGTTTCTTGGAAGAATCTCAAGTGTTCAAATCCAAACAGATGGCAAGCTATTTATTGCATACCTTATGCCACAGGTACAGTACTACACCCCACCACCAAACACTCAACAACTCTCCTCTTTCAACCCTCTCCTACCCCCCGCCCCAAAAGACTAACCAGAACAAGGCTGGCTTGTGTATTCTCGGGTGCCTGCATGATTTAAATTTCACCTAAACAATTCAGAAAAGTTTGTTGTAATTAAACCAAACGCACACACTCACGCACACACACACATGCACATGCAATATAGAATTAATCAACTGGCAGGCAGACAATCCCAGGGAAGGCTATTTAAAGATGCACCACAGAGAATGTGAGTCAGTGTGGATGAATGAGTTTAAAATACAGTGGGTAGCCCTGTTTCAGTCATCAATCCATGGACCTGCATGTGGCCTGATTCGCACAGCAGAGCTACTGCCTCACAAAGTGGAAGCCCTCATGCAGCAAACAAGGGAATTGTGTCTGACTGTACACATTCATCTAGACTAATGGCATGGTGATGCATCTGGGGGGATACACAAGCTCATGTTCTTTGTTCCAGATCATTTGACTCCTTCTAACTTCCACTCGGCCCTGTCACAACTAGAAGCGTGAGTGATCTGTTTAATCTCATCAAATATGATTAGGCATAACACATCTCAAGATAATATCCCATAGCTCTCCGATGCAGTACAGATACTCATGAGGTGTAAACGTTAAGTGAAATGGGGCTACAGGAAGCCTCAGCTGTGCTCAACCTGTACTCCCTTTATAGTTACAAAAACAACACAAACCTGTTTATAGATATGTGAGAAAACCTTAAAATAATCTAGCTGTGGGTATTTTGACAAATCCATAATGTTCTAGGAGATTATCGGTAACTACAGTTTGTATCGTTGTGAGAATTTTCTGCAATGGGCCATTTTCCAAGGTAGCAGCAGTGCTGTAAACATGCTATTATGATTCTTCCCGATTCTCCATTAGAGTGAGCTGTCAATCAAAGACAAAATCCATTTGCACAAACAATGCAATCCCAGGCTTCTATGGCCAGTGATAACAGAGTTTCTATTCAAAGGACTGAAAATAAAAAGCAGGATATTGAAAAATATCCTGCTTTTCATCTTTTATACCAAACCTTTAGCTGCAGGGCAACAATTATAAGCTAACTCTTCCACACCGTTTGTCCTACAAAGCAATATGAGAGATGTCACAGTTAAAGTATCTGTAAGTACAGCACTGACTAAATGTTTGCATGAATCAGCAGGCTACTTTGCAGAATCACTAATACCTTTTAAATCTGTAATTAAAAACATGATCCAGAGGACAAACACTTCTCCATCACCTCTGTTAAGCATACTGCACCACACCTCATCTTTGAAATCCTTTTATCCTTTTGCTTCCTACGCAAATCGCCCTGTGAATTACACAAGGCAATTTACATGCTTGGATAGTGAAAACAAGTGAAATAACTGTTATTTTTGCATAAAACGTTGTACTGTTAATCCAAGAGAAGGACCATTATTTGTGCTATGGTTGGAGGGCTTTTTATGCCCCTTGTTTCAATGGTTCTGCCAGTTGTCACTAATCTACAGCAGAATTGTGTAATGAAAAGGAAAAAAACAACAACAAAAAAGTATGTTGACAGCAGCGGGGCTCATGTTTTTGTAAAAACTTTACTTTTCTTCCAGAGCCTTGATAATAAAACTCGAAGAAAAAAAGAAAGAGAAGCTTAACACTCATGAATAACACACAAATGCACAAATGAAACTTGTAATGACTATTAACTAAAGGAATAACTTTTGACATTTAAAATCAGTATGTAGGCCCAATGTGTTTAAGTGTTGTGTTTTTAAGATATCCGTTTGTCCCTGAAGAATTTTGTCAGACACTTCTGTTCTGCTATGATAAGCGCTTATTGTGAGCTGATATGGACCCTGCCTACAGGGTACAGTGGGGATCAGTTTCTTCAGTTTAGTAAGACTTACAAGGCCTCCTCAGAGGTCATGCTGTGATTGTTACATTGCCCAGGGTATGGGTCTCGCATTTCAAGGGTAAAGCGAAAATCCATTTCCCAACTCACAATTTACTATTACACATAAATGTTTGCCTTCTTGATATCCAGTTACTAAATGATGATGGATTTTTAGCATTATTTTCTGCCAGGCATTATTCAAGACAGTCTATCTCAATTTACATAGCTTAATGAAGCACTGAGCTTTTAATAATGTGAAGGGGTGCAATAGTGGGAGCTGATGTTTATTTGAACTGGCTGGGCTTTTGGTGGTAATGATTATGAAGTGAGCATTGGGAACCGTCTGTGTGCGAGGAGAGGGGGAGCCGGGCGTTGTGTGAAGCAGGCAGATGGTTGGTCGGACAGTGTGTTGATAATAGCAACATTAGTCTGCTGGGAAGCAACATTATGCTCAAGGTCAATGGGAGCTAAAGAATAGAGGATCGTAATGACTTGGGTCCTGTGTCCTGGAACGAGATCTCCCTTTAAGGATGCTGAGACATTTAATATGAGCTCAGTAATCTGTGCAAGGCTATCGTCTCGTCCTCACATTTCAAGAGTACATCTGTGTCACTGAAGCAGTGATAATGGACCATTAAAGGTGTCTTCTTGTATTTTTCTAAATTGCTACGGCACGCTGTCTGTTATATATTACTAAATGTAGGCTATGAAAATGAAAATTTGTTTCAGTGTAGATTTGGTAGGGTGCTGAATTTTTAATTCTCATCTGCAGATATACATTGAGCCATATTTAAATAAATAATATGGATATATGTAATAATATATGTTGCTTATATTCAGGGTATTTCAAAGGCATATCATTTGGTTTCATGTATATCATAGTAAATATTTATCCCACAGAAATGACTGTTTCCAGTAATTAAGTGAACATGAATGGCGGTAACGCACATCAATCAATCAGTTAATATATCTGTGATTTATACGACTCTTCTATGTTTCACAAAAGTAAACACAACATCTGTGGCACATGCTTTAACTCTACAATTGTCTCAACTGTAACAGCTTCTTAAAACTACGAAAAAAAAAGAATATCTATTTCATCTTTCTCTGGCTACTGGCTTAAATAAAGTTTCATCTCAAGTATTAGAATTTTTCTTCACTTTTAAAGCAATCAACTGCATTTCAGCATCCTTGACCGAACCCAACCTACTTCCTGTCTAATTTGTTAAAACAAGGGCAACAGCAGCCTGCTGTGTGGGTGTCTGCGAGTAGCTTCCTGAAGCCACTTGAAGCATAACAAACTCAAGTCCACTGAGACACGGAGGAATTTGGGAAGACTTAAGTGTTCCTTTTGTCGCCCTGTATTAATGCACAAATCATGAGTGGAAGCTAAATGCCTCGGGCAATCTTCCCGAGGAGCTTCATGGATTTTTAATCTTTCTACAAGTCAGACACTTTGCATATATTATTAACACTAAAGGCAAGTAATACTTAACAGTTACTATAGTAGTATAGAATATCAATTATAGTGCAACTTAAGTCACAGCACTGCCTACCACATATGCTTCTCTCGCTCAGCGGCAGCTACGTGGACTGATTCACTGAGTGCAGGTAATAGCGCTCCAACTCATCACGGCAAGGCGCTTCAAGGTGCAAATTTAGTAACAACAAAAGGACATCTTTCAAGTTGTTCATTTTTTAATCCGCACTTCATCTCTCTTTTTTCGCATCTTTTTTTTTTTTTCATTTTACAGTGGCATAGTTGAAAAATGAATATTCAATACTGTGAAAAAAAGCAAACCTCACACATCCCCCATAAAAAGCAAATTAATTACAGCAATTTAAATCTGTACAAAATGAGTTATTTATAGCATCATACTGAACTAACAAAATAACATGTATGAGCATTGGCAATGTGGTTCAATGTCTTTGATACAGTGATTATATACAGTGAGGGGATGTTTGATTCACCAATGCCTAAACATGTCATTAGTACTGTTTGCAGCAAACTCAAAGGCCATAACGGTGATCCTTGTATTGTTCTTTTATGAGAACTTACAGAAATAAAAATGGAAAAGTTAATGTCAGACAACTACTTCATAATAACAGCAATAATATCAATCAATATAGTATCATATAAGAAAGTCAATCAGCCATAATAATAATAAATACATATATTTTTACCCAGATTTTTTTTTTGTAACATTTTAAGCATTTCATTAGAATCCCTGTTTGAAGAAATCTTCAAAAATGTGAAAACGCTGTCCTCGAAGTGACTGGAACTCATAAGACCTGAAATTAAAGGCTATAACCAGAGATTTTCTTCCTTTTACTAAAATTGAATACTTACATATTATTTACATGCCTTCGGGCAAAACAAAATTGGAAAAACATGAAAGATCTGTGAAGTACCGTTAAATGCTGTATATGCTAATATACAAACTGTAATGTGTCAGGGATCCCAAGATTCAACAATATTGGTCACTAATATTCACGTTAGCAAAGTATTTTACAGCAATATCCACACATTTAGCATAGTTGTTCAATTAAACTCAACATAAATAATGAACCGACACAAGGTTCCACTCATTCAGTTTGGATATTACAACAAATCGGCAACAAAAAGGAAACGTTTTTCATCCACGACAATAACTGCGATTGAACTGAAGTCTTCTTCACATGTCTGACACCATCTCTCCATCTAGACTCATATTGAATCCTGAGACAAAAAGCAGTTGATGTTTTTTCCCCTCTGTAATAGTCCTCAGACTTTGTGCTTTAATTTTCTAACTTGTTCTTTGTTGGTTATAAATCAACAGTGTAACAAAAAGGAAAAAAAAAAAAATCAGTGCAGGAATATACAGACAATGCTAAGAGGGCGATTATTTCATCTCGAGACAATCACTCAGATTGTGCTTCTGCTTTGTGTTTGTTAAAGTATCTGATCTGTTTTAAGATGCTCTAAACGTGTGCGGCATGTCTGAGGAGGGTTAGCTCCGGGAAACATCCAAGCCAATCATGTAATCCTTAAAAACTGATGTATTTAATATATTTTGCTCCTACAGAAAAACCTTTTCAAATGCTGAGAGTTGAGTTGGAGAACAAAATTACTGTTGTTACTTCTGAATTTTAAAAATCTGCAAAAGGTTGTATAACAGGTAACGTAAGAAAGAGTAGAGAAAAATACAGGCAATGAAAGAAATGCAGAAGAATGTACAGCATTTAGGCACAGAAAAACTGAAAATGACATAATCCAATTGTACATGGATTATATTACAAAAGACGAAGGCTATTTTGTTAGTGAATGCTTTGAAAACAAGCATATCTAAGCATGATTGCTTTCTAAAAAAGACAGAACAATAAATTAAAAAAGACAATGCAGTGAGTCTGAGACAGCTTAAAATTGCACGTCTGCTGTCATAGGTTGTCATGAAATGAAAGAAGTGAGGAAAAAGAAGTCTAAATAAAGTACTCTTTCTTTTCTTCTGCATGCACATGGTTTCCTTCAGCATTGATGATGGCTGTGTCAGCGTCAGGGGCGTCCTCTGCTCCTTTGGCCTCGTGTGTTAGATATGTCCCTGCAGACATAAAAAGCAAGTTATCCACCAGCTAGAGAGTGCAAGACATATTCATTTACTGCAAACAAGCAAAGTGATATTCAGAGCAGTTCAGGAGACCTCTTTTACCTTTATGTCTGGCCAGATATCGTCCAAGGACTATTATCAAACACAAGGTGATGAAGACCACGACTGCAACAACTCCGCCGATTAAAGCGTGGTCAGGTCCATGCTGTCCTAAAGCATTAGGATCTGAAACACAACAGATAGAGAGAGGGGATGAGAAAAAGTGGAGGAATGATAACTTAACAGCCACAAGCTTCTACTGTCAATGCAGCTGTAGGTGTTTATTAAACAGCATTAAAGGTATTTTGCTGCAAATAACCTGAAAAAATCCAGATGTTGCTTTTACACTTGTGAACAAAGCACAAGAGTAGCAGATGAGCTTCTGTCAGATTTAGAACAACCTGAAACGACTGCTTTGAAGTACCTGAACAGTTGTTAAAAAAAGAAAAAAAAAGTAATCATAGGAAATACCACAAATCTCTATACAATTAAAAAGCTTGGCATTATCCTCCTTTTTTCTGTCTGTCATGTTTCTGTTTTCCTATCACTACTTTCATAATGCTCAGGACTAGGTTTTTAAATAAGCGTTATTTAACACTGTGCATCCTCTGGGCAGAAAGCAGACAGAGGGTTTCCCAGGCAGGAGCATGCCTTTGTGCCGATCCTGTGATAAACTGTGAGTGGCTGTGTCTTTACTGTGCACCTTGTGTGCTCTCATTATCTCAGGCTGATGAATGGTTATGGCTTGTGCTCGGTTTTCCAAAGTGACCCTGGGAAATGATTGCGGCGATGTTTCTACAAACCTTGTTATACTCTGCTGGTAACGAATGCAACCCTCATTTTTAAAATCCCAGCGTGCGGGACGTTCAAAAAAAAAGAGGGATGAAGCTGTGCAACATGCAGTTTATTAAACTCCATGCAGAATAGACCACCACGATTGTTTCATCAACTCACAAGCAGGCACTGCAAACTCTGAATTTTCTTTTTTTCTTTTTGATCTGAATTAACTGAATTTGGTTGCATGTTAATGGATAGAATGATCTGTACAGCACTGTCAGCAAGGAGCATAAGGAATCTTTTATATCACACTTGGCTGGTGCATTTTTAACAGAATTTGGTACTGATTGTGTAGATACAGTAGTTACTGCTCTGGAACAAACTAAAATAAAGCAGCATAAAAGATAAGATAGGATGTAAGTTGCTACATTCAACAACAAAAGGTCATTTCAAGAGCACACAGGGACAAGAGTAATTTCGTCGGTCATATTTTGCCTGATCTGATGTTCAGTTACATTAAGAGAGATAAGTTGTTTTAATCATGTTGCATTAATTAGACACAATCCCACTCAAAATGTCTTACAAAGAAAAATAACTAAATTCCTGCAAACAGAAATTCTGCACTTAGATCAAATCTACAAATAATGGTGAACAAATACTTTTCAAGAGCTCTGTGATCAGATATTTGAAAGATAATTTTTGACTTTGATTTACTGTAACCACAGGATCATATACATAGATACTGTCACAAATACAATCTTCAGCAGAGGTCCTTTGAGAACCATCTATTTCAGTGGCAAAGACAAAGCAAAATAGAAACATATTGTGTGATAACTTATGCAGCCTGTGACATGGCTGGAGAGAAAACGACTGAGCGAGCATCCATGCATGGTGATGATTTGGCTCATGCTGGGTGAGGCCGTGATGTGTCTTGACCCAGAGCCAGATCCAGATCACACACTCTAAATCTGGCTTGAAATGATCATCTACTGGGATATTTACCTGTTGTAGGCCCTGGAAAGTCTTTGGCTGTTGCCATGGTTGAAGACAGTGACAGCAGTAAGGGAAGACGAGGGGAACAACACCGTGATAAAAAAGGTGACCACAAAATTCAAAGGAAAACACAAAGAGATTTCCATGGTTCTGGTTTACTTGACAGTGTGCAGGTATGCACAGCTTGCTGTCACATGAGCCAAATACATGCCTAACTGGACTTGCTATAAATGTTGATTTAGAGAGCAGCACAAGAAAGTTGTATACGTATAGAGTTAGTGCGTAGTTTCTTAATTGGTCAAATACTATCTCACTAACCTCCACAAGTATTCAGATGGTTTGGGTATTTTAAGTTAACTGGTACCTGTTTAATAATTCATCTACATTGGAGCATATTGCTCTTTTTTTCCTGCTTATACATTACAAATAAAATTCTACTACCCAGGACTCTTTATGGCAGGCATATGCAGAATATTTGAGAGACAAATATGTCAAAACCTGTGCCAAAAACCCAAACCATCTGAATGCATAGAGCAGTAGAGATACATGGAAAAACAAGTTCTTTTGTACTGCGTGCCATTGTGTTAATACTGAGGGAACTTGAATCTGCTTTAAACGTTCAAACATCACCTAAATGTTTTAAATCATACACACACATTGTGTTTGTGTGTGTGTGGCTGTGTGATTAATATTCTGGTTACTATATAAGGCTCCTTATCCCTCCTTTTTTAGCACATGCTGTCATTACACATTCTTGCCAGTTTTAAGCTGTTCCACTGACCAAAAATTGCGTTTGCAAAGGTACTGCCAGGGGATAAATATGGAGCAAATATTTTACAAGGAAGAAAATATTAGTCAAAGTTAAAAACGATGTGTTTTTGCAGGAACATAATATAACCTTTGTTTGTTTACAAGAAAATTTAATCGGCACCTTTAATGCGAGTTATTACCAAAACAAAGCACAGCCTAAGTCTAAGTAATGTTTGCAGTTTCTCATCCAACAAACTTGTTTTTTCTTTTAATGCAGCCATGTTTTACCTGCAGACAGCTCTTGTGCTTCAGTATGTCAAAGTCATAATACACAAACACTGCAACAGTAATTCCATTAGGAGAGACAGAGTGAAATAGTGACATGAAGCATGTGGTTTTGCTGAACATTGTTATTAATTATCATTAATAATTTTCAATAATGTTCATTTTCAGCCCAAGAACAAAAGTATGAACACTCATGTTTCCTGTTTGGACTTTTATGTATGCAGTGGTTTACCAGCAGTAACTCCACAATGGGGTTTGTTATTTTTACAATATCTGCATAACATCAGCTATCAATAACAGAATTAATCACATGCAGTAATAAAAATGATCCATATGTAACAGCGTTGTTAGAAAAAAACAAACAAATAGAAAGTGAAAAGGATAGCGGACTGAATTCATCAAATGAAACAATGTTACTTTCTAGCTCAAAGCCTGGTTTTGAGCTCATCAATCATCAGCCGTGTGTTCATTGTCACGTTTGTGAGTGCGTGGAGCACAGGGGAGGCGGGGCCACACAGCGGGTGCAAGTGAACGCAGCTGTGACTGCCTATGCTTAATGTGGCAATGTAGGCATTAGAAGACTGCAAGGATTGAGGCTAGAGAGGGAGGCACGAAGGCGATGACGTCTGCTAAGCAAAAATAGGAACAACTGGAAGCGAAAACAAACCACTCTGAGGAGCACAGGCGTCGGTGTGAGAAACTGACAGGACAGTCACACAGCCCCGGTGATTTACTGTGTGTGGCTGGTGCAGCTTAATTCATGACTTTACTTCACCTTAGTAAATACAAGCGAAAAGAAGAAGAAGAAGAAAACAATGAACTGACGTTAAAATACAAGGGCTGCACAATGAATCAAGCTCTGAATCAGTAAAGTCTTTCAGCAGTATCACCCCGTAAAAGATGAGTCACGCATGAAGGAGTCGAAGGACTTTTACATCTGTTAAAATTTCAAGCAACTGATGATTGGCTGGTAAATAGAGCACACACAGGAAAAGTGAAACTTACAATGTGTCATGCTTGTTGAGGTGAAAATGTACAATCAATCACAATGAAATGTGAGAGAAAAAGGCATGAGTGAGTCTGCAGCTTCACAGATGTATGCAGACTCTATTTAATTAAACTAGTATCTGTTACTACCGCTCTGTCATCTAATACAGTGTTTCTTTTTCTTTATTTAATGCAGTATATTAAAGGATATAATTGCAGTCTGTGATATATTGCTTCGGACCGATGACATTTATGGCTTCTCATCTCTCTTGTCATTAGCAAATTAGGTTTAGAGGCTGAGACGATCCAAAGAGACCTGGTAAGTATCCAGCCAGACACATTGTAGCCCTGAAAAATGACTGTCATCATCGGTGGAAATGAGCCCGTCTCACGCATCTTTTTACCTGCTCAACTCAATTTCTCAATCCTCCCTACCAGAACCTTTGTATTTAGTAAAAGATGGATGCTGAGGGTTATCGCATCTGTTATTTCCTAAGCCAGTATTACAAAAGCTAGAAACCCTCTGGGTATGTATAATTCTAAACACCTGGGTTAGTTCAACAAATTTCTCTTTTTTCTGGTTTGAAATAAAAAAAAAAAACATCTTATGCGAGGAAGGAAACCTTAGATCAGCACATGGTGTCTAGATATGACAGGGTGATACAGTGATCTACACTAGGCTGGCATCACTGCCTACCCCTGTTCAATGAACATGCTGAAAGGGGAGAACAAGATAACAAAAGCTGAAAAGACCAATGTGTCATCCTTTTCTTTTCATATTTCCCAATGAAGAGCTTTCTTTTTCCCCAAAGCCTTTGCTTTTAAAAATCACACAGAAAAGCTGCCGTACATCCACTAACTGCTCGGGAGTTGAATAAGTCTGTGCTGCGATAAGTCGTTCACAAACAAACTACAATCTCCAGTGGCACTGTTTAGCTGGCAAAAGTGGAAACAAATAAATCCATGTTGAATTGCAATATTCTGCTCTTGTTTCTGCCTTTTTTATTTTTTTTATTTTTAGCCGTATTTGATAAATGTTACAAACATGAGCTGCAGAGGCCTTAACGAACCATTTTCTGGACCATGTCGTCTTTATTCTCTCAACCCCTTCACTGTCTCGGGATTAACTTATCTCTCCTCCAGGCTGTACTTGGAAGCTAAATTCTGCATCCTTAACACTTTTTTTTCTGTTTCCTCACAGGAAGAGTCCAGAAGCTAAACCCACGCCGTGATAAGTAGTGAGGTAAACTGTGTTATCCTGCATAGTGCCAAGGCGAAATTTGAAAGTGGATTCTTGAGTACATGGAGTGGAAAACTGCATGACTACAGATCTCTGTGCTGCACGATATGTATTATTCTTATAAAGAAAATATATATTTGAACTGCAAATTGATGATATTTAAACAGACTTAACTTATCATTCTTATTATGCCACCTTTGTGTCAAATAATACCGTTTAGCTGTTGCAAGTCACAATCTACTCTCTTCTGCACCATCTTTTATTGCTAATTGGCAGAAATATAAAACCCCCATATAGCAAGTTTTTTTCTTATATAATAATAAATATTTTATCTCATTTACTACAAACACATGTCTCACTTTAGAGCTGTCTCACAAACTAAAAAGCCAACATGCTGATGAGGATGTGCAGGTTGTCATTTGAAGACGGTGTGTCATCTGCGAATGACAACTGATGATCCAGATGGAAGCAGAATGTAAAGTGTCGTGTTGACCTTATACATCATTGTGTTTTCACATAATTAAATTTCCTTCTCTGTTGTGAGCTACCATCAGTTTTCTAATGAAATATACAGACATCTTAGCTGAGCAACTTTGGTGAGTCATTTTATTCATGGTTGTAGACTTAATGGCCATGTTAGAATACACTGAAATCATTGAACCCAATGGCTGTGTTGAATGTTAAAACTGTATATTTGCCAGCCATTATATCGACAACATATGTTGCAGTAGTAATAGTAGTTAAAACGTGTGGTTAAAGTGTCTGAAATATTAAAACCAATTTAATCTAGATGGCATTCAAATTAATGCCAAACATTATTCAGGGAAATCTGATTTTTATTTATTTATTTATTTATTTTTGATGAAAAAGATCTGAAACATGTTTACCCATTTATGCTTATCCAAATATCCATTCATTAAGTCTATCTGCTTATCGTTCAAAGAGATGTGTGGGTGTGGAGACCTTGATAGCTGAAATTCATAAATTATTAATCAATGACTGTTAAATGATTGAAGTGAAGTTCCCTTCCCATAAACTCCTTACCTAAAGTGTCTCCACTTTGAACAACTGATTATCTGATATTGCAAAGATGATCAATTTATTGATTTCCCTGTATTGAAAAATCGTTCATATTTAAAACAGGTTGTTTTCAACAGTTACAGTTACCAGTTGACTCTCGCTTTTTTGACATGGACTGGGTTTGTATTTTTGTGATGAACACCATCTGCCTTTGAGTTTGAACACAACTGCCTGCAAAGCTTTGTAAGCAGCAACAAAGGGAAATAATAAAGCATAACAAAAAAAGCCCTTACTGAAGTACCCACCATATACAAACAGTATGTATTCAGCACTACTGGACCCCAGATGGTTGCTGGCCTCACACCGGTATGTGCCATTGTCTGTCTTGTTTAGCGTAGTGATGGTAAGTTCCCTTCCCTCCACAATCATACGCTCAATGTCTGGCAGCTCTCCTCCATCTTTAGACCACTCCACTGGCTCAGGTCTGGGAAAGAATTTGAGAAAATGTATTTAACTGCAACTGAATAAACTGCTGTGATAAAAAAAACCAAACAATAACAAACCATAATGAATTTGATTTCACTTCAATTCATTTTCACAAGTCATCTCAAGGCACAAAACAAATTACATTTAGGTGCAATTTGCACTATTTGTGCTGATATGAAATTGAAGTTGTAAATGCTTTTCAACTTACATTGGGTTGCCTATGGAAACACACTCCAGTTTGAAGTATTGGCCTTCCTGTGGGATGATGAGTGAATGTGTGATCTCCAGATGGGGAGCATCTGCAAAGAGGAGACAAAAAAAGAAACACAAAAAAGTGGTTCTAACACAAAATGCAACAGTAGTTAGCTCTGTGCCTACTGAGCAGCTCTTAGCTATAGCCCATATCACTATTCTGTTTAGGCACTAATCCCTTACCTGCAAGATAATCCCATATTAATCCAGAACAAATGCAAGACTAAACCTGGACACATAACTGTAATCTCAATCCATGTATTTCGCTAATCTAAGCAATGCTAATCTACCCAGTTTTACAGGCTATGACCCCACTCACAGTGGACCTCCAGGACCTCGGTTGTCATGTAGGGTTTGGACAAAGACACATGCTCCACACTGCAGGTGTAGGCAACGCCGTCATCCCGCTTGTCCACCTGGAACTGAAGGCTACTCCTCACTGTGAATGACTTTCCTGTAGCGTTCACCTCCTTAGTGCCTGTGGGGAATCAGAATATGAACCAGGGTGAAATGTACTTGTGAATTATTTATAGTTTTGGGGAGCAGTTCTAGCTTTTGAGCAAGACTTTTACAGGAAAATTATTTTGGAGAAAGAAGCAGAGCAAAACAAAAATCATCTTGTAAATCTGAAAAACTGTGAAAAAAAAAAGAAAGAAATTTATTTCAAGATGTTGCTCTTCTGACATAGACAGCTGCAGTGTTGTTGTTGTTGTTTTTCTCTGCATCTCCTTTGAGGGAAAGAATCCTTAGCCTTTGAAAGTCAAGTCAAAGTAGAGTGAATAGTGAAGGGAGAGCAATATGAGAGTTGACTCGGTTGGTTGGGTGTGTTTGCTCCTCTAGGACCATCTCTCAGACATCCCAGCCAGCACAAACAGGCATGCTCCCCCCTTCAGTAGTATGTGATAGATTTCCATAGTTTTAGTGACACTTCTTCTTTCTTTCTTTCTTTTTTGTCTTTTGTCATACCAAAACATTCGCCTTCAACTTATCTCAATTTGTTTTCATTTTTCCCCTGCCCTGTGATGTTGTCCTCATTAAGCTATGCCTTTTAACTTGTAATTGAAAGCCTTTCATTGCCGTTTGTGGCTACTCTCTTGTCAGCACTTAGTGTGGCACCTAGAATCTGCTGTACAAGGCTATTGGATCTAAACAAGACATTAGTTGACAATGGCCTCAGAAGGACTTTTCTTTGGAGATGCTACCCCACTCACCCCTACCTCCTTGCATCCTCCTCACATTACATACTTCCAACCATCTCCCCCTGGACTGCCTGCCATCCACAGCAAACCAGAGTCAATCAATACATATGTGTGTGCTCACTCAGCTCCTTCAGAAACACACACCTACACACTGATATTGGTCTATTAAACACTAAAAGCTCCTTTCAGTGAAACCCAGATTACCCGTAGCATCATCATTTTGGGTTAATCTATTCTGTTTGTGCCACACTACTCCATTTTTCATGAAATGGTCTGACAAAATCCTAATGTACTGCAGAGTAGCCTACAAATGTTAAAAAGTCAAACTTCAAAACTGAAATTAATAACGCTAAGAATAAGAATGCAAAGCACAGAGCAACAGAGTGCATCATAAATGTCAAGATTTTGAAAAAAAATAAAAAATCCAAGCATCACATAGGATTTGAGCAAAGAGGAAAGTCGGAGGCCTTATATTTGAGAGTCAGATGCCTTGGATTTTGCCCTGGAGTACAGGAGGGGAAAGGGAAGCGCCTCTGTGGCATTAAGCGCAAATCTCTCCAGCTTTTTCTCTCATTCATCAAGTCGCCTACAGCATCAGGGTTGCAACAGAGGAACTGTCAGTCTCTTTTAAGGCGGCTGCTAGCATTGCCAGAGAACACGCTAAGGTAGCTTTCGTAAGAATGGGAATGTGCCCAATTGTGCTTGCTTTGAACAAGTACCCCAAGAGGCCAGTAAAGCTGTATTCAGGCAACTGGAGGCACTCCTGTAAGCAGTGTCTGTTTTAACAAGAAAGTGTGTCGGTGACAGGATTCTGGTGTTTTTCTCTGACCTTAACTGATTTGCTGAGGTATATCTTGGAAAATTAAAGGCAGATGAACCTTGAACTTGGACTGATCTTGTCTTTTACTCTGTGACTACTTTTCTCTATTCAATTGCTAATGAAGTAATTTATAGTACTAACTCAAATT
Source organism: Pundamilia nyererei (assembly GCF_000239375.1). Taxonomy (NCBI): domain Eukaryota; kingdom Metazoa; phylum Chordata; class Actinopteri; order Cichliformes; family Cichlidae; genus Pundamilia; species Pundamilia nyererei. Next base: position 2,240,557 of record NW_005187467.1, on the reverse strand, counting down.
CAGCTTTTTTGGGGGGCTTTTGGAGTCATCATTTTATTTTGGTGTTTTCCTTTCTTCATTCTCATTCATTCTCCAAAATACTTCTTTCACTTCAGGGTCACAGCTGTAATAGAGGCCTGAGATGACCAGGTATTCTTGTCTCTCCAGCAACTCCCTCCAGTTAGTTCGGAGGGAGCTAGTGAGTCTCAGGCTAGCTGGGAGTTCTAATCCCTTCTGCACGTCTCACATTGTCCCTGGGGCCTCCACCCAAGTGGCTATTCCCGATCCAAGTACTTTCTTGGATCCGAGCCTTGTTGTAGCAGAAAGGCTTGTGTGGTCTAGTGATCCTCAGTGGTGGGTTGTTGGGAAATGTTCTTGGTGGTGTCTCCCATGACACACAGGCCTGGGGCCAATATATAGACTTAGACAAACTTTAGTAAACCTTTAAATAAAGGAAGAATTTAAACTTTGACCCTGCCTGGAACAGATAAACTGTGACATTCCTCCAGAGCCAAATGCTTGCTACCTGAGTTACCCATTTTGCTCAAGCTTAGGATAGCAGTAAATAAGCCCCAACAATGGAAATGTAGAGAAGCCATGTGTGCCCACCAACCAGAAGTAACATGTCCTTTTTTTCGTATACATTATATTCATTGACACTACACAGTTTAATATCCACTGATTGATTACATGTTTGTAATGTAATTTCACCTTACAAACTCTGTGTGGAGTTTGGATGTTCTCCCTGTGCCTGTGTTGATTCCGTTATCATGCTCTGGCTTCCTCTCGCAGACAAGCATGTTAGGTCAACTGGTGATTCTAAATTGGAGTAGGTGTGCGTTGGTGTCACTGAACTTCCTGTCTTAGGTGTAGTCTACACAAGTAGTGCTCCATGACAGCTGAGCCTGTTCTGTACTGGATTATCTCGGTGTAAATAAGTGTATAATTTGGCTGCACTACTGGATCAAAGATCAATCAATAATTGGCCAAACATGAGCATTCATCCATCCATCTGTACATCTAACCAAACAGTTAGGGTGAAATTAAGTTATAAAATTTATAGTTAAAATGCACAAATAACAAATACTGGCCACAAATCAGTCTGTAGTGATTGTTGGTTTTACTTTTAATACTTTTACTAATTACATTCCTTTTACAGATTATTTTGTCACACTGTGTGCAAGACATGCGCTAAAAATATTATTAGGTAGTTTATATATTGATGCATTCAGCTATTTAGTGAATAGCACAGAACATATAGACAGAATATAGGTAGTCTTACAAGAGGAGGAGTGAGACAGTAGCTGGAAATTGGCTGGGAAGGGCACTGCAGCCGGCTGACAGCCAGTGATCCTCTAGCTCAGAGTGTAAATTCTGAGTGACTGGGAATGTGAGGGTGTTATGCTGTATTTTGGTTCCACCACACAACTGGGCTAATTAGCTAAGGACCTCTGTCTTTAAATGCGATTTTAATCTAATCTAATATCATAAGTGATTAAAAATGTAAAAACACCAATTAATATTAAAATTGGGGCAAAAAAAAATGTAGCCTGTTCTCAAGTCATCTCTCTTTAGATGGGTAGGTATACGTACTATATCCTTTTACATTCTGACGAGCAGAGATGGGCAGCAACACATTACAAGTAATCTGATTACTTTTTCGAGTAATGAGTAATGTAAGGGATTACTATTTCAAAAAGTAATTAGATTACTGTTACTTTCCCATAAGCACACTGCATTACTGCGTTACTAAACCGTTGTGATTTTGTTTGTGAGAGAGTCTCATGACAGTGACGTAAGCACATGTGACGTTAAAAAGTAAACTTCAAATCTGAGCAAGCACCTAGCAAGCTGCCACGGGAATGTGAAATTCACAGAGAAACCCCCGGAATTCTCCACTGACATGACCGCTGCAAACCTCCATCGGCCCCACTCCTGCTAAACAGGTGAAAATAGCTTTATGAGCGACAGGATTTTATTTATTTTTTGTTGTGTTTTACTTGGGTCTATTTGAAAGAGTGAGTGTGAACACAAAACATTATTTTATTTTATATGCTGGAATATGCAGAAAATAGGTTTAAATGTTAAAGAATTTCTTCAAGTCAAAGACTGTTGCATATAATTATATTTTTGCTTAATGCAATGTGCATAAAATTAAAAGAGGCTTTTCATTCGATTCAATTTTATATGATGGATTATCCATAAAAAATAGAATTGGGCTGAAAGGTCTATTGCTTTATTACGTATTCAGGCTGTATATCATGTTTTTGAAAAGTAACTAAGTAATTAATTACTTTTGAAAATAAGTAATCAGTAAAGTAAGAGGACTAATTTTTTGGAGAAGCAATCAGTAATTAGTAATTAAATTGACCAACACTGGTAATGAGTAAAAAGGCAGTCAGGTCTAATGTTGGACTTAAGGAAAAGCACTGAAAATAACTCTAAACACTTTTCTTAAAACATATCTTACTTTAGGCAGTGAGACACTGGCTATATAGGAAACATATTTCAGTATATGAAGCGACACACAGCCTTGATGGCCACAGGTATTAAAAAAATGGTAACTGCTTCCTTGTCAGAGCTCTTGTGAGATAATTGTGAGAGGAATGGGGAAAGTAGAGGAAAGGGGACAAAATGAATAAATAAATGACTAAAGATGAAACTGATATGATAGATATACATTTCACTGTGTACTACTGGGCTGTCAGCTTTTGTCAGTAAGACGATAGCACAATTATACAAATATATCCCTGATACCACAAGAAGGCTAGAAATTGCAATCCCTGCTCTTTCCTACAGCAACCGCTGCTGCAGACACTGTTTGTATACTAAGAAAGGTATATGGATAAGAAATGAGTAAAACTTGCTCAACAAGAAGCGAGCACTAATTTAAAATAGAGGACAGAAATGTATTGTCGAACTGTACTGTAGGATAGCTGGACAATTTAAGTGTCTAATATGCCAAATAGAAAATTTCAATTTATCTCAAACCGCTGTGGAAAAAGGATAACTTTGTGTATGCAAAGAGAGTAACAGTGGGTGGGGTTTTTTCTCAATAGATTACAATTTGAAGTCTAGCTGTCATTCAGCGACACAAGTAACTTGTATGACTCTATACTCTGTAAACAAATTATTTGACACTAGATGACAGTTGCATTTTGAGGTTTGTAATGCTGTGTGCCTCTAATATAAATTGTCGAAAAACAAATCATCAGAGCATGAAATAAATATGACATGTTTTTGCTATTACACCTTCTGTCGTCTTAGAGCTTTGTAGACTGGTCCCCCAGTGGGGATAGATTTGACTGACAGCAGACACTGGCGGCAATGATCTTCCACAGAAGAACCAATGGCAAAACATGCTGCTCCCACAACATACTCGCTAAAGAAAGCTTTAAAGCCACACCTACAAAAGACTTGGATCCAGAGCACTGATTGACATTCCCTGTCTTTGACACTTTGACATGGAAATGAAGTTTTTAAGTCAAGCCCTCCAGTCTCTGCTATGTTCTTTTTTTTTCTTTGACTTGGAGATGCAACACTCCTGATGTGTTTGCCCAAGCGACTTAATAAAATCCACTGTATGCCAGTAAAACTAATAAAAGCACATTTGTATACAACATACCAGTTTGGGGCAGACTGGGGGCACAGGATCTTTTTTAGAGACGCGCAATTTCTACATATTTAAATGCCATTTTCTATATCACATATAAATAATGGGATTTTTTTCATTTTATCTTCACTTTATGGTTGCTTGTGAAACCCCGGTGAACAATAAGGTATTAAATTTTTATATCACAGCAAAAGGTATTATCCTGATATTTGCATGCATCACTCTTTGAACTCTGCTCGATTGCATTTTTATACTCGGCTTATGTGCACTTGTCCATATATCCTAAGATTATATGCTTTTAGGCTTTAAGGATTTAAGTACATTCTAAAACATAAAGCACAAAAATATCATCTCATCTCTCACTGCATCTTGAGACGGACAGCAAGTCTGGTTGTGATGCTGTGTGCCAGCTCTCCACTAGCCTTTCAGGAATCTACGTGCATGTCATTTCAACAAGAAAACTTCATATCCCAGCCCCTCTCCCATCAATCATCATGCCATGTTGGCCAGACACAGACAGAACCACCAAGAAAAAACTCTCTGGTGCAAATCTTCAATAAAGAGCAACTGTCACACTGAGCCTCCACAGCAGGCTCCATTACATTAAAGAGCTCCAAACAGCATATCTCAGCCATCAAATTGAGGAAAAACATTCCACTCCTATTTCTTAATGTTTTTGTCTTCCCTGTGCTTCTTAAAACCAGAAATAAGAAGGTGATAAAAGCTATACAACATAAAGTGCAGAGTTTCAAAGAGTTTGGAAAGCAGTGTACAAGAAAGTGAAAGCTTGTATGATTCTGTGGAACCACTGAAAACTTCTGCTGGTTTATTGTAATCACTGCACATCATGGTTTACCATCTGATATTGCATTGTTTCAGTGGGGTAGTTGGATTAAATTAGGTATCTGCTCTTTCCAGGTTTGTATTGTTACACATTCTTGTGCCCTTCTTTACTGGTTTTCCTTGCCAATCAATTAGCAAAAGACTGAAAAAGCTGAAATGCAATAGATCAATTCAGTCAATTATAACTTCTTTGTCTTAAAATCAAAATATACAGTAATTGTACAGTTTATGGAGGAGTCACTCAATCAAAAGAAGAAATTTAAAAGCTTGTGAAAATATGTTAGATATACTGTATAAAATATTCAGCAAAACACAAACATATGGGTTTCTAAAATTTTCTTTTTCTGTTTTATTTCAAAGGAAATGGCATTTTTGGGAATTTTGTTTACTGAAGCCCAAGAAGAAACGTTAGATTTGACATTTTTATATTTTTTAAGAACTGTTGTATTGGATGCTGTTGCTTTTTATGAATCGACTGACTGAATGCATCTTTAATTTCATTTGAATGACAATGAACACTGAATGCAGAGAATTTTTTTATTTACAGTTAACTTTTAATTAGAATCAATAAAAGTTAGCTAGTGAACAGCTTCCAAGTACAATAGCATTGCTGATAATGCACCATGCAACTCACAGAACTATTGAAATACAGCCACGGGAAAAATGCATGAATATTTTAGCATAAAGAAATATAGCACCGGAGTGAGTTGACGGTAAGGACACCTACTAACAGATAGAAATGGACAGAGAGTACAATGAGAATACAATGGCTTCTTAAATCCACTCCACACACTTACCTTGGACCTCCTTGTCATTTCGGAACCATCGGATGGTAGCAGCTGGTTTGCTGCCTGATGTGGTGCATGTGAGAGTGACTACATCCCCCTCCATTGCTGGCTTGGTAAAGCCTGTGATCTCTGGTCGTCCTGGCACTCCTGCAGTGCACAGAAATGTAAATCTACAATCTAACAACTAAAAAAATACTGTATGCACATTGAGTAATATCTCAGTGGGAATTCTAGGTGGATTTCTTCTAACAGCAACAAAAATAATTTATTTCAGATATCAATCTTTCTTTACAAGATAGTTTAACTTTATTATTACTATTTTTCATCTAGCAGACAATGTTACAGTCATGCAGTTTTTTAATGTCAGAACCTAAAAGCATGTGCAGGTGTTTATTTTCTGAGAAGTAATTCACCTATGGAGACTTCACCAAAATGCACATGCTCACCCAGAACAGTGAGAAAGGCCTTGGTGGTCCTGACAGGCATCGTGAAGAGCGAGCAAGTGTACAGTCCCTCGTCTGACAGGCTGACGTCATTGATTCGGATGGTGAGCTCCTGCGATGAGGCTCGAACTAGTTCAATTCTGTGATCCCTCAGAGCTATGCAAGAAAGGAGGACACAAAGAGTCATAGAGGGCAGAGGAAAGAAGACGTACAGTTAACTAATGAGCAAATGCGCACTGAATTTCAGTGAGGGCAGCAAACGTGTAGAGGTACTATGAAATTCAGATGACCTTTACCAGAACAAGGCAGAATACACTGTGCTTTCAGTTATTTCTAATAGTTGTCAAATGCTGCAAACACATACTGTGGCCAGTGGTTTGAAACATTTTCTTTTGATTTCCATTCTAGGCTGACAGGCTTATTCGCATTCAACGAGAATACAGTAGGCATCCATGGGACGCACTGAAGCGTAGCGATAGAAAAAAAATACAATCTGAGATTAAAATATTTTGGAGGGTAATCATTTACACTTTTAGCAGCTGCCTCTGCTTGTGCTCAGAGACGTGCAGCAGTTACAGTGCAAAAGGCAAAATTTTAATACTGACATGGACATGTTTTCAAATCTTTGCACTGATAGGACTGTGTTGTACACATGAGCAGTGACAAAAGCAATGGGTAGATCGCACCCTGACCAACCCATAGAAACATATCTATAGTTAAAAAGGTGATCTTGTTCATGTCATCTTCTATACAATTTCAAATTCAAAATCACCTGCTCCGACAAGCGACCAACCACAGAGGGCAGGAAGGAAAGTGCCCTTCATTGAATAAATTGCACATTCTTAATCCTCAGTCCCCCGAGGCTTGGCCAGCGCTTTCCCTGCACCCTTTTTCATTTGAAGCAATTTGAACTCTATTGAATTGTACTACACAGGCAAAACCTGGCAAAATGCAGCAGGAATAGGTGCTGATTAGGATTTAATCATTGTGACCAATGTAATGTGCTGCCCTATCAGATAAAGAGCAAATCCATATAAAAATCATTAATCACCAGTGTTATTTCCATTTGATTTTAGTGATAAACATACACAGCATACATGTGATACACAATTAAATTAGATTGGGTGAAGTGGTTATTAGGTTTACACAGGCATAGTTCATTATCAACAATGCTGTTCTTCAGCTTCAATTACACCATATAATTTGATGATCATTATCGTGTAATCACACAAGCTAAAAAAACGAAAGAGGGGAAAAAAAAGACATTGATGCCCCTAAGAAGTTTCTTACTAGAGACTTTTTGTAATCCAAGAATAAGGACTTGTGTAAATAAAAACAATCTTCAAGCAAGAATTAAAATTTAATAGCTTGCTGTCTGTGCCATCAGACAGCAAGCTTATTATGTGCTACAGGGCTTAATACAAACATTTGATAGTCTTACTGTAGCAAACAGCATCCTGAAACAAAGCTGCCTGATGTTCTTTGTAGTTAAGCATCCTCACTACAGAGCCTGAAAATGCCCAGAGGCTCTGGCAGAAAACAGCAAACCCTTTGGTGGATGGATACATTGGAGAGGTTATGGGGTCTAAGCAAACACTGTACAGGAACTTGAAAGATATGGCAGTATGGGCTGGGAGGATCAAAGCTTTCAACAAGATGACATACAGTGCTAGTCTTCCCCTGGCCCATATCCCTCTATCTCTGCAACGCACTGAGGAAAGTCAGGAGAAACAGGCCAACTTTTCTTCTTAACCCCCCCGCTCCTTAAACATCTCTGAGATGACGATAAATGGTCTGCTGTTGTTATGTAAAAGGGAACTGGTCAGAGAAAGCTGGTGTTTTTTGGTTAAAATTACGTCTAGCACACAATCTGGGTGTTTAAATACAGAATAATGTGTGGTTTACCACAGCAGCTACGATTAGTTTGAAATTATGTTTCTTCACGGGTGACAAGAATAATTAAAAGTGCTGATTCTCCATGGTGATTAGTTAGCCTCCTTCCAATCTGCACCATTAGCACCCTTAGAACTCCACAGTGGCTTATTTACACATATTTTCAACAAATGCAGTAGCAATCATTTCTATTATACTCCAAGGGGGACTTTCTTTATATTTCTTTGGTAAACCACAATTTTGTTGGATTCTGACAATTAAATTTAAGACTGCTATTCGCAAAAATTACGTAGTGGAAATAAAACCAACCTCTTAACAAAGTCTGCTACTCAATAGATGTAGGCTATCAGTTTAAATACCAAACAGTGACCGAAGTACAGTACAGACCAGTGATAATTTCAAATGACATTTAAAGGACCAAGTTGGATACAGCTCATTTTCTGTATCTTCTGCACAACACCATATTACTATTCGGAATTGAAATATATCTAAATGTCAGTAGCCGAATTACTTGTTCTGATAGGCTGAACCCTCGCAAAAGCTGCCAAACAACTTATAGTTGAATAAAAGATGGTCATGACTGATGCATTTTTGTTAGACATTCACTGGTACTACACAACACATGGGTCAATGACATATTGATAGAATGAGATGTACAAAGGTTTGAATAACCCAAAGACAGGGGTTATCTATTACTCAAACGGCATATGGCCAGGAAACCATACTACCAGAATCCAATCCAGGCTGGAGGCCTAGAATGTGGCCAGATCTGTCACAATCAGACCCAAATGCCAACGGCTGACAAAGCTTTTTTCCAGGTGCTTTAGGAAATCAATGTGATGAAAAGGTTCATTTCCCCCAAACCCTAGATAGCACTTGCGCTGTTCATTCTGCTAAGGCACAAACATAAATCTGCACCCTGACCTTGTGTATGCTCCAGCCTTGCAGGATGGCAGCTTAATAGCATGGCAGCCGTACGTCTTCTGCGATGGAGGCCTTACCAAGGCTGTCTCAAATCAGTAAAATTGACACCCAAGTTCTCCCTCAGGGCAAGGAACGCTGTTGCTTTGCCCTTTTGATGCAAAGTAATGTTTGGCTCATTTCCCTGACAGTCCTTCGCACTACCAACCATACCAGTGGAAGACCAAAGTGAGGTCAATGGGCATAACCAAAGTTTTTGATATTTACTTTTAACAATCTAGGCATACTTTACTGAATATCACCTGCAGGTAATATGTTCCAAAAATGGTTTTAACACGTGAAACTATAACTTGATGCCCAGTTTTGACACACATAAGAAGAACAGATGGTCTGGTTAGAATAGCAATGACCTTAAAAATAAAAGTGCCTCGAAGAGCAATCATCCCATGGCGTTCACGTTTCCACAACACTGAGGGGTGTTAAAATGTTTTTAATTCAAAACAATTAAGTATCCACCGACAGTTCTGATTTTAAATGAGATTCCACATCTACTCATTAGTCTTGGAAGCTGATGGCTCTTGGGTTCAGCCAAAATATGTTACATGTGTACTGTTTCCCCATTTGGCCTTTTTTGAATGGCCTGTAACCACTTTGAGCTATTGCTGAAATGTGAAAGCACTAGCTCTCCTTAAGCGAGAACACAGGATCCTGGCAACTAACCCCTACCCGTTCTCCAGCCAGGGGCTCCACTCTTTGCAATTAGAGTGTGTTTGCTGCTAGCTGTGCACGCTCGGTGACTGTGTGGGCGAATCTGGATGTCTTCCAGGTCTATAGTGGTGCAGGCAGGGGGCTCTTTCCCACAACACATGTGGCTGCAATTAAGAAAAGGAAAGAGCCTTGTTCCAAAGGGCCATTGTCATTGCCCGTGCTTTCAAAGATCCCACAGAGCAGATGCTGCTCAAATTGGACTAATTTCCGGCACTTGAGGGAGCTAAGCAAAGAGGGAGGAATTTTTCCAGCAGCTATGTTGCGTACCTTCTTCATGCAGTGAATAATGAGATTTAATATATTTTTGTCCATTTCTCAACTAACTAGCTTTAACTTGATCGTACACTGTGGAATTTCCTCCATCTATGCTGTCAGTTTCTCCAGATTAAATCCTGACCAAAACAAGTACCAAGCAGGATTATATAATTGTAATAGTTTACAATGTAGTCTTTTCACTTCTTTCAGTTGGGCCTTAAACTTCTAAGGGCCTTTAAATACAACGGATAATTACACTAAATACTTATAAGTTACACATGAGAGGTTTCATAGTACAGTGGTTTACATATTTAGCTAACAAATGAAAGTTCACTGGACTGAGACCAGGAGGAGGCTCAAATCCCTTTGAGGTTGCATCAGGTGTACCAAATCAAACATGTGGCACCATCTGCTGTGGTGACCCCTTGTGAATAAGGGAGCACCTGAAAGTAGCTTTTATACATTAGAGTGCAGTGTGGCACAGATCATCATTTAGTGCATAGAAGAGTAGCTGCGCACAGAAGTGATCCTAGCTGAGTGTAGAGTACCCTAATGGTAGATTCACATTTCAGTGAAGCTAGAGGTAAAGGAGTACACTTAAAAGCCCATTAGTCCCCAAAGAAATACATTAGTTGAGGCCATGAGGCACTTTTTAAATGTTTGCTGCCAATTACACTGGGAACAGCAAATCTATGCCTCGTCACATGTAAAAATTAGTTCCCCAAGAAGATTAGGAAAAATATTATGTGACATTTACATTTATGAAGTTAACATCGTGCTATGTTTTGATCTTTTACATCTTACTTAAATGTTTTTTGTTTGTATGTTTATGTCCTTTATTTTATCTTATAATTTAAGTCTATGAATGAAGTATACAAAACTACAGTCATAATAATTGTAATAGCAATAATGAGACTAATAATAATATGTAGTTCAACTGGAATTTTAAAGGTAAGTGTCACTCAGTTGCTGATAACAGACACACCATCAAATATGTGTTTTCTAGAAAGGAGGCTTAAATGGGCTTTCATTGGTGCTCACTCCAGTAATTGCATCCTTGGTAATTATCCTTCATTCTCTCAAGCTAATGAATGTTTTAATGCTCACATTAGAGCATTCATTTAGCACATAACAGCATTTTGATTACTACAAGCCAATTAAGATCAATTTTGCTTTGTGACCTTTATGATCCAGACTGAATGCCCCAATTAAATGTCATGAATGAAGAACCATGAACTTCTGAGAGATGGAACTGAAATGGGGAGAAGTCTTTAACAATCTGCTATGGCATGTATATGCCGTATATTGCTCTACATTGCTCCACGCGCTGTAGATCAAATTAGCAATTTGCTATCTGCCTTTGACATGCAACCTGCAGCAGCTTTCCATTAATTGCATTATTCATATTTCCCATATCTGACAAAATATTCTGTTTCCATTCTGCATGCCTCACAGATGTCATTACCATTCTTTACAACCCTGCTGCTTACATTTATCCTTTTCTCACAGAAGCCAAAAGTGAAGTTAATCATAATGAAGACAGTAAAAGACAGCTCTGTTCTCATTTGCCCTGCTCAGGAATCGTAATTTTAAACTCCAGTAGCATATGAAAGGGATAATTCTACAAAAGACATATGGTCTAAATCAATTTTTTTCATTGTGGCAACTCACCACAGAGCTGTTTGCTTTCAGTAACCACTAATCAGCCTAATAAATGAAGGATGCATTGGCCTAGCTATTAAGCCTATCTGTCTCCCTTGTCTCAGGTCTGTGGTTTGTCTGAATGCTGGTCTTTGCCTTAGTGTTGTCTGAAGCCTGTGAGGTGGCAACAATCAACCACGACTCAGATGCTCATAATGGATGAGGAGGCGCATGCCAAAGAGCCAGCTGGCATGAAATAAGAAGAGGGCTGTGTTCAGCTTTAGACAAATATGCAGAGACAATCCAACACATATGGATCGGATGTGGAAATCTAGCAAGGTTAACAATCTCAAGGTTTCACTGAGCCTGTTATGGGACAGGATGAGATATCATTGGCTCTCTCGCCCATAATACATATCGCTTTAGTTGTGACCAATTGCACTGTCTCGTTCCTACCTGCAACCTAGGCCTTGTTTAATCTTTTATCCTTTTTGCAGGTTTGTCACACCATCGCTGTGTAGAGAAGTTTTAGTTTTTGCATGATGCACTGCTGGAATTGTGTTTCATTTAAGGAATCCCAGTGGGTTTATAATCTAATTATGCACTGTTGTGATCCTTCCTTTGCTGCATGTTGTTATTAAATCAGCCAAAGGTCAACTGGAGTATTCTTGGGATTAAGTACAATACTCACCATGAAATAATTAACAATAGTTGATTATTAAATGCTTTTTGTGACTGACATTTTTGTAATCATGCAAATCAAAATGTGAAAGTTGTGTGAGATGTTACAACAAAGAAAAATTATACAAAGTGCAACCACAGTTCCAGAGATCAAAGTTGTGGTTGCACTTTGTCTGATGGTCTCCTATACCAACAGCCCCTGATGGTTTCTTTCAAACCCCTTTGGCAAGGCAGTTGTAAAACTGCCAGGCCTCTATGAGTTACAGACACTCTGGGGAAAAACTGTGCATAATTAGTGCCATCATTAAAACAGTTATTATTTTTGCCCACTGTTAGGGTAGCGGCTAGTGGCCATAGCTAATAATAAAATGATAATGTTAATGTTGGCGTTAGGGTTATGAGTACTGCCGATCTGTAATGTGAAAAGACTATGTTCATTTAACTGGATAAGAAAAACTATTTTTTGTGTAAGAAGTGGAAGGTTTCTCGTAAAATCCCAGAATAAAGCATTAACTAGCAACTAGGCAGAGTTTAATACAGTACAGTAGTGATCATAGGTGTTTATTGTTCCAAATCTTTGCTATTTTTTTGGCATGCTATCAAGTTTTTCATTCTAGTAACTTAAAACCCAATTATCAGCCAAAAGATCTAAAAATGATGCACAAAACTGAAGCACAAGAGTGCATCCTTTAATGTGATCCCTTGTATTATAACACCAAATACAGCTTGCTCACGTCTGCTTGTCGTCTAATAACAGTAAACCATGTTGGCAAGGGTGAACAGTTACAAATAATTTACCTTTACCATAGGAGTGGCTAATCAGAAAGCTGTGCCTTGGAAGATGTGTTTTTTTAAGTGAAGTATTTTTCCTGGCCATAACTGATGTAACTGAAACAAACAGTGTCAATAATAATTCCAAAGACATTGCACACACTACATATAGTTCTGTTAAGCTGGAGTAGATTTATGATATTCAGTGTTTTTGAAAGACACAGAAATCCCTTTGTCCTTGGCTGTAATGCAGTTTTAAAAAAATCTAATTTGTCAGACCTGAATTAAAATGGAACAAATTATAGCTCGGGCAAAGATCAGATTTTGTCTTACTTTACCCAGAAGCTGTAAAACTCAATTGAATATGGAATGTCAGGTTTTTTTTAGTTGTTTCACTTTACTCTGCTATAACTTCTCAAAGGAATTTAAAAGGTCATTTTAATACTCCTTTTCCTCTCGCACAATTTTAGATCAAGCTCCAAACACATCCAGACACATGCCCTTATCTTTAATACCAAGCTTGAGGGAATGACCAAGAGTAGATTTCAAAAAATATGCCTCATAGCATCATTACTTCTATGTGTTATGCATCCAGAATCACACATAAAAGTGGTGAAAGCTGAATCGCCTTTGGATTACACATGCACAATGACAAACTCCCCCCATCCTCTCTGTGAAGAGAGAATAAAGGGAACTTGCATGAGCTTCAAATGGTTACATATGGCCATGTTGTCATGGATTCCCAAGAGGATTATAGTATGCAGAGGTGGACAGCACACAGAGACAACAAGCACAAAGGAAAGGAGATATCTATCAGAACATCAGGAAAAAAAATAAAGCCATAAATCTAAACACTAGCAAAAAGGAAGGGCTACAAAAATCTAAATTACTCCGTGACAGCAGTCCACAAGCAGCTGTTCATGAGAGGGAGAGAACAGCTTGCCTCAAGCTCAACCAGTCTGTAGCTAGTTGTTGGACTGAAAGGTAGCATAAGGTTGAATTTAACATTTTTCATTGGCTCTACAACAAGGCACAACAAACGGCAGAAGAAGGACAGTTGCAGCCCTCTGCCAAGCAATTAACTGGTGATTTGGCACAGCAGAGATTTCTTCCCAGGTGTCCCACCCTGTTCGTCATATGAAGCCTGTGTCATTCTACGCCTCCAGTTTGTCCTGATAGCCTCACAGGCATCATATTTGTTGTGCCAATAAGGCTTTTCATTTGGCTGTAGGAGATGAAGAGGAAGTGTTCCCACACTTAGCCCTGGCAACCTCTGCTGAATGGACTATATTCATTTTGTCATCCTTATTGCTCAGGAAAAGGATTCTGTCATCCAATATAAATTGTTACCCAAGAAGGGCAAAATGGCTCACACGTATTGTGCTCCCCAAGCTCTCCTTACATGCTTAAAGCAACAGCATTGCAGATTTACAAGTAGATGCAGCTCTGCACTCACAGGAGATAGGAACATATTATAGCCAGCCGGTTTCATTTATGTTAAATTAAAAAAAGAAGTTGATTCATCACGTCACATCTCTTGATAATGAAGAAGAGTCTTTTTCAGGTATGATCTGGTTCATTTGAAACTATAGGTGTCTAACAAGTCTAATAAAAGTCAAGTTGCAATGGAAATACAAGTCAAACGTGAAAATATAATTTTATTGATATAGCACCAAAAGACAACAACAGTTGCCTCAAGGTAAGAAAACAAAAATATCATTGTTGTCGTGTCACTGATTTATCAGAAATTGCAGTTTCCCATTTCCACAGGCTTAATAGCCGACTGGCATGCATGGCCACTGGGCCTAAACTAACGCCCCATCAAATATTATGAATTTCTACATTGTAAGATGTTTTATAAGCATGAGCTACAGCACTAGCTAATGTATATTATCAGCCAGCTGTTGCCCTTAACTGTTAATGATGCAGCCAGTCACACTGTGTAATCTAGGGAGGGAAAAAACATTTGCATTATGTGATGGAAAATATCAAAGTGACGTAATCAGAAACATTTAAAATCCATTCCAAATGATTTTTAAAGGCTTTTACCTTTGACATGTTAAAATACCACAACTATTATTCTCTCCAAAAATACGGTTTGGCTCAAAGACCGGATCCTTTGGTCACATTTACACCATTCACATAAGAGTATCTGTTTAAGATTCAGTTAACTTTCATTTAATTGTATTTGGAAGTAATTTCATCTAATAAAACACCTTAGACCTCATTACTAAATCCAATCACTTGTGAGGGAGAAAGTATTTCTTCAATCCAGACTGTGACTCTCATTCTGCTGGTTCACTCTGGCATCTCTGCCTCTTATCAATTGTTATTCAAAGGGAAAGTTCATCTTCAATCACTGAACCAATGATATTGTATTAGCAGCTACACCATAAATGAAATGGGTAATATGCTGTGAGAAACACTGAAAGATGAACACCCCAGCCCTTCCATACCAGTCCAATGTTATACTCCCTTTCACCCCAATTCCAATTTATCAACTCTGGACTTTTTGTCACCTTTAAATTGGATTTGGCTGGTGAGAGCACATTATAATTCATTCTGGCTGAGGCCGTGTTTCACAAGGTTGCAACACTGTACTTCCTTTCCAGAGTGACATACAAACAGCTATACAAATGTAGGGCAACTAAAATACTAATTAAGCCCAATCATCTTACAATCCACAGGCATTACTGTGCTGTAAACAACACTGTCAGTGTTTCATGATTACAAAAGTGCAATTCAAAAGCAGTCTATTTCTGCTTAGTTTGTGCCCTGGGACATCAATGGAGATACACATTCATTAATAGTCTCCTTCAACATTACGAGTGATGCATTTATTTCTCTCGTATCATTTTTTCCCTGTGTTCAGTCAAACAGCGTGCTTGCAGGCAGGGGCAATTTTGAATGCTCCAAATTTTAAAAAATTAATGAATAAGACTCTTGTAATATAATCTGCCTAAGACGTCTTTATCTCATTATCTAATCATCACAAGCATTTTCCCTGTGAGTATTACTTACCTTTTTTGTCCCCAAAGAAGAGAGTTTGCTGTGCAGGGTTTGACCACTGGAGGGAAGTGTTATCATTGTAATCCACACGACAGGTCATGTTGGCTATGGCCCCCTCCACCACCGTCACATTCTGAGTTATGGGGATCTGACCCAGGATACCTGTAGGATTATAAAACACAGTTTGAGGTCATGGTTGTGACATGAGTAGATTGCTGTATTGGGCTAGTTTTTACTGTCCTTTCACAGAATCACATTAATGTACCATTTCAGGCTTGACACCTTGCAAACTTAATGTTCTGTCATATTGCCCAGTTCCATTTACGTCTTCATTACATCACAGTAAACCAAAGATAGCTTAATGGGAGCCTGGTTGTCATGGTCCCCAGCCTTTGACAGCTGTAGAAGACAGTGATTTTTTATCGTGGAAACAATGGTAGGTTTTAATCTCCCAAAGTGCTTTCCTTGCTTCCTTATTGCTGGGCTCTAATTGGTAGCATGGCCTAATTAGAGGTAGTCATGTTCTGCTGTAGAGTGTATAGCTGCAGCTGGGTGGTAAATTGACACATAATCCTAGACACCGTGGGCCTTCGATCCGAGTGACTGCCGTGCCCTGAAACAGCCGCTCGTCACAGTGTGTAGAAGACATCCAAATGAGGCCTAATCACTCAGCCTTGCTGGATTTTACCTTCTTATTCCACATTTGTACTTGTCGTCTCAGCATAGTCCCCTAATTACATTGCAGACGCATTTCTATCCCGCCTTTGTTTTATTGAACTCTGCCAAGCTTCAGAATCAGATGTCTAAAACAATACTCCTTCGTAGGGAATTGTGATAAGACAAAGTGTAGGCTAATATGAGCCTGAGCAGGCTATACCCTTAAAGGATAAATTGTGTTAAAGCAATAAAGCTTTCGAGTTCATGCTTGAAACTAATGTACCGCCTTTTCCTGGATACATTTCACTGTCTAAAAGCTAATCTTTGCACATTTTTTTCTCTTGATTTTACACGTCTGCTTTGGTTTCCATTAGTACAGTAATATGCCTGAATTTGAAGGTGACATTGTCTCTCCCAGGTACAGTTCACCACAGGGACATTTCAACTACGGGAGCAGCTGTCTGCCTCATTAGTCCAGCTCACACATGGGAGCAGAAGAGGCTGGGACAGCCATAGGTCTGTGGACCTTCCTTGACCTCGATTGTCCTGATGGAGACCATTGTCAGAAAGAGGTGAAGGTGAGGCTGACTATAAATAGTAATAGGAAAATATTCCAAATTACACACATTACATATACACCATATACATCAGCCACGGCAGTAAAATCACTGACAGGTGAGGTGAATAACACCGATAATCCTGTTGCAATGCAATGTTGTTATAGAAAACCTTAGTTGCTTGGATTCATGCGGATGTTAACTTGACGCATCCTGCATAAAGTCTGTTGCAGAAAAAGCAATGGCACATCAGTCTCCACCAGCAGTGCTCCACCCTCTAATCGACTGGATCTAAAGGTCCTGCTACCAATATTCCAGTGCTGAGACCACATGATACCCCCACAGCTCTTGTGTCCATTCCGATAGGAGCACCAGTTGTTTTAACAACAAGAAAGGGACCAACGCAATAGCACACATTTGCTGATTTTAATATTGTGGCAGTGGCTTTATTGATCAACTACCTGCTCACTGCTCAATCAGTAACACTTCTCAAAATGCATTTTTAAACGCTTTCTTTGATATTTGTACAGATTTATCATTTATTATTGGCTTTTATCATCTATTATTACTGTGTATTGCCGCATCATTTAATCTCATCATCATTATTATTATTGCTCAAATTACTAATGAAATGTGACTTAAAAATGCCATCATCACAATAATTCAAATGCAGCTGGGTAGGAAATGCTGATGCAAATACATTGTGTGGGGGGTACCATGTGGAGGTGTTGTTGTCAGTTTCTGCTTAGCTTTTTTTTTTCTTCATATAATCTCTTCGGTATCTTTGCTGCATGTCTCCAGAGTATGCTGTTCACTATTCACAGAGAATGCTATAAAAATAGGTAAAAACCCAAACAGTAATAAATATCACTGTCAGTCCCTCAGGTTTTACCCCAGTTTGAGTCAAAAAAACCCCTAAAATTTCTTTTAATTATGCCTGTCAAGCCAATAAAGGCTTTTCACATATTCAGAGGTATGGCTATGCTGTGAATATTGTTTTTGGTGGTGTTTTCATGGTTCAGGTGCACTGGAGCTAACTGATCTTTACTTAATAAATTCATGAAATTCCACTGTCTTGACATTCTGTAGGAGTCTAGAGTGAGAAAATGCTGTCCTTTCTGAGGAAACATAATCCCCAGTGCCAGCTACAGAGTGTATTTCATTTCTTCTTCTTCTTCTTCTTCTTCTTTTCTTTTTTGAGATTGTGAGTGGAGGGCGGCTGGCTTTAATTCTACAGAACAGTGGCAAACAATATTCTAGAAAGTCAATGAATCACAAACCGCTAAAAGGATACTACACTGTCCTGTGCAACCATGTACACTAACCTTTAAAGAAGCATGGTTCAGCAGCATACTACAGGTGCACAGAGGTGTGTGTAACAACATGTATCCATGAAGGATTTTAAAGGTAAGGTAGGGAGAATAATTAGGCATTCTTGTAATTACCTTATTATAACCGTCTTCAGAAACATGCAAGAATTTAGATACTGTTCATTTAATATCTGTTAAAGCCTGCAATAGGCTATTTCTGAAGAATTTTAGCACATTACAGCTGATAAAACACAGGTCTAAATAAATAAGTAATGGCTGAACTGCATTTAGCTGTTTCAGTTTCAGGATCCTGGTATGTTGAGGCATACTGTCTCAGCCATACTCTCATGGTGTGATGACAGTGATAATACTGCTTTGCCTTCTACTAAAATCCCATCATTTTAATAGCATCTGCTAAAGTTAAAGAATGAGTGGAACAAGGCATAAAATACATGGCACAATGAAAAATGCGTTGTGCATTTTGTACTTAAGGTAATAAAGTCTGGTGACCTTGTAATCGCAGCTTCCACTTGAGCAGAGGTAAAATGATTGGTGTGCAGGGTCTTTTCTAATGACTACTGCACTGTTGAAGTGGACAGACAGATGCCTAATCGAACATCTCCCTAAGAAGAACACAGGCACACTCTGGGAAAAAAGTACAAGCTACATCGACGTGAATCTTCATAGTATCAGATTATGCTTTGTAGATAAACACCGTTACGAGCACAAAGGCTGTATTCGCTTTTCTTTGATGGAAATAAGAAACAGAGTGATATAAATATTGGAGCCCTTTAAAAACTGTAGCTTCAGAGCATTTAGTTATTTAGAAAAATGACTATATGAAGTGGGAAGTGAAATAAAGACAGAATTATTTTTAAACAGCAGAAGCTTTCATAAGATTTTTTCAAAGGTACAGGTTTATTGGAGTCAAATTTTTAAAAGTCCAGTAGTCTGTCTGTCTGTCAAGTATTATCTGTCTCCAAATGAATGAAAGAAAAAATATTGAGAAAAGTAAGCAAGGATGTGTAGTTTGTGTTGAGTCATGGCTGTATTTCCCAGTGAATGAAAACAAACTGTAGAAGTAATAGAGGTATTAAGGTTGTCTGCTCTACTGATGAGCCAAGACGACTCCGTGAAGTGCAGTGATGAAATGAGGAATAAGCCTGCACTTTTGCAAGATGTTTTGGGGGAGGATAGGCCATCCTTTAAACACAACGTTTTTCACTTTTGCAGGCTAAAGAACTTCAATACTGGGCATTGCTATATCCTTTTCTCAGTGGTTAGGTGTATTATACTGAAAAAGAGGGGGGTAGTTATTTTCAGGCAGTTACAGCTGAAGGTTGACAGCTTGCACATATTCACAGCAGACAGGATGCAACCTGCCTGCCGTGACAGTGAATAGGTGAGGATTGAGTGACCCAAGATGTCTTGATGAAACTAACTGCTGCCCTGTGATACACGAATACCATTAATGTTTGCTTTTTCAAACTGGATACTCTGCTTCTTTATGTGAGAATACCATGGAGTGCTAAAGTTAACAAAAAAAAGTCAATATCTGATGTCATGGGTGCTTCTCGCTCCCCCGCTTTCCAATCCAGCCTCCCTACAGCTCTGCAGAAAGGGAGGTTAAGATTAAAAACATAAAATAATGAAACCTTAACTGAGTGAACCCATTTCACTCAAAATTTATTATATTAAAGTCCAAGATTTTATTGTTTTGCCATAGTGACCTTGCTTTAATTAAAAATATCTCTAAGGCATCAGTCTGCTTATGGGCCTACCTCTTAAACTACAGTTGGTCCCTTGGTAGCCCTTTCCCATTTTGCAATATAGCTTTATATAT